>NC_091298.1:45040977-45075977 GCF_038502225.1 Cherax quadricarinatus
ATGGGGGACTACCACCCACAGGATGGGTATTGAGTGACTACCACCCACAGGATGGGTATGGGGTGACTACCACCCACAGGATGGGTATGGAGTGACTACCACCCACAGTATGGGTATGGAGTGACTACCACCCACAGGATGGGTATGGAGTGACTACCACCCACAGGATGGGTATGGAGTGGCTACCACCCACAGGATGGGTATCGAGTGACTACCACCCACAGGATGGGTATGGGGTGACTACCGCCCACAGGATGGGTACGGGGTGACTACCACCCACAGGATGGGTATGGAGTGACTACCACTCACAGGGTGGGTATAGAGTGACTACCACCCACAGGATGGGAATAGGGTGACTACCACCCACAGGATGAGTATGGAGTGACTACCACCCACAGGATGGGTATGGGGTTACTACCACCATTAGGATGGGTATGGAGTGACTACCACCCACAGGATGGGTATGGGGTGACTACCACCCACAGGATGGGTATGGGGTGAGTACCACCCACAGGATGGGTATGGGGTGACTACCACCCACAAGATGGGTATGGTGTGACTACCACCCACAGGATGGGTATGGGGTGACTACCGCCCACAGGATGGGTATGGGGTGACTACCACCCACAGGATGGGTATGGAGTGACTACCGCCCACAGGATGGGTATGGGGTGACTACCACCCACAGGATGGGTATTGGTGACTACCGCGCACAGGATGGGTATGAGGTGACTACCGCCCACAGGATGTGTATGAGGTGATTACCGCATGCAGGATGGGTATGGGGTGACTACCACCCACAAGAAGGGTATGGGGTGACTACCGCCCACAGGATGTGTATGGGGCGACTACCACCCACAGGATGGGTGTGGGGTGACTACCGCCCACAGGATGGGTGTGGGGTGACTACCGCCCACAGGATGGGTATGGGGTGACTACCGCCCAAAGGATGGGTATGGAGTAACTACCACCCACAGGATTTGTATGGGGTAACTACCACCCACAGGATTTGTATGGGGTAACTAACACCCACAGGATTTGTATGGGGTAACTACCACCCACAGGATTTGTATGGGGTAACTACCACCCACAGGATTTGTATGGGGTAACTACCACCCACAGGATTTGTATGGGGTAACTACCACCCACAGGATTTGTATGGGGTAACTACCACCCACAGGATTTGTATGGGGTAACTACCGCCCACAGGATGGGTATGGAGTGACTACCGCCCACAGGATGGGTATGGAGTGACCACCGCCCACAGGATGGGTATGGGGTGACTACCGCCCACAGGATGGGTATGGAGTGACTTCCGCCCACAGGATGGGTATGGGGTGACTACCGCCCACAGGATGGGTATGGAGTGACTACAGCCCACAGGATGGGTATGGGGTGACTACCGCCCACAGGATGGGTATGGGGTGACTACCGCCCACAGGATGGGTATGGGGTGACTACCGCCCACAGGATGGGTATGGGGTGACTACCACCCACAGGATGGGTATGGGGTGACTACCGCCCACAGGATGGGTATGGGGTGACTACCGCCCACAGGATGGGTATGGGGTGACTACCGCCCACAGGATGGGTATGGGGTGACTACCGCCCACAGGATGGGTATGGGGTAACTACCACCCACAGGATGGGTATGGGGTAACTACCGCCCACAGGATGGGTATGGAGTGACTACCACCCACAGGATGGGTATGGAGTGACTACCACCCACAGGATGAGTATGGGGTAACTACCACCCACAGGTTGGGTATGGAGTGACTACCACCCACAGGATGGGTATGGAGTGACTACAACCCACAGGATGGGTATGAAGTGACTACCACCCACAGGATGGGTATGGAGTGACTACCACCCACAGGATGGGTATGGGGTAACTACCACCCACAGGATGGGTATGGAGTGACTACCACCCACAGGATGGGTATGGAGTGACTACCACCCACAGGATGGATATAGAGTGACTACCACCCACAGGATGGGTATGGGGTGACTACCGCCCACAGGATGGGTATGGGGTAACTACCACCCACAGGATGGGTATGGGGTAACTACCACCCACAGGATGGGTATGGGGTAACTACCGCCCACAGGATGGGTATGGAGTGACTACCACCCACAGGATGGGTATGGAGTGACTACCACCCACAGGATGGACTATCACCCACAGGAGTGGAGTAACTACCACCCACAGGATGGGTATGGGGTAGCTACCGCCCACAGGATGGGTATGGAGTGACTACCACCCACAGGATGGGTATGGAGTGACTACCACCCACAGGATGGGTATGGAGTGACTACCACCCACAGGATGGGTATGGAGTGACTACCACCCACAGGATGGGTATGGAGTAACTACCACCCACAGGATGGGTATGGGGTAGCTACCGCCCTCAGGATGGGTATGGGGTAGCTACCGCCCACAGGATGGGTATGGGGTAGCTACCGCCCACAGGATGGGTATGGGGTGACTACCACCCACAGGATGGGTATGGAGTAACTACCACCCACAGGATGGGTATGGAGTAACTACCACCCACAGGATGGGTATGGAGTAACTACCACCCACAGGATGGGTATGGAGTAACTACCACCCACAGGATGGGTATGGAGTAAGTACCACCCACAGGATGGGTATGGAGTAACTACCACCCACAGGATGGGTATGGAGTAGCTACCACCCACAGGATGGGTATGGAGTAACTACCACCCACAGGATGGGTATGGGGTAGCTACCACCCACAGGATGGGTATGGGGTAACTACCACCCACAGGATGGGTATGGGGTAGCTACCGCCCACAGGATGGGTATGGGGTAGCTACCGCCCGCAGGATGGGTATGGGGTAGCTACCGCCCACAGGATGGGTATGGGGTGACTACCACCCACAGGATGGGTATGGAGTAACTACCACCCACAGGATGGGTATGGAGTAACTACCACCCACAGGATGGGTATGGAGTAACTACCACCCACAGGATGGGTATGGAGTAACTACCACCCACAGGATGGGTATGGAGTAACTACCACCCACAGGATGGGTATGGAGTAACTACCACCCACAGGATGGGTATGGAGTAGCTACCACCCACAGGATGGGTATGGAGTAACTACCACCCACAGGATGGGTATGGGGTAGCTACCACCCACAGGATGGGTATGGAGTAACTACCACCCACAGGATGGGTATGGGGTAGCTACCACCCACAGGATGGGTATGGGGTAGCTACCACCAACAGGATGGGTATGGAGTAACTACCACCCACAGGATGGGTATGGAGTAGCTACCACCCACAGGATGGGTGTGGAGTAACTACCACCCACAGGATGGGTATGGGGTAGCTACAACCCACAGGATGGGTATGGTGTAACTACCACCCACAGGATGGGTATGGGGTAGCTACCACCCACAGGATGGGTATGGGGTAGCTACCACCCACAGGATGGGTATGGAGTAACTACCACCCACAGGATGGGTATGGAGTAGCTACCACCCACAGGATGGGTGTGGAGTAACTACCACCCACAGGATGGGTATGGGGTAGCTACCACCCACAGGATGGGTATGGAGTAACTACCACCCACAGGATGGGTATGGGGTAGCTACCACCCACAGGATGGGTATGGAGTAACTACCACCCACAGGATGGGTATGGAGTAGCTACCACCCACAGGATGGGTGTGGAGTAACTACCACCCACAAGATGGGTATGGGGTAGCTACCACCCACAGGATGGGTATGGAGTAACTACCACCCACAGGATGGGTATGGGGTAGCTACCACCCACAGGATGGGTATGGGGTAGATGCCACCCACAGGATGGGTATGGGGTAGCTACCACCCACAGGATGGGTATGGAGTAACTACCACCCACAGGATGGGTATGGGGTAGCTACCACCCACAGGATGGGTATGGAGTAACTACCACCCACAGGATGGGTATGGGGTAGCTACCACCCACAGGATGGGTATGGGGTAGGTACCACCCACAGGATGGGTATGGAGTAACTACCACCCACAGGATGGGTATGGGGTAGCTACCACCCACAGGATGGGTATGGAGTAACTACCACCCACAGGATGGGTATGGGGTAGCTACCACCCACAGGATGGGTATGGGGTAGTTACCACCCACAGGATGGGTATGGAGTAACTACCACCCACAGGATGGGTATGGGGTAGCTACCACCCACAGGATGGGTATGGGGTAGCTACCACCCACAGGATGGGTATGGAGTAACTACCACCCACAGGATGGGTATGGAGTAGCTACCACCCACAGGATGGGTGTGGAGTAACTACCACCCACAGGATGGGTATGGGGTAGCTACCACCCACAGGATGGGTATGGAGTAACTACCACCCACAATATGGGTATGGGGTAGCTACCACCCACAGGATGGGTATGGAGTAACTACCACCCACAGGATGGGTATGAAGTAGCTACCACCCACAGGATGGGTGTGGAGTAACTACCACCCACAGGATGGGTATGGGGTAGCTACCACCCACAGGATGGGTATGGGGTAGCTACCACCCACAGGATGGGTATGGAGTAACTACCACCCACAGGATGGGTATGGGGTAGCTACCACCCACAGGATGGGTATGGGGTAGCTACCACCCACAGGATGGGTATGGAGTAACTACCACCCCAGGATGGGTATGGGGTAGCTACCACCCACAGGATGGGTATGGGGTAGCTACCACCCACAGGATGGGTATGGAGTAACTACCACCCACAGGATGGGTATGGAGTAACTACCACCCACAGGATGGGTATGGGGTAGCTACCACCCACAGGATGGGTATGGAGTCTAGTAGAGGTAGATTCATCTTTATTTACCATTTTCTTCATTTATTATGGCAATATATGTTAACTAACTGGACTCTTCTAAACATTTTAATTTCTTCGTTTGTACCTGCATTATTGTCTTTAATTATTGTCTTTAATACCTGTATTTAATTATTGTCTTTAATTATTGTCTTTAATACCTGTATTTAATTATTGTCTTTAATTATTGTCTTTAATACCTGTATTTAATTATTGTCTTTAATTATTGTCTTTAATACCTGTATTTAATTATTGTCTTTAATTATTGTCTTTAATACCTGTATTTAATTATTGTCTTTAATTATTGTCTTTAATACCTGTATTTAATTATTGTCTTTAATTATTGTCTTTAATACCTGTATTTAATTATTGTCTTTAATTATTGTCTTTAATACCTGTATTTAATTATTGTCTTTAATTATTGTCTTTAATACCTGTATTTAATTATTGTCTTTAATTATTGTCTTTAATACCTGTTTTTAATTATTGTCTTTAATTATTGTCTTTAATACCTGTATTTAATTATTGTCTTTAATTATTGTCTTTAATACCTGTAATTAATTATTGTCTTTATTGTCTTTAATACCTGTATTTAATTATTGTCTTTAATTATTGTCTTTAATACCTGTATTTAATTATTTTCTTTAATTATTGTTTTAATTATTGTCTTAATTACCTGTATTTAATTATTGTCTTTAATTATTGTCTTTAATTATTGTCTTTAATACCTGTATTTAATTATTGTCTTTAATTATTGTTTTTAATTATTGTCTTTAATACCTGTATTTAATTATTGTCTTTAATTATTGTTTTTAATTATTGGTTTTAATTATTGTCTTTAATACCTGTATTTAATTATTGTCTTTAATACCTGTCTTTAATTATTGTATTTAATACCTGTATTTAATTATTGTCTTTAATTATTGTCTTTAATACCTGTATTTAATTGTCTTTAATTATTGTCTTTAATACCTGTATTTAATTATTGTCTTTAATTATTGTTTTAATTATTGTCTTAATTACCTGTATTTAATTATTGTCTTTAATTATTGTCTTTAATTATTGTCTTTAATACCTGTATTTAATTATTGTCTTTAATTATTGTTTTTAATTATTGTCTTTAATACCTGTATTTAATTATTGTCTTTAATTATTGTTTTTAATTATTGGTTTTAATTATTGTCTTTAATACCTGTATCTAATTATTGTCTTTAATACCTGTCTTTAATTATTGTCTTTAATTATTGTCTTTAATACCTGTATTTAATTATTGTCCTTAATTATTGTTTTTAATTATTGGTTTTAATTATTGTCTTTAATACCTGTATTTAATTATATTTTTTAATACCTGTCTTTAATTATTGTCTTTAATTATTGTCTTTAATACCTGTATTTAATTATTGTCTCTAATTATTGTCTTTAATACCTGTATTTAATTATTGTCTTTAATACCTGTATTTAATTATTGTCTTTAATACCTGTATTTAATTATTGTCTTTAATTTTTGTCTTTAATATCTGTATTTAATTATTGTCTTTAATTGTTTTTAATTTTTGTCTTAATTACCTGTATTTAATTATTGTCTTTAATTATTGTCTTTAATACCTGTATTTAATTATTGTCTTTAATTATTGTTTTTAATTATTGTCTTTAATACCTGTATTTAATTATTGTCTTTAATTATTGTTTTTAATTATTGGTTTTAATTATTGTCTTTAATACCTGTATTTAATTATTGTCTTTAATACCTGTCTTTAATTATTGTCTTTAATACCTGTATTTAATTATTGTTTTTAATACCTGTCTTTAATTATTGTCTTTAATTATTGTCTTTAATACCTGTATTTAATTATTGTCTTTAATTATTGTGTTTAATACCTGTATTTAATTATTGTCTTTAATACCTGTATTTAATTATTGTTTTAATACCTGTCTTTAATTATTGTCTTTAATTATTGTCTTTAATACCTGTATTTAATTATTGTCTTTAATTATTGTCTTTAATACCTGTATTTAATTATTGTCTTTAATACGTGTATTTAATTATTGTCTTTAATTTTTGTCTTTAGTATCTGTATTTAATTATTGTCTTTAATTGTTTTTAATTTTTGTCTTAATTACCTGTATTTAATTATTGTCTTTAATTGTCTTTAATACCTGTATTTAGTTATTGTCTTTAATACCTGTATTTAATTATTGTCTTTAATTATTGTCTTTAATAATTGTTTTTAATTATTGTCTGTAATTATTGTCTTTAATACCTGTCTTTGTTGATATTAGCTTAACGTTAGATGTTATTAATATTACCAGACTTCTTTCTTCATTATTCACTATTCAGTAATTATTGACTTTAAATCACCTCTCTTGTTTTTAACTTCACACTTCATTTAGTCATATTCTGAACTTTTCCTAAAAAAAATTACGCTCTTTTAGAAGATTCTTACGACACACTTTTAAAAGTAATTTTGAAGCACTTTAAAGAGATCCTTACACGCACAATTATTATACTTAAATTTTTTTATTCAAGCTGTATTTTCTTGATAAATCGATGTATTTACTTATTTGTGTAAAATTAACACATCGCATAAGGTACTTCAGTAATATTCTCAGTGACATTTTCAACAGTTTTAAGGAGTGAATTTAAATGGTTCAGAGAATCGACAAGTTGATAAATTAAATCAACTTGTTGGTTCTCTGAACCAAATATTTATATTGCTGTCAGACACAGCAATATCTTGGGATCTTAATACAGGGAATTCTTCACTTGGCTAACCTTTAAGCATGACCTACTTCCACATTTACATTTGTCAAATGTGATACCATCTACGACTGCTGTACCTCACCTGTCTACAGTATTCTCCTCCACCACGATGCTGTGAACACTAACTCCAAGGCTGAGGGACTGATTACCTCATCTTTTGTATATAGTTCTACTGTCTTCCTATTATGTCCAAGAATTTGTATTGATAAAGCCACTGGAAGGCGAAACGTCTACAATAAAGATATCCAGATGTTGCACATGTGTCTTAACTTTCATATTGTCTACAGTATGTAAGCCACTTCTCACATATGTTGTATTGGTGTCATCGATACCATGCCCAGCCTTTCTAGGGCAGGGTAGGTGCCTGAGCCAGAGCTTTCAGCTCACAAGACTATCATTCCCATTAGCCCCCTTGGGACGGGGATGGCAGACCAGAGAGGCCTAGCTTCTCCCTACGAGCTCCGTGAGGGCGGGGAATGTGGCTAGGCCTGGGGACAGTTGGTCCCGAAGATGAGGGGTACAATCGACACCATGCCCAGCCCTTCTAGGGCAGTGTTGGTGCCTGAGCTCGAGCTTGTAGCTCACAAGATGAGGGGGTACTTGTGCCTCCTCCCATGGAAGACTTAGGTCTCAGACACTCCCTAGACAGGCAGCAGTGCCGGGCCGGGAGAATACCCGCGAATCTTGAACAACAACAACATACGCTGCATTTTTTTCAAGATTGATTCACTGATTACATCGACTCCAGGTTGAGGGACTGATTACCTCAAACTCCTCCTGTTCTTCACCATTCTCCTTTGTATGGACTGATGAAGCCACTGTGTGGCGAAACGTTTCCTCAATAAAGATACCCAAGAGTTGCACATGTGTCTAATTTACCAATTTTAAGAAGACAAAAAGAATAATAAAATATGTTAATTTGACAAATACTATGAAGATCAATTCCAAAATTATAAGAAAAAATAGTGTAAAATAAGATAAGATTTCGTTCGGATTTTTAACCCCGGAGAGTTAGCCATCCAGGATAACCAAAGAAAGTCAGTGTTTCATCGAGGACTGTCTGTCTTATTTCCATTGGGGTCCTTAATCTTGTCCCCCAGGATGCGACCCACACCAGTCGACTAACACCCAGGTGCCTATTTGCTGCCAGGTGAGCAAGACAACAAGTGTAAGGAAACGCGTCGAAATGTTTCTACCTCTCCGAGAATCGAACCCGGGCCCTGCGTGTGTGAAGCGAGAGCTGTGCCAGCCAGGCCAGTGTAGTGTGTTCCTTCCAGTAACACTAACTTTCTCTCCCACTTATTAAACACATGTCCACTGTCACCTACCGAACAAGTCCACAAACGCAATGGGTAAAAACTATAACATGATTTATGATCTCACCAAGTTTAACCCGGCGATGTTCATCTTGGATGTGGCTGTATGGTTGGGTATAATTTTGAGGAACCTCATTGGGGCTATGGACGCTCTGGAAGGGCAGGTAGAGGAACATGGGCTCCTCAGGATCCCGAGACGACAACAGTTTCTCCACGTAGGATGCAAACAGATACTGGAAAAGAAATTTAACTGTTAAACTAAACACCGGGGGAGTAAGTGTAAACAGTACGTCTGAAGAATGAGAGTCAAGAGTGAGTGCATAAAATTAAATATACGCTTGAACGTGAAAATTAAATCTATAATGAATGAACGACTTACACGTGAAATAAGTGAGAAAACTGGACGTAACAATGTTGGTAGAATTACCGACAATATGTTAGGTAAAAGGACACATGTGAAACTATTACGACATTTTATTGTAACAGCTTGACAAAGCTCCTGGAGAGCGAAACGTTGCCACAATGAAATCCCACATTAGTTGTACTTGTGTCCTTTTAAATAACAATACTGGACCTGGAGAGTGAGTAATGCAGTAAACAAGAAGAATGGACGTGAAGAGTGAGTGATGCAGTAAACAAGAAGAATGGACGTGAAGAGTGAGTGATGCAGTAAACAAGAAGAATGGACCTGAAGAGTGAGTGATGCAGTAAACAAGAAGAATGGACCTGAAGAGTGAGTGATGCAGTAAACAAGAAGAATGGACCTGAAGAGTGAGTGATGCAGTAAACAAGAAGAATGGACCTGAAGAGTGAGTGATGCAGTAAACAAGAAGAATGGACCTGAAGAGTGAGTGATGCAGTAAACAAGAAGAATGGACCTGAAGAGTGAGTGATGCAGTAAACAAGAAGAATGGACCTGAAGAGTGAGTGATGCAGTAAACAAGAAGAATGGAAGTGAAGAGTGAGTGATGCAGTAAACAAGAAGAATGGACCTGAAGAGTGAGTGATGCAGTAAACAAGAAGAATGGACCTGAAGAGTGAGTAATGCAGTAAACAAGAAGAATGGACCTGAAGAGTGAGTGATGCAGTAAACAAGAAGAATGGACCTGAAGAGTGAGTGATGCAGTAAACAAGAAGAATGGACCTGAAGAGTGAGTGATGCAGTAAACAAGAAGAATGGACCTGAAGAGTGAGTGATGCAGTAAACAAGAAGAATGGACCTGAAGAGTGAGTGATGCAGTAAACAAGAAGAATGGACCTGAAGAGTGAGTGATGCAGTAAACAAGAAGAATGGAAGTGAAGAGTGAGTGATGCAGTAAACAAGAAGAATGGACCTGAAGAGTGAGTGATGCAGTAAACAAGAAGAATGGACCTGAAGAGTGAGTAATGCAGTAAACAAGAAGAATGGACCTGAAGAGTGAGTAATGCAGTAAACAAGAAGAATGGACCTGAAGAGTGAGTAATGCAGTAAACAAGAAGAATGGACCTGAAGAGTGAGTAATGCAGTAAACAAGAAGAATGGACCTGAAGAGTGAGTAATGCAGTAAACAAGAAGAATGGACCTGAAGAGTGAGTGATGCAGTAAACAAGAAGAATGGACGTGAAGATTAAGTGAAGAAATAAACAGTAAGACAAGGGGCCGTAGGCCTACTGGCTCATGCTAGGCATGCTAACCCATAGCTATAATTTAATAATGAATAAATTTACATGCATTGCAGACATAACCCTAAATAAACATTTTACATAAATAAAAATCTGAAAATGTTTTACGTCCCAAAAGCATTTACAAGATATACAATTTGTTACAAAATCCACAAGCATAATTTTTTATGTAAAAATGTTCCAGTCTTATCAAAATTAAAACAAAATTATATTGGCTTCCGTTCATAATAATTTCATGATAATTCAGATTTGCGTAGATTTTACTTAAGTCATTAAAAACAGATGTGCAGACACTGATATTAAAAACGTCGATGAGGACCACTACAGTTTCTCTTCCTAAAAGTAGTTAAGTACGATAAAAGTTCACTTATGATCAAACAGCGCAACACTTAAGTATATATACACACTGGCACACAAACACACACTTACACACACACACACACACACACACACACACACATACACACACACACACACACACAAACCAGTGACCAGTGAAGAGGCGGGGCCAGGAGCTTGGGATCGACCCCTGCAACCTCAACTAGGTGAGTACACACACATACATACACAGATATATATATATATATATATACATATATATATATATATATATATATATATATATATATATATATATATATATATATATATATATATATATATATATATATATATATATCTTTAACAAGCCGGCCGTCTCCCACCGAGGCAGGGTGACCCAAAAAGAAAATACTTTCATCATCATTCAACACCTCACTCACACATAATCACTGTTTTTGCAGAGGTGCTCAGAACACAACAGTTTAGAAGCATATACGTATAAAGATACACAACATATCCTTCCAAACTGCCAATATCCCAAACCCCTCCTTTAGAGTGCAGGCATTGTACTTCCCATTTCCAGGACTCAAGTCCTGCTATATGAAAATAACTAGTTTCCCTGAATCCCTTCACTAAATATTACCCTGCTCACACTCCAACAGATCGTCAGGTCCCAAAAACCATTCGTCTCCGTTCACTCCTATCTAACACGCTCACCTACACTTGCTGGAATTCCAAGCCCCTCGCCCACAAAACCTCCTTTACCCCCTCCCTCCAACCCTTTCAAGGACGACCCCTACCCTGCCTTCCTTTCCCTATAGATTTATACGCTTTCCACGTTATTCTACTTTGATCCATTCTCTCTAAATGATGAAACCACCTCAACAACCCCTCTTCGGCCCTCTAATATTTTTATTAACTCCACACCTTCTTCTAATTTCCACACTTCGAATTTTCTGCATCATATTTACACCACACATTACTCTTAGACAGGACATCTTCACTGCCTCAAACCACCTCCTCGCTGCTGCATTTACCACCCAAGCTTCACACCCATATAACAGTGCTGGTACCACTATACTTTCATACATTCCCTTCTTTGCCTCCATAGATAATGTTCTTTGTCTCCACATATACCTCAATGCACCACTCACCATTTTTCCTTCATCAATTTTATGATTAACCTCATCCTTCATAAATCCATCTGCTGACACATCAACTCCCAAATATCTGAAAACATTCACTTCTTCCATATTCCTGATCTCCAATATGATATCCAATTTTTCTTTATCTAAATCATTTGATACCCTCATCACGTTACTCTTTTCTATGTCCACTTTCAACTTTCTACCTTTACACACACTCCCAAACTCATCCACTAACCTTTGCAATTTTTCTTTAGAATATCCCATAAGCACAGTATTATCTGCATAAAGTAACTGTGTCAATTCCCATTTTGTATTTGATTCCCCATAATTTAATCCCACCCCTCGTCCGAGCAAAATAGTATTTACTTCTTTTACAACCCCATCTATAATTATATTAAACAACCATGGTGACATTACACATCCCTGACTAAGACCTACTTTTACCGGGAAGTATTCTCCCTCTCTTCTACACACCCTAACCTGAGCCTCACTATCCTCATAAAAACTCTTTACAGCATTTAGTAACTTACTACCTTTTCCATATACTTGCAACATCTGCCACATTGCTCTCCTATCCACTCTATCATATGCCTTTTCTAAATCCATAAATGCAATAAAAACTTCCCTACCTTTATCTATATACTGTTCATATATAAACTTCAATGTAAACACTTGATCTACACATCCCCTACCCACTCTGAAACCTCCTTGCTCATCCGCAATCCTACATTCTGTCTTACCTCTAATTCTTTCAATAATAACTCTACCGTACACTTTTCCTGGTATACTCAGTAAACTTATTCCTCTATAATTTTTACAATCTCTTTTGTCCCCCTTCCCTTTATATAAAGGAACTATACACAAATAACCCGCACATAAAAGATAGAAGCTTACGACGACGTTTCGGTCCGACTTGGACCATTGACAAAGTGACTTTGTCAATGGTCCAAGTCGGACCGAAACGTCGTCGTAAGCTTCTCTCTTTTATGTGCGGGTTATTTGTGCATCGTTCCAGTCACGGTATTGTGCCTTTTTGTTATTTATAAAGGAACTATTCATGCTCTCCGCCAATCCCTAGGTACCTTCCCCTCTTTCATACATTTATTAAACAAAAATACAAACCACTCCAGAACTATATCCCCCCCTGCTTTTAACATTTCTGTCATGATCCCATCAGTTCCAGCTGCTTTACCACCCCTTTTCATTCTATGTAATGCCTCACGCACCTTCCCCACACTAACATCCTGTTCTTCTTCACTCCTAAAAGATGGTATACCTTCCTGGCCAGTGCATGAAATTACCGCCTCCCTTCCTTTGTCGACATTTAAAAGTTCCTCAACGTATTCTCGCCATCTACCCAATACCTCCATCTCCCGATCTACTAACTTCCCTACTCTGTTTTTAACTGACAAATCCGTTCGTTCTCTAGGCTTTCTTAATTGGCTTAACTCACTCCAAAAAATTTTCTTTTTTTTTCATTAAAATTTCTTGACATTACCTCTAACACTCTATCATCTGCTCGCCTTTTGCACTCTCTCACCACTCTCTTCACCTTTCTTTTACTCTCCATATACTCTACTCCTTTTATAACACTTCTGCTTTGTAAAAACCTCTCATAAGCTAACTTTTTCTCTTTCATCACACCCTTTACTTCATTATTCCACCAATCTCTCCTCTTTCCTCCTGCACCCACCCTCCTATAACCACAAACATCTGCCCCACATTCTAATGCTCCATTTTTAAAACTATTCCAACCCTCTTCAACTCCCCCACTACTCATACCTGCACCAGCCCACCTTTCTGCCAATAGTTGCTTATATTTCACCCGAACTTCCTCCTCCCTTAGCTAATACACTTTCACCTGCCTCTTGTTTGTTGTTGCCATTTTCCTCTTGTCCCATCTACCTCTTACTCTAACTGTAGCTACAACTAAATAATGATCCGATATATCAGTTGCCCCTCAATAAACATGTACATCCTGGAGCCTACCCATCAACTTTTTATCCACCAATACATAATCTAATAAACTACTTTCATTACGTGCTGTATCATACCTTGTATATTTATTTATCCTCTTTTTCATAAAATATGTATTACTTATTACCAAACCTCTTTCTACACATCGCTCAGTTAAAGGCTCCCCATTTTCATTTACCCCTGGCACCCCAAATTTACCTACTACTCCCTCCACAACATTTTTACCCACTTTAGCATTGAAATCCCCAACCACAAGTACTCTCACACTTGGTTCCAAACTCCCCACACATTCACTCAACATTTCCCAAAATCTCTCTCTCTCCTCTACACTTCTCTCTTCTCCAGGTGCATATATGCTTACTATAACCCACTTTTCACATCGAACCTTTATTTTACTCCACATAATCCTTGGATTAATACATTTATACTCCCTCTTTCCCTGCCATAGCTTATCCTTCAACAATATTTCAATGCCTTCTTTAGCTCTAACTCTATTTGAAACCCCTGACCTAATCCTATTTATTCCTCTCCACTGAAACTCTCCCACCCCCTTCAGCTTTGTTTCACTTAAAGCCAGGACATCCAGTTTCTTCTCATTCATAACATCCACAATCATCTCTATCTTATCATTTGCACAACATCCACACACATTCAGACTTCCCACTTTGACAATTTTCTTCTTATTATTCTTTTTAGTAATTATTACAGGAAAAGGGGTTACTAGCCCAATGTTCCCGGCATTTTAGTTGACTTTTACAACACTCATGGCTTACGGAGGAAAGATTCTTATTCCACTTCCCCATGGATATAAAAGAATAAGAAACAAGAACTATTAAGATAAAATCAAAGAAAACTCAGATGAGTGTGTATAAATAAACCTGTACATGTATGTGTAGTGTGACCTAAGTGTAAGTAGAAGTAGCAAGACATACCTGTAATATTGCATATTTATGAGACAGAAAAAAGACACCAGCAATCCTACCATCATGTAAAACAATTACAGGCTTTCGTTTTACACTCACTTAGAAGGACGGTAGTATCTCCCTGGGTGGTTGCTGTCTACCAACCTACTACATATATATATATATATATATATATATATATATATATATATATATATATATATATATATATATATATATATATATATACCTACATGTATATGTATATATATATACATACACATGTATATGTATATATATATACATATATATATATATATATATTTTTTTTTTTTTTATTATCACACTGGCCGATTCCCACCAAGGCAGGGTGGCCCGAAAAAGAAAAACTTTCACCATCATTCATTCCATCACTGTCTTGCCAGAAGGGTGCTTTACACTACAGTTTTTAAACTGCAACATTAACACCCCTCCTTCAGAGTGCAGGCACTGTACTTCCCATCTCCAGGACTCAAGTCCGGCCTGCCGGTTTCCCTGAATCCCTTCATAAATGTTACTTTGCTCACACTCCAACAGCACGTCAAGTATTAAAAACCATTTGTCTCCATTCACTCCTATCAAACACGCTCACGCATGCCTGCTGGAAGTCCAAGCCCCTCGCACACAAAACCTCCTTTACCCCCTCCCTCCAACCTTTCCTAGGCCGACCCCTACCCCGCCTTCCTTCCACTACAGACTGATACACTCTTGAAGTCATTCTGTTTCGCTCCATTCTCTCTACATGTCCGAACCACCTCAACAACCCTTCCTCAGCCCTGTGGACAACAGTTTTGGTAATCCCGCACCTCCTCCTAACTTCCACACTACGAATTCTCTGCATTATATTCACACCACACATTGCCCTCAGACATGACATCTCCACTGCCTCCAGCCTTCTCCTCGCTGCAACATTCATCACCCATGCTTCACACCCATATAAGAGCGTTGGTAAAACTATACTCTCATACATTCCCCTCTTTGCCTCCAAAGACAAAGTTCTTTGTCTCCACAGACTCCTAAGTGCGCCACTCACTCTTTTTCCCTCATCAATTCTATGATTCACCTCATCTTTCATATATATATATATATATATATATATATATATATATATATATATATATATATATATATATATATATATATATATATATATATATATATATATATATATGCAAGGAATTCGCAAGAGCAGGCGAAATATACACAAACACTGATCTCTGGCCGAAGGAGACTCTAACCTACGAACCTTGGAACAAGGTACGCAGTGCTATACCATTCTCACCACACTGGACCAATACCTTGGTGCCTAGCACAATGCTAGACGTTGATCCAAGGCAGCCAGCTTTCAGGGAGAAGGCTTATAGCTTTTCATCTCATCCCCTGCATGCATCAGCCTTACTAGAGATTTTAACAATGCAAGGAATTCTCAAGAGCAGGCGAAATATACACAAACACTGATCTCTGGCCGAAGGAGACTCGAACCTATATATATATATATATATATATATATATATATATATATATATATATATATATATATATATATATATATATATATATATATATATATATACACACACAGTTGGTGCATCTGACGGAATATAATACTGTAAGTATTAGTTACGAATCATTCATGTTAGAGGCCTCGGTAGCCGAGACGGTAGAGCGTCGGACTGTCAATTTCCATGTAGCATTCACTCTATTTATTTATTTATTTATTTATTTATTTGTGTACATGCCAAAAGCCCCTAGTAACATGAAGCACAAATGAGTATTTCAGAGATAGGTCATATAGTAATTTGATGAGTTACTGTGCATTCAAGAGAATGGAGTATTTAATAGATTAGGTAATGTAATTAAGAGAAACATAGTGTGATAGGGTCACTGGTTATACATTTATGAGATACAGTTATTTAGTATTTATTTAGTTGTGGGTGAGTAAGTGGTTTTTAAGAAGAGTCTTGAAATGATAAAGAGACAGTATTTCTTTAATATTCACAGGTAATGAATTCCAGATTTTGGGGCTTTTTATGTGCATTGAGATTTTACATTGTGTGAGACGGACACGAGGAACATCAAAGAGTGATCTGTGCCTTGTGTTATGGTCATGTGTCCTGTTGAGGTTGGTAAGGAGACGTTTGAGGGGAGGGTTTATATCCGAGTTAAGTGCTCTGTGTATGTAGTAAGTACAATAATACGTTTAATTGATCAGTCTATCATAAAAGGTTTCACTATTATATGAAGATTTCTGATTAAAAATATAGCTTGCCGTTGAGTAGATGCCATCGACGCTCAGGTCTGGCTTGGTATTGTTTCTGAAGTCATATCCTAATCTTGTGCTTTCTGGAAAAGAAAATGAGACATTTTCTGTAAATATACTTGTATTTTTTTTTAATGCTCAGCTCAACAGATAATTTCGTAATTATATATAAGTCCACTAAACAGCAAAATATGTAAAATTACTGACTCGCCTTCATCATTCCACTGTGTCCAGAAATCGTCCTGACGGAGAGTGTTAGGCTGACGAACATGGGTGTAGTAATCTTCGGCTCCTGTGTAGTAGCCGTAGAAGGTATCAAACCCTCTCTCTGTTGGAGTGTATGCCCACGAACAATACCCAAGATGCCATCTGTTGGTAACCGTCTACCTTTAGACTCTATCTGGTATCAAAGAAATCTCTTAAATTTATTAATATGCTGTAAAAACATGTTTATTGATCAAGGAATTGTTAGTAAATGCTCCAAAAACTATTCTTCACTACAGCATGACTAATATTAATCCTGAAATATACAGACTCAATATTTTTACACAACAAAGCGAGATATACTTCACATACTTGCCAACAACGTGTGTTGAGTATCCAGTTTCCTTCAATGACTGCGGAAGAAGTGTAACATTGAGGTCGAGACCCGTAGGCTCCTCCGGCCACAGAACATCGTGCTGGTTGACAAACAGTTATTATTTCTAATATTCTCTTTATGCTATGCCAAATATGTGAACTTTTAGGGATTAAATTTTGAAAAATCATGGTACAGATAGGGAAAATCTAACAAAGGCTAAAAATATTATGTATCGTTGATAAAATCATAAAATATAAACCCTGGTCATGGTTGAATATTATATAGTTTTGTTGTACATCTTGTACATGTAATATAGACAGGAGCGATTTTGAGAAAAATATTCTGGAAGAAGTCGAAGAGACTTTTTTTTAAAAAAAAAAAAAAACAACTTATAATAAGGAGTTTTAGGATAATTCTAGTATGCGATTATATTTGTTACCAGAAAATATTTCCATTCTTCCATGGCTAAAATCATTATTTAATAAACTATATCAAAATCGGAAAAAATTTAACTGTTAACTGCATCAAGTGTGAAACAATATGAATAATCATTCTCACGCACTTCTTAGGCAACCATAAACTTTCTCACTCCCTTATCGAACAACCACAGTCTTTCTCACTCCCTCCCTTCACAAGCAACCACAATTTTTCTAACTCCCTTCTCAAGCAACCACAATCTTTCCCACTCCCTCCCATCTCAAGCAATCACAATCTTTCTCACTCCCTTATCAAACAACCACAACCTTTCCCACTCTCTCCCTTCTCAAACAACCACAATCTTTCTAACCTCCTCCTTTTCAAACAACCACAATCTCTCCCACTCTCTCCCTTCTCAAACAACCACAATCTTTCCAACCTCCTCCCTTCTCAGACAGCCACAATCTTTCCCACTCTCTCCCATCTCAAACAACCACAATCTTTCCCACTCTCTCCCTTCAAAAACAACCACAATCTTTCCAACCTCCTCCCTTCTCAAACAGCCACAATCTTTCCCACTCTCTCCCTTTTCAAACAACTTCAATCTTTTTCACTCTCTCCATTCTCAAACAACCACAATCTTTCCCGCTCTCGCCCTTCTCAAACAACCACAATCTTTCCCACTCTCTCCCTTTTCAAACAACCTCAATCTTTTTCACTCTCTCCCTTCTCAAACAACCACAATCTTTCCCACTCTCTTCCTTCTCAAGCAACCCCAATTTTTCCCACTCTCTCCCTTTTCAAACAACTTCAATCTTTTTCACTCTCTCCATTCTCAAACAACCACAATCTTTCCCGCTCTCGCCCTTCTCAAACAACCACAATCTTTCCCGCTCTCTCCCTTCTCAAACACCCACAATCTTTCCCACTCTCTACCTTCTCAAACAACCACAATCTTTCCCACTCTCTTCCTTCTCAAGCAACCCCAATTTTTCCCACTCTCTCCCTTCTCAAACAACAACAATCTTTCCACACTCTCTCCCTTCTCAAACAACCACAATCTTTCCCACTCTCTCCTTTCTCAAACAACCACAATCTTTCCCACTCTCTTCCTTCTCAAACAACCACAATCTTTCCCACTCTCTAATTACTGAAAAATCACAATCTTTCCCACTCTCTCCCTTCTCAAACAACCACAATCTTTCTCACTCTCACCCTTCTCAAAAAACCACAATCTTTCACACTCTCTCCCTTCTCAAAAACCACAATCTTTCCCACTCTCTCCCTTCTCAAACAACCACAGTCTTTCCTAATCCCTCCCTTCTCAAACAACCACAGTTTTTCTCACTCCCTCCATTCTCAAACAACCACAATCTTTCCCACTCTCTCCCTTCTCAAACAACCACAATCTTTCCCACTCTCTCCCTTCTCAAACAACCACAATCTTTCCCACTCTCTCCCTTCTCAAACAACCACAATCTTTCCCACTCTCTACCTTCTCAAACAACCGCAATCTTTCCCACTCTCTCCTTTCTGAAACAACCACAATCTTTCCCACTGTCTCCATTCTCAAACAACTACAATGGAATGGAAAGAAGTCACTATGTCTGACTTTTTTGGGTTATCCCAGGTACTTTACACATATGCTGCTATGTATGATAATCTATGTAACTGTATTAGTGTATACCTCAATAAACTTACTTATTCTCAAACAACCGCAATCTTTCCCACTCTATCCCTTCTCAAACAACTACAACCTTTTCCACTCTCTCCCTTCTCAAACAACCACAATCTTTCCCACTCTCTCCCTTCTCAAACAACCACAGACTTTCCCACTCTCTCCCTTCTCAAACAACTACAGTCTTTCCCACTCTCTCCCTTCTCAAACAACCACAATCTGTTCCACTTTCTCCCTTCTCAAAAACCACAATCTTTCCCGCTCTCTCCCTTCTCAAACAACCACAATCTTTCCCACTCTCTCCCTTCTCAAAAAGCCACAATCTTTCCCACTCTCTCCCTTCTCAAACAGCCACAATCTTTCCCACTCTCTCCCTTCTCAAACAACCACAGTCTTTCCCACTCTCTCCCTTCTCAAACAACCACAATATTTCCCACTTTCTCCCTTCTCAAAAACCACAATCTTTCCCACTCTCTCCCTTCTCAAAAACCACAATCTTTCCCACTCTCTCCCTTCTCAAACAACCACAGTCTTTCCCACTCTCTCCCTTCTCAAACAACCGTAGTCATTCCCACTCTCTCCCTTCTCAAAAACCACAGTCTTTCCCACTCTCTCCTTTCTCAAACAACTACAGTCTTTCCCACTCTCTCCCTTCTCAAACAACCACAATCTTTTCCACTTTCTCCTTTCTCAAAAACCACAATCTTTCCCGCTCTCTCCCTTCTCAAAAACCACAATCTTTCCCACTCTCTCCCTTTTCAAAAAGCCACAATCTTTCCCACTCTCTCCCTTCTCAAACAACCACAATCTTTCCCACTCTCTCCCTTCTCAAACAACCACAGTCTTTCCCACTCTCTCCCTTCTCAAACAACCACAGTCTTTCCCACTCTTTCCCTTCTCAAACAACCACAATCTTTCCCACTCTCTCCCTTCTCAAACTACCACAATCTTTCCCACTCTTTCCCTTCTCAAAAACCAAAGTCTTTCCCACTCTCTCCCTTCTCAAAAAACCACAATCTTTCCCACTCTCTCCCTTCTCAAACAACCACAATCTTTTCCACTCTCTCCCTTTTCAAAAACCACAATCTTTCCCACTCTCTTCATTCTCAAAAACCACAATCTTTCCCACTCTCTCCCTTCTCAATCAACCACAATCTTTCCCACTCTCTCCCTTCTCAAAAACTGCAATGTTTCCCACTCTCTCCTTTCTCAAAAACCACAATCTTTCCCACTCTCTCCCTTCTCAAACAACCACAATGTTTCCCACTCTGTCCTTTCTCAAATAACCACAATCTTTCCCACTCTCTCCCTTCTCAAAAACCACAATCTTTCCCACTCTCTCCCTTCTGAAACAACCACAATCTTTCCCACTCTCTCCTTTCTAAAAAACCACAATCTTTCCCACTCTCTCCTTTCTCAAACAACCACAATCTTTCCAACTCTCTCCCTTCTCAAACAACCAGAATCTTTCCCACTCTCTCCCTTCTCAAAAACCACAATCTTTCCCACTTTCTCCCTTCTTAAACAACCACAGTCTTTCCCACTGTCTCCCTTCTCAAACAACCACAGTCTTTCCCACTGTCTCCCTTCTCAAACAACCACAGTCTTTCCCACTCTCTTCCTTCTCAAACAACCACAGTCTTTCCCACTCTTTCCCTTCTCAAAAACCAGAATCTTTCCCACTCTCTCCCTTCTTAAAAGCACAATCTTTCCCTCTCTCTCCCTTCTCAAAAACCACAATCTTTCTCACTCTCTCTCTTCTCAAACAACCACAATTTTTGGTTTACGTATTATTTTCAAAGTATTCAACACATTGTTATAATTATATCAATACAATTTTAAAGTATTTGTATATTTTTTTTGCAAATTCATTATGACTTTGGAAGCTTTTTTATTTTTATTATTATTATTATTATTATTATTATTATTATTATTATTATTATTTTTATTATTATTATTTTTGTTGTTGTTATGGGTCATGTAGCGCCTAGAAAATGGGAAGCATTTAGGTTCGATCCAAGAAGGTACAAATAATGATTTATTCAGTGTTAAGAGTGAAGTACGCAGTAACAGTTGCCTCTGTTACATGTATTATCTGCTAATATTCCAAGAAAAAGTTCCTTTGTCATCAGCTGAATTCTTCATAACACATCGTCCGTCTCCCACCAAGGCAGGGTGGCCCAAAAAAGAAAAACTTTCATCATCATTCACTCCATCACTGTCTTGCCAGACGGGTGCTTTACCCTACAGTTTATATAACTGCAACATTAACACCCTTTCTTCAGAGTGCAGGCACTGTACTTCTCATCTCCAGGACTCAAGTCCGGCCTGCCAGTTTCCCTCAATCCCTTCATAAATGTTACCTTGCTTACACTCCAACAGCAGTATTTAAAGCATTTGCCTCCATTCGCTCCTATTAAATACACTCACGCATGCTTGCTGGAAGTCCAAGCCCCTCACACACAAACCTTCTTTACCT
Organism: Cherax quadricarinatus; assembly: GCF_038502225.1. Lineage (NCBI taxonomy): Eukaryota > Metazoa > Arthropoda > Malacostraca > Decapoda > Parastacidae > Cherax > Cherax quadricarinatus. The sequence goes on from NC_091298.1 coordinate 45,063,367, forward strand.
CCCTCCCTCCACCCTTTCCTAGGCCAACCCCTATTACGCCTTCTCTCCGCTACAGATTTATACACTCTCGAAGTCATTCTATTTTGTTCCATTCTCTCTACATGTTCAAACCACCTCAACAACCCTTCCTCAACCCTCTGGATAATAAGTTTGGTAATCCCACATCTCCTAATTTTCAAACTACGAATTCTCTGCATTATATTCACACCACACATTGCCCTCAGACATGACATCTCCACTGCCTCCAGCCTTCTCCTCGCTGCAACATTCATCACCCATGCTTCACACCCATATAAGAGCGTTGATATAACTATACTCTCATACATTCCCCTCTTTGCTTCCACGGACCAAGTTCTTTGTCTCCACAGACTCATAAGTGCACCACTCACTTTTTTCCCCTCATCAATTCTATGATTCACCTCATCCTTCATAGACCCATCTGCTGACACGTCCACTCCTAAATACCTGAATACATTCACCTCCTCCATACTCTCTCCCTCCAATCTGATATCCAGTCTTTCGTCACCTAATCTTTTTGTTATCCTCATCACCTTACTCTTTCCTATATTCACTTCTAGAAGTAGCCACCAACAGAAGAAATTTCGAGATGCCAAGAATATAGAAGTATTGCATGGACACAAAAATGGCCTGAATTTTGAGGTTCTAACGCGAATTATCTGTCATACTAGAAGCTAAACACGTCTCACATTCACTGGAAAAATATAAAAAAATAAAGCTAAACATGGAAAAACTTTCACTTGAACCATCAACATCCAAGAAAGTTAATGAATATCTTTGAGTCAGACTGTCTGTCCTGCCACATCGCATAAAAACAAGAGTCAGGCTGTTGATTAGAGTTTGAACCTATTTTAACAGACCTGACATACAACAACTTTGAATTTGAACAATCTGACTGTGGAAAATGCACAATTCGACCAGAGATTATGGAAACAACTTGAAGGCATCTGATCTAAAAACTGTTGATAGTCAGATACCACTTTCCCTGCCTAGTGACATTCCCCAATGACTTGGAAAAACTCAAAATGAGAAAAATGTGTCCCGTAGCTCCATTGCTAGCGCACTCATCTCACACACTGAGGTCCGGGCCGGGGATCGATCCCATGGTACGGCTGGGAAACATTAGGATGTGTTTCCATAAGACACCTCCTGTCCCTGTTCACTCATCAGTAAAATGGGTACTTGGATGTTAGTCGACTCGCGTGGGTCGCATCCTGGGACGTAATTGAAATGCTCTGCATAACAAGTGGCTTTCTGTATAGAAGTATGTCACTGATGTCAGCTATGGTCTAAGAATTATGGGTTGTGTTCTCCAGCAATCAGAGTAGTGAACCAGATGCTGTGTCCTTGTAAAAGAACAGGAAAACGAAATTCCGAAATTTCCCTCCTATTTGTTGCAAGTTTAGCAACAGATAAGAATGGAAAATTCTCTCAGAGGCAAGGTAGAAACGTGCCAGAGTAGACCGAAACCACAGTAGAGCCGCCAGATAGTTATCCACACCTCCTGGAATAACAGGAGAGAGAACCTCCGAGGTTTACAGAAAGTGTTAGTCAATCCAAAACCGCATTTAATCACTTTCAACTAATCTAGTGCCTGTCGAAGCACTCAGATTTTATGTAAATTTGTATTAATATATAAATCAGCTGTGCTTTTTGTCACCCTATACTACCATATGTCAGAGACTGTTCCAGAAAGTACCAGAAGATTCCATACTACCATATGTCAGAGACTGTTCCAGAAAGTACCAGAAGATTCCATACAAATATCCTTGCATGATTACCTTCTTCTGTCTTCCGACAATATATTAAGTAAAAGGACACAAGTGCAACTAATGTGGCATTTTATTGTGGCAACGTTTCGCTCTCCAGGAGCTTTGTCAAGCTGTTACAAACAATACATGGACACAGAGGGTATATATAGGCTTAGAGTGAGGTGTTGTACTAGTGGTAGTAGTAGTAGTAGTAGTAGTACTAATACTACCACTAGTATTACTACTACTACTATTACTACTGCTAGTATTACTATTACTACTACCACTAGTACTACACCACACTCTAAGCCTATATATACCCTCTGTGTCCATGTACTGTTTGTAACAGCTTGACAAAGCTCCTGGAGAGCGAAACGTTGCCACAATAAAATGTCACATTAGTTGCGCTTGTGTCCTTTTACTTAACAATGCAATAGTAATTGTATTCCTGAATGTTTGTATCATCAGGAATAACTTGAGTTATCCTGGGTAACTTGTACATGCTGCTATATGTAAGAGTTGCTATCATATACATGATGCTATGTGATACACTTGCTGTTACCTGATCCTGTATATTTCGCGATATTCTTAAAAGTCTGAATGTCTCCTATCATTCAGGCCCCAGTTACGGTAAGTTATTACATCTGACCTTCCATTGTTATCCTAGGTAACTAGAACCCCTGAGGGGGTTATCTTAGGTGACTCACACATATGTTGCTATGAATGAGAGTTGCAATGTTTCTAAGCACTAGGACCCCAGAGGCGATAAGACACTCTCATTGGTTTTCTTAGATTTTCCTAACTCATATATACGTTGTAATCATTGAAATGTTGCAAATGTTGCTGATACCTAAGCCTGAGTAAACATACTCGTATGCAGAGCCTGCAACACACTACTGCTAAGTACCTATCACAGTTTTCCCTCATAACGGTACCAGAACTCAGAAGAGGAACGGGATATTCTCATTTCTACCAACTCTCCGATGTTGTACTTTCCAAAATTCCCCATGAACGGTGATACCGACAGCGGGACGCGATCTCTTAAGGACGAACCGTGTGGAATAAATTATCCTAAGTACTTAACATATGTATACCGACGCAAGAGGTCCGGCTGGCAGTGCAGCATCGCCATAATGAAAAGCCGGGGTGTCATGAGAGGGGCCCAAGACTGATTAACCGCCTCCCACCATACATAAGGGGGATTGCTAATTGACCCCTGGCTGTCTTCAAGAGGGAGTTGGACAGACACCTGAAGTCAGTACCTGATCAACCGTGCTGTGGTTCGTACGTCAGTTTGCGTGCGACCAACAGTAACAGCCTGGTTGATCAGACCGAGCCACAGGGGCGTTGACCCCCTAAACCCTCTCCAGGTAAGTTCCAGGTAGGTGCTAAATCAAGAATAACATATTTTCAACAACATCACACATCACTGGGGAAAGTTGCTGACAGATTCACATCTACAAGAATGAGTTACAACATCTCAGGGCCAGAAAAAGATTGCGATATCAATAATTTATGTAGAGTTCTCTATTTTCAAAGTGTAAAAAATTAAGGTGAACCTCCAATATGTCAGACACTCACATTCTAAGAATATTTTAAGGGGTTGGGTAAGTTTAGGACTAACTTCCTGAAAAATACAGTCACAAATATTTTTTTGAATAGATTCTTCACAGTTAATTGATATGACCCAGCTATGTACTCTTCTTCTACAGTATTTTTTAATACTGTTTAATTCTCAATATCTTGTAATGTTGTATTGCTGGTCAGAATTCAACAAAAGAATGACATCACTGTATTATAATTGTGGAAAATTTTGAATTTTCTTAAATTCAACATGTGTAAATTTGAATAATATATTAACTGTGTATTAAAATGTGATGCTGATTTGATCCGAGAAATTTCGAGTGAGGGGAAGATGTGGAACAGCGGCAAGGAGGGTAAGGACGCCATAGGGAATTTAATGTGTGTGCACTGGTTGTTACAATAGTCATGAAATCAGGCATCATCTAGGTTCAACTAGGGTAAATCAGCTTCAATCCATGAACTAGGATTTGCTCACATGTTCCCGTTGAAAAATTGGGATAAATAGTGTGGAAAACATTTACAATTCGGGTACAAGGACGGAAAAACAGGGGACTACGATTCTTCTCGACAACACACCTTAGTTAAGTGATGCTTACCCATAATGTATAGCAGTTTTTCATTTCCCATCGCAAACTCTAGCTTTTAAGGTAGCATTAGGGTGTGTTAGTTTAATTAGTTTAATATGTTTATTATGCACCCCATACCCATCCTGTGGGGGGTAGTCAAAAGATTACAGAGGTACATAATTGGTCCAGGGACTTTTGTGAAAGCAAGTGTAAGGGTGGTGGAGGAGGTGGTGGTAGTGGTGGTGTTCTTAATTATAGTAATGACGAATATAATACTTGTGTTGATAACTGTAGTGAGCATCATAATGAAGGCTATGGTGTCAATGATGTTAGTAATAGTGATGAGCGTAATATAAGTGGTGGTGCAGAGTGTGATGAGGTTAACCACATTGACATTAATGTTGAGTACAATACTGTTGATAAATGTAATGAAGACAATGTTGGTAGTGGTGTTGGTGATGACAGTTATAGTGATGCTTGTAATGTTAATGTAGGAGGGAATGTGAGTGGTGGTGTCACCTATCATACATTCACACATGAACAGCGTCGTGCTCTGTGTAAACAAAGACTTCCACGAGGCCTTACAACTGGAAGTGCACTTAAAAAACTCATGGACCAGGGTAACACTGCTGACATTGATAATGTCTGCTATTTATATGAACAATTTTTTCATTATGCTGAGAATGAGATCCAGTGATTAAATGTTAAGTGTTAATACGAATTTCTTTTCTAATAACACCATTGTATTTATGTATTGTACTCATAGTTATATTTTGTGTACCCAGTAAGCAAACCAAAATATAGAGTCTCCACAATTTTAATTTACCAGAGTAACTGGTTTTAATATTGTAATTATTAATTTAATATAGGTCTAGCTTTTTGTGAGAATAGTGATGAAGTGGGCATGGAGGGAGTGACAGTCTTGAGACCCACTGTGACTAAGTCCCACTTACCTCACCCAAATTACTTGCAGGTAATAATTCAGGTAATATCCTGTAAACCTCATGCTGGAGTATATCTGGAGTATACCTAGAGAGGGTTCCGGTGGTCAATGCCCTCGCGGCCCGGTCTGTGACCAGGCTTTTCTCAGGTAATTTCCCAGGTAATTTCTCACCTAATAATTTTAAATAACGTTATCCAGATTTTAGTTTTTAAAATATAACAATTATATTGCCTATCATTATTATTCAGATTGAAAGAATGTATGAATGATATATTTTAGCAAGAATGAATAAAATTCATACTAAAAAGAATGGATAGGTGTCAGGCATACAACAATCTTATTTTTACCATGCATGTACATTTTTACCATGAATGTACATTTTTACCATGCATGTACATTTTTACCATGCATGTACATTTTTACCATGAATGTACATTTTTACCATGCATGTACATTTTTACCATGAATGTACATTTTTACCATGCATGTACATTTTTACCATGAATGTACATTTTTACCATGCATGTACATTTTTACCATGAATGTACATTTTTACCATGCATGTACATTTTTACCATGAATGTACATTTTTACCATGAATGTACATTTTTACCATGAATGTACATTTTTACCATGCATGTACATTTTTACCATGCATGTACATTTTTACCATGAATGTACATTTTTACCATGCATGTACATTTTAAGCTATAATACAGTTAAAAGCTTCCTCCACACAAAATAAAGCGCAAACCATTCAAAAATATGCAGCAAAATATTTTTATTCTTTGGGTTAAAATGGACTCATCTTATTCATCTCTGCCTTTGTACTGTTAATTGGCAAATAAATATTTACTGAGCTATCTAACCTATTAAAATCTAAAGCAAGTGACATGCTTTGTTACTGAGATTGAAGAAAATTAATTATCCTTCAAGCAAACTGTTGCTCTCAAGATTCAGGTGATGAATGGGTAATACTTCCCTGAGCCCTCCTAGCCACCTTTAAACTTCTTATCTCATGCCCAATATACAGTTTTAATAACCACCTTTCTGATGAACAGGCAAATGAGCAGCAGTGACCTTGGACTCACCTGTCTACCGAGGGTGAAAGGATAACGTCCAGCCAGGAGTGCAGAGCGAGTGGGAGTACAAATGGGTTGAACATATGATTGTTCCAGCAGGACGCCGCTTCTGGCCAGCGCCTCCAGCTGCGGTGTCTTCACTTGATGGTTATGCCACGAGACGTCGTTCCAGCCTGCATCAGTAGGACACATCAGCTTTACTGTTAACTATTACCACCTACTGGATAAGTAAGTTTATTTAGGTACAGGTACACAGATAATCATACATCAGTAACATACGTGTAAATTACACACAATAACCCCCCAAAAAAAGTTAGATAAAATAACTTATTTCAAATGGGGTCCATGAAATATCTAATTCAAATCTTCGACTTCGAAGAATTTAATTGATACTGTTCCGAGGAGCATAAACTTGCAAGTGTCAGTAAACAATTAAAATATTAATAGGGTGTTTCCTACTGTAGCTCGATCACTAGAGCACTCAGCTCACACAATGATGTCCGGGGTTCGAATCTCCTCCGGGACGGCTGGAAAACATTAGGGACGTGTTTCAATAAGACACCTGCTGTCCCTGTCCATGTTCACCCATTAATTTAAAATGGGTACCTGGGTGTTAGTGGACTGGTGTGGGTCGCATCCTGGGACAAAACTGACCTAATTTACTGTAAATACTCAGCATAACAAGGGACTTTCTATATAGTAGTATGTCAGTGATGTCAACTATGGTCTGTATACCTTGTACATGTGCTGGTAGTAATAAAGATTATGTCATTATTATATTATTAATATGTCATTATTATATCATTAATATACCATTATTATATTATTAAAGATTATGTCCTTATTATATCATTATTATATTAGTAAACCAGCGGCTTTATTTTAGAAGTTACATAACTAATTAGAAAAACAACTGAAAAACACGAAATAAATTCGTTTTTTTTTTAGTTTAAATCTACTTGTTATATTTTATGATAGTTTCATGAATAGTTACGACCAAGAAAAAAAAAAAAAAAAAAAAAAAAAAAAAAAAAAAAAAAAAAAAAAAAAAAAAAAAAAAAAAAAAAAAAAAAAAAAAAGGTGTGAAATACCGAGAGAAACAAATAATTCTATATTTATATAGGTTTCCAAGAAGATTTCGTAAAAAATTACTAACGTGCACACTGCATACGTTATTATGTATTATACTGAAGATCACTTATTTGGATGTTAAAAACAGGAAATTTACTTCAAAACTTAATTCTGAAGTTTAAATGTGAGAAAAAATGCATAATGATAATGACAATAAGTAAGTTTTTCTAATAAAACAAATAAAAGCAAATTTGAGAAACAATGAAAAATATTTTTTATTGAAATTTTACCGAGTTTAAATTGGAGAAAGTTATGCTTATTGTACATAGGTTACTTAGGGGTCCTATTACTGATTTTTTTTAATATTTTGGAATATTTACCCAAAAAAGTATTAACAAATTAGAACTGTCAAGTTGAAATCAATGAAAACTATTCTTACATAAATGTAAATAATATAAAGGACTTTCTGTAGGCCTGAGTTTATTCATTGTTTCAAGGTGAATTATGTGATGATAATATTTATAAATATTTATATATGTCACAAGACATGTATCAATAAAATAGTGAAATTTAATGTTGCTCAGACGTGCAACATTGGTTGAAAAATATATAAGATAGTAACTACAGGCAATCAAAGCGAAAAAATAGATCAGATAATAAATAACAATAAGGCACAATACCGTGACTGGAACGATACACAAATAACCCGCACATAAAAGAGAGAAGCTTACGTCGACGTTTCGGTCCGACTTGGACCATTGACAGTCACAATGGTCCAAGTCGGACCGAAACGTTGTCGTAAGCTTCTCTCTTTTATGTGCGGGTTATTTGTAGATCAGAAGATAATTATGCTTGTGTTTAAAACTGCAATTGTCATAGTGGTTATCAAAATACAAACACAATAGACTGCACAAAAAAAATCTACTTCTGTTCTATTACTCAAACAACATTTTTTTTTTTTGAACAGCCCTACTTTATTTACAAAAGAGAAAGGCAAGTTATATATAAGTGAAAGTTTTGCATTAAATGACGCCTGTAAATAATTTCCCGGTAAAGACACTAAGGTCATCCTGCACTACTAGATCAAATGAGAAAAAGATCATACATACTTACCAAGATCGTCTGCCACAATAAGAATAATATGAGGCGGATGTACTGATTGTGGAGCCGGAGAAGCCGAGATTAACATCAACACAGATGATGCCATTAACATCAATAAGGGTTTGTGTCTGTCTGGTGTCATGTCTTGAGTGGAAGAAGATAACAGAATACATTACTGTAGTTTGAAATATGTATGTCATGGGACCATATGTATATATATATATATATATATATATATATATATATATATATATATATATATATATATATATATATATATATGCAATAAGATCACAGTAAACAGGTGATTTCAGAATATGCAAAACAACCACTGTGAAAGAATAGAGAAATTCCAAGCGCTTTCGTGACTACTCACATTATCAAGGAACAATGAAAGTAATGCATCAAAGGAAGGCATATAAAGGGTCTAGCCCACACCTCACTATCACATCCCACAACAAAGCAACACCTGATGTGCGACTCATAAGAAAGGGAACACTGCAGCAGGCCTGCTGGCCCAACTAGACAGGTCCTTCACTCAACCCACCAACAAACTATTCTACCCAAGAATTAAGAATTTACAATTTATTATTTGTCCAATGTATTATTCTTGGTCCATGGTCGACAGGAATATAATTGAATCTAGTTTCATAAAAAGCAGTTTTGACAATAATATGAATATTTCCTTTGGTTTATATAAATTAGATCCATTTATAATTAATAGAATTTGGGAAGAATTTTATAATACATTGGACAAATAATAAATTTTAAAATTCTTAATTCTTGGGTAGAAAAGTTTGTTGGTGGGTTGTGTGAAGGACCTGTCTAGTTGGGCCGGTGGGCCTGCTGCAGTGTTCCCTTTCTTATGAGTCGCGCGTCAGGTGTTGCTTTGTTGTGGGATTTGATAGTGAGGTGTGGGCTAGACCCTTTATATGCCTTCCTTTAATGCATTGCTTTCATTGTTCCTTGATAATGTGAGTAGTCACGAAAGCGCTTGGAATTTCTCTATTCTTTCACAGTAGTTGTTTTGCGTATATATATATATATATATATATATATATATATATATATATATATATATATATATATATATATATATATATATATATATATATAATGTGTGTGTGTGTGTGTGTGTGTGTGTGTGTGTGTGTAAACTTATCTAAAATATATTTAGTTGGATTAGGTTAAATTAAATTGCGCTCGTTATAATAAGGTTAGGTAAGTTTTCTAAGGTTCTTTTGGTACAAAATTATTATTTTTTACATAAACATAAATGAAAAAAATATATCTTTAAACGTATAAGATAAAATTATAGTAAGACGGTGCTAGGGTCAAGTCCCAGGAGGGTTGTATCAGGTCACAAGAAGTTGCGGCCAGTCATTACACTGCACAAGACACTCTCACACACATACACACTCACACACACCCACCCACACACACCCACACATACCCACACACTCACACACACCCACAACACCCACACACACCCACACACACACACACACACACACACACACACACACACACACACATCACACATACACACACACAACACACACACACATACACACACACACGCAACACACATACAACACACACACACACACACACACACACACACACACACACACACACACACACACACACACACATTGCCAGACTCACACACATACACTCCCCCCTCCCCCACCGACATCTCACTCCTTCACCTGATCCCTCCACTCCCTCTTTCACCCTCCCCCTCCCCACCTCTCCCTCCTTCCCCCTCTCCCTCTCCCACTCACCCACTTGCTTCACTCTCCTTCCCACTCCCCCTTCCCACTACTCTCCCACATAGCCACAGTTCCTCCTCTACCTCCCCCCCCCACACTCTGACATACATAATACTAACCTAACATACAGAATTACATAGGTTTCCCCACTCTGAGGCAATCAGGATAAAACAAAAATGGGTTGCCAGAGAGCAACAAGAAAAACCAAGGGACAGGAGGAGGAAACTGCAAAGGAAGATTGGGCAGCAGAGCTCACAAAAAGGGAACATGAATGGGAAAAGAAACTAGAAGAACTTAGCATGAGAATGGAAGAGAGGATAGACATGGAAAGCAGGAAGTGGGAGGTGCAAGTCAAAGCAGCAGAGGCCAGGATACAGAGTTTAGAAGAGGAACTGAAAAATCTGAAACAGCCTAAAGAACTAAAGAACATTTTGGGATTGACAACAGAGACTGCTACCTCAGTCACAAATAAGGAGACTGTAGGGAAAGAAGGAAGAAAACAGCATGTAGAAGCTCAATCAGTGGAGACTGTAGTAAATGAAAGAGCTAAGCTATATGTTGAGGCCCTAACAGACCACAGCAGAGCCCAAGGAAAGCCGAGAAGGGAAAATGACAGGTCACTGAGCCCAAGTACATTAGCTAGTGAAACTGAAGAAAGGAAAGCTGCAATGGAGGAAATCAAATTGAATGAGGGGATACACAGGGATATGCAGTGGGAGGATGAAAGGGTGAGGTCAGTCTTCGTGTATGGGCTCCAGGAAGTTGAAGGGGAAACATATGAAGCCAGAAAACAAGGAGAAAAAAAAAGCAATTGAAAGCATCATGAAAGCAATAGGAGAAGACGACATGACCCAGCTGGAAAATTTTCGGAGAATAGGGGGGTATGTAAAAAAAAGAACCCGGCCAGTGAAAGTGACCTTCAAGGCAGAATCGACTCGGAACAGGATCTTGCAGGAGAAAGCACGATTAAGGGACATGCCGGCATACAGGAAGGTGTATCTCGTCCGTGACAGAACACAAGCAGAAAGGCAGAAACAGAGAGAGATGGTACAAAGGCGAAAGGAGGAAAGAGAGGGGATGGAGAAGACAGACAGGAGATCCCAGACACAGGAAGATCAAATACAGCCTCCCTCACAACTTCCTATAGAAGCCTCCCAACCAGGTCAACCCCAGTGCAACCAAACACTCTAAACCAAAACACCCATGCCACATCCAATGCCCCCACCCACTGCATTACAAACTCCACCCCTACAGCAACCACTCATAGTTCCTTATCAGGTCTCCCACTTCCCCAACCCCAATACACCTCCCAGACCACAATCTTAGAAAAGAAGTTGAAGGTGTGGTATAAAAATGCAGATAGAATTACAAATAAGTATGAGGAGTGGCACGAAAGAATCAAGGAGACATCCCCAGACATAATAGCACTCACAGAAACAAAACTCACCAGAATAATAACAGATTCAATCTTTCCATCCGGATATCAAATCCTCAGGAAAGACAGAGGGAGGAGAGGGGGAGGAGGAGTTGCACTGCTCATTAAAAACCAGTGGGGGTTTGAGAAAATGGAAGGAATGGATGGCACGGGCGAAAGGGACTACTTAGTAGGAACAATCCAGTCTGAGGGACATAAGGTGATAATTGCAGTAATGTACAACCCACCACAGAACTGCAGGAGGCCAAGAGAAAAATACGATGAGAGCAACAGAGCAATGGTCGACACACTAGCCGAGGTGGCCAGGAGAGCACACATGGGGGGAGCAAAGTTACTAGTTATGGGTGATTTCAATCACAAGGAGATTGACTGGGAAAACCTGGAGCCCCATGGGGGTCCCAAAACATGGAGAGCCAAGATGATGGATGTGGTACTGGAAAACCTCATGCATCAACATGTTAGAAACGCTACCAGAGAGAGAGGAGAGGATGAACCAGCAAGACTGGACCTTGTATTCACCTTGAGTAGTTCTGACATCGAGGATATCATGTATGAAAGGCCCCTGGGAGCTAGTGATCATGTGGTTCTGTGCTTCGACTACATAGTTGAGCTCCAAGTGGAGAGAGCAGCAGGAATAGGGTGGGAAAAACCAAACTACAAAAGGGGGAACTACTCAGGCTTGAAGAACTTCTTTCAAGACATTCAGTGGGAGAGGGAACTGACAGGAAAACCAGTACAAGAAATGATGGACTATGTGGCAACAAAATGCAAGGAGGCAGAGGAGAGGTTTGTACCCAAGGAAAACAGAAATAATGGGAAGAACAGAACGAGTCCTTGGTTCACCCAAAGGTGTAGGGAGGCAAAAACTAAGTGTACTAAAGAATGGAAAAGGTACAGAAGACAGAGAACTCAGGAAAATAAAGAGATTAGCCGAAGAGCCAGAAACGAATATGCACAGATAAGAAGGGAGGCTCAGCGGCAATACGAAAATGACATAGCATCGACCGGGAGGTATGTCAGGAGCTCAACACAAGATTAAAAGAAGTATTTACAGTGGAAACCAGTAGGACTCCAGGAAATCAGAGCAGGGGGGTGCAACAGCAAGTGCTGGATGAGGTACATATAACCAAGGAGGAGGTGAAGAAGCTGCTATGCGAACTTGACACCTCAAAGGCGGTGGGACCAGACAACATCTCTCCGTGGGTCCTTAAAGAGGGAGCAGAGACATTGTGTGTACCATTAACAAAGATCTTCAACGCATCATTTGAAACTGGGCAACTCCCCG
>NC_091298.1:45080977-45147356 GCF_038502225.1 Cherax quadricarinatus
GAGACAGGAAGGGCTGTGGGAAGACAGCACAGAAGGGAACATCAAAAGGGAATATACCAACAAGTGTTGGATGACATACGAACAACTGAGGAGGAGGTGAAGAAGCTCTTAAGTGACCTTGACACCTCAAAGGCGATGGGACCAGACAACATCTCCCCATGGGTCCTTAGAGAAGGAGCAGAGATGCTGTGCGTGCCTCTAACCACAATCTTCAACACATCCCTTGAAGCTGGGCAACTACCTGAGAAATGGAAGACAGCTAATGAAGTCCCCATATTTAAGAAAGGAAACAGAAACAAGGCACTAAACTACAGACCTGTGTCTCTGACATGTATTGTGTGCAAAGTCATGGAGAAGATTATCAGGAGGAGAGTGGTCGAACACCTGGAAAGGAACAAGATTATAAATGAAAACCAGCATGGGTTCATGGAAGGCAAATCTTGTATCACAAACCTCCTGGAGTTTTATGACAAGGTAACAGAAGTAAGACACGAGAGAGAGGGGTGGGTAGATTGCGTTTTCCTAGACTGCAGGAAGGCTTTTGACACAGTTCCCCACAAGAGATTAGTGCAAAAGCTGGAGGATCAGGCACATGTAAAAGGGAGGGGACTGCAATGGATAAGGGAATACCTGACAGGGAGGCAGCAACGAGTCATGGTACGTGAAGAGGTATCACAGTGGGCGCCTGTTACGAGCGGGGTCCCACAGGGGTCAGTTCTAGGACCAGTGCTATTTTTGATATATGTGAATGACATGATGGAAGGAATAGACTCTGAAGTGTCCCTGTTTGCAGATGTCGTGAAGTTGATGAGAAGAATTAAATCGGACGAGGATGAGGCAGGACTGCAAAGAGACAAATGGACATGTGGTCCAGTATCTGGCTTCTCGAATTCAATCCAGCCAAATGCAAAGTCATGAAGATTGGGGAGGGGCAAAGAAGACCGCAGACAGAGAATAGGCTAGGTGGACAAAGACTACAGACCTCACTCAGGGAGAAAGACCTTGGGGTGACCATAACACCGAGCACATCACCGGAGGCACACATCAACCAAATAACCGCTGCAGCATACGGGCGCCTGGCAAACCTGAGAATAGCGTTCCGATACCTTAATAAGGAATCGTTCAAGACACTGTACACTGTGTATGTTAGGCCCATACTGGAGTATGCAGCACCAGTCTGGAACCCACACCTGGTCAAGCACGTCAAGAAGTTAGAGAAAGTACAAAGGTTTGCAACAAGGCTAGTCCCAGAGCTCAAGGGAATGTCGTACGAGGAAAGGTTAAGGGAAATCGGACTGACGACACTGGAGGACAGAAGGGTTAGGGGAGACATGATAACGACATACAAGATACTGCGGGGAATAGACAAGGTGGACAGAGATAGGATGTTCCAGAGAGGGGACACAAGGACACAACTGGAAGCTGAAGACTCAGACGAGTCACAGGAACGTTAGGAAGTATTTCTTCAGTCATAGAGTTGTCAGCAAGTGGAATAGCCTAGCAAGTGAAGTAGTGGAGGCAGGAACCATACATAGTTTTAAGAAGAGGTATGACAAAGCTCAGGAAGCAGAGAGAGAGAGGACCCAGTAGCGATCAGTGAAGAGGCGGGGCCAGGAGCTGAGTCTCGACCCCTGCAACCACAATTAGGTGAGTACACACACACACACACACACACACACACACATATATATATATATATATATATATATATATATATATATATATATATATATATATATATATATATATATATATATATCATATAAATATATTGAAAAAATTATCTATGATTCTGTAAAAGAACTTTTTGTAATAGTTAAATTTTTAGGGGAGTTCGGCGCCCCTTAAAAATTGGACTTTATCCAAAAATAATATGCAGATAGATTTATTTATTTCATAAACAATGAAACAAAAAAATATTTATGGATAAAACTTAAATTTTTAAATGGGCCTCAGAAAATAAAATGAAGTTCAGTGAGAACAAATTTCGATTTCTCTTCTATGGAAAACTCGGGAAATAAAAACTATATGGGAGTATTAAATTCCAACCACACAACAGAGCGAGAAACTAATGTGAAGGACCTGGGAGTGATAATGTGAGAGAATCTCACTTTCAAAGTTTACAACAATGTATCTACCACATCTAGGAAAATGATAGGATGGATAATGAGAACCTTCAGAACAATAATGATTCTTTTCAAAATCGCTTGTGCTCTCTAGGCTGGAATATTGCAGTACACTATATGCCCCCTTCAAGGCTGGCGATATTGCAGACCTGGTGAATATACAGAGAGCTTTCACTACATGTATACCAGGAGTATACCTGGAGTATACCTGGAGAGAGTTTTGGGGGCCAACGCCCCCGCGGCCGGGTCTGTGACCAGACCTCAAGGTGGACCAGGGCCTGATCAACCAGGCTGTTACTGTTGGGCGCATGTAAACCAACGTGCGAACCACAGCCCGGCTGATCAGGTACTGACTTTAGGTGCCTGTCCAGTGCCTGCTTGAAGACAGCCAGGGGTCTATTGGTAATCCTCCTTATGTATACTGGGAGGCAGTTGAACAGTCTTGGGCCCCTGACACTTATTGCTTTGTCTCTTATCGTGCTGGTGACACCCCTGCTTTTCATTGGGGGAATGTTGCATCGTCTGCCGAGTCTTTTGTTTTCACAGGGAGTGATTTTCGCGTGCAAGTTTGGTACTAATCCCTCTAGGATTTTCCAAGTGTATATTATCTGGAGTTACCTGGAGAGAGTTCCGGGGGTCAACGCCCCCGCGGCCCGGTCTGTGACCAGGCCTCCTGGTGGATCACAGCCTGATCAACCAGGCTGTTGCTGCTGGCTGCACGCAAACCAACGTACGAGCCACAGCCCGGCTGGTCAGGAACCGACTTTAGGTGCTTGTCCAGTGCCAGCTTGAAGACTGCCAGGGGTCTGTTGGTAATCCCCCTTATGTATGCTGGGAGGCAGTCGCCTACGTTCCAAGGGATAAAAGTCGAGGAACTTCAACCGTTCCCAGTAATTTAGGTGTTTTATCGTACTTAAGTGTGCCGTGAAAGTTCTCTGTATATTTTCCAGGCCAGCAATTATAAGTACAATAAAGTACCTCAATTACTGGAAACAGTTGAAGTCCCTTGATCTGTACTCCTTGGAATGCAGGCGAGAGAGATATAATACACACTTAGAAAATCTTAGTGAGATTAGTCCCAAGTCTGCAGACGGAAATTACTTTATGCAAGCAAAAGACTAGGCAAGAGGTGCCACATCCAACCAAAAGTACATTAAGTGACAACACAGTAAGTGTCAGGAGCCCAAGACTGTTCAACTGCCTCCCAGCATACATAAGAGTGATTACCAACAGACCTTTAGCAGTCTTCAAGAGGGAGCTGGACAGGCGCTTAAAGTCAGTGCCTGACCAGCCGAACTGTGGTTCGTACGTCGTTTGCTTACGGTCAGCAATAACAGACTGGTTGATTAGGCACTGATCCACAACGAGGCCTAGTCATGGACCAGGCCGCGGGAGCGTTGACCCCCACAACACCTTCCAGGTATAACCTAAGAATTTTTTATCCATATTTTGCTATATATAGCACAGATTAGCTTAAATTTATTTAATGTTACTTGAAATAAGTAAAATACATATTAAAGTTATGTAGGCAGTAGGTAAAATGAAAGGGGGTAAGGCAGCCGGGATTGATGGGATAAAGATAGAAATGTTAAAAGCAGGTATATATATATATATATATATATATATATATATATATATATATATATATATATATATATATATATATATATATATATATATATATGTCGTGCCGAATAGGCAGAACTTGCGATCTTGGCTTAAATAGCAACACTCATCTTGCCATATAGGACAAGTGAAAATTTGTGTATGCAATAATTTCGCCAAAATCATTCTGAACCTAACGAAAAAAAATATATTTCATTGTGTTTGTTTGGTATTAAATTATTGTAAACAAATCTAAAATATATTTAGTTGGGTTAGATTAAAATAAATTGTTCTTGTTATAATAAGGTTAGGTAAGTTTTCTAAGATTCTTTTGGTGCAAAATTAAAAATTTTTACATTAACATAAATTCTTTTGGTGCAAAATTAAAAATTTTTACATTAACATAAATGAAAAAAATATATCTTTAAACGTATAAGAGAAAATTTCAGAAAGGACTTAATTTTAAATGAGTTCTTGCTAATTGACCAGTTTTACATATTCGGCACGACGTATACATGGGAAACAAATAATGATGTGTGCATTGTAAGATAGTGTGAACAATATATAGTGTGCAAGTTAATGTGTATTGTACTCTCCTCACCCTCTCTCCCGGGGCAACCCCCACCCAACAACCTGCGCCTCCCCCACCAACTACCAGAGCCTCCCCCACCCACTACCAGAGCCTCCCCCACCCAGTTCCCAGCAGCAGTTTTCCCTTTCCCCTCCCAGCCCCTCACCAGCCCCTCAAACTCCACCAGGCCACCACGGTCAAGTTCACTACCTTCCACACACTATACCCACCCAGTATGTCATACTCCACTCCTACAGTCTAGTCTAGGCAGATGGATGCCAACCAGGAGGAAGCAAGCAGCCAGGGAAATGGCATGGTTGGCAATACTAGGAGAGGCAAGTGTCGGTCATGCTTACAGCCTCGTTGTCTCAACTCTAATGGTTTCCTCCACAACCACAGTAGTTGCCCTGGTTCAGGATGTTCTCATGTGGAAAGTGATGATCCAGATCCACCTCAGGCACCTGAACCCACTCCAACAGATCTCATGTCATCAGATAATATCTTGGAAGCAAAGCAACAGATACCAGGACACTCACACATATTCCCAAAGCAGCCCGTCCACACGCAGCTGGGAAACTTACAAATCTCTTAATGCTCCACCAACCATCAAGGCATGGCACAACTTGCTACTTTTTGGCAATGTCTGCTTAGCTGTGCCGGAAAGAAGGGGAAAGAGGCTAGCCTCAATGATCATTAAATTTTTAAGAGACTTTCTTAGAACTGATAACCTCATTCGCCTTCCCGGTCAATACAAAAACGGGAGAGGCAAAACCCCAACTAACTCCACTGACAGTAAAAAAGTCAGAGTCCAGGCGAGCAAGAAAATTGAAGAGGGCAACACAGTGGGGGCAATCAGAATTATTACCAGTGAAGATACAGTTGCTGCCAGGGATGCTGACACGGCTGAAGCACTTAGAGGAAAGCACCCTGCCAGGGAAACCAGGGGCACCAACAGCTCCAACACCTCTGTCCCCACTGTGGAACCATTGATTGTGGAAGACTCGGACGTTTACAAGCAATAATGTCGTTCCCATGTGGCTCTGCTGGGGGTTACACTGGAATAAGGCCGCAACATGGTTAATGGTTAATCCAGTTATTGGAGAGATTGCAGAGACACTGCTTTCAGAGATCACAAGGTTTGTCAACAATTCCTTGGCCGGTCTGATTCCTGACGAAATCAAACCTTTCTTTTTTGGTCCAACACTTTGTGCACTTAAAAAGGATGGAGGAATTAGGCCTATAGCAGTAGGCAACACTTTTTGCTGCCTCGCTTCCAAAGCTGCTGTCCAAAGCATTTGCGCAGAGGCAGCCATGATGCTTCAACCAAACCATCTTGGTTTTGGGGTCTCTCAATGGGGTGAAGCAGCAGTTCATGCAACAAGGGCGTATATCAACAACCTGCCTGAGGACAATGCAGTGGTAAAATTAGGCTTCAAGAATGCATTTAATCTCCTCAAAAGAGATGTGGTATTAGTAGCGGTACAAGAACATTTCCCTGGTCTCTTCCCACTTGTTTCAGCTGGATATAGCAAGGAATAAATGCTCCTGTTTGGAGAGCATGAAATCACATCATCAGAGGGCACACCATTTCTCTTCTGTATAGCAGTTAGGGAAATCACAGTCAGACTGACCATTGAGCTAAACATCTGGTTCCTGGATGATGGCACACTAGCAGGTACAAAAGAGTCCCTCTTAAGTGATCTTACATAAGTGATGACACGGGGAAAGGAAATGAGTCTCATCCTGAATCCATCTAAATATGAAATCATCTCAGTCAGTCAACAAGTGATAAATGCAGTGAGATCCAAACTACCAGGAGCATCAGCCATTGCCCCTACAAATGGCATCTTGCTTGGAGCACCTCTGGGAAGCGATGCCATTGACACAATCCTCAGGAAGAAATTGGAAGAGTTGAGGAAAATGGAACAACGAATAGACAATCTTGACACCCCCGATGCCTTGTACCTTCTCACAAAGTGCTTGAGTCTACCCAGGTTGACATATTTCCTAAGATGTGCACCTTCATATGATAACCCTATACTGCACGAATATGACAGCATCCTGAGGCAGATTTTTACGAAAGTACTTTACCTTACTCTAGAAGACAGGCAGTGGAACCAAGCTACACTTCCAGTCAGATAAATTAGACACATGTGCAACTATTGGGTATCTTTATTGAGGAAACGTTTCGCCACACAGTGGCTTCATCAGTTCATACAAAGGAGAATCTTGAAGAACAGGAGGAGAATGAGGTAATCAGTCCCTCAGCCTTGAGTCGATGTGGTCAGTCCATCAATCTTGAATAGAATACGGCACGTGTGTGGAGAAGGAGCTTATAAACTGTAGGCAGGAGAGGTGCCATATTCTATTCAAGATTGATGGACTGACCACATCGACTCAAGGTTGAGGGACTGATTACCTCATTCTCCTTCTGTTCTTCAAGATTCTCCTTTGTATGGACTGATGAAACCACTGTGTGGCGAAACGTTTCCTCAATAAAGATACCCAAGAGTTGCCCATGTATCTAATTTATCAACGTGTCGGTTCTCTGAACCATTCATCTACACTTCCAGTCAGACTAGGAGGCATTGGTATCCGCAAGTCATCACAGATTACACTACCCGCTTTTCTGTCCTCATACGTTAAATCCAGAGGGCTTGTAGCAGCAGTTCTCCCTGAACATCTTCGTGACAAGATTGGAGTCCAGGACCAAAAGTTCATTGACAGGGCCATGATCTGGGATAATCTAATGGGCTCTGAAACCAGATCTGTTCCCCCCAACAACTACAAACAGTCGCACTGGGATGGCCCACTAGTGGAGAAAATAACCTCAACAATGCTTCAGAGTGTGTCAAGGAAGGATAGAGCCTGCCTCCTGGCAGTGAGAGCTCCTCATGCAGGGCACTTTCTGTTGGCTGTTCCCAACTCCAGCCTTAGCACACGGCTCGACCCACAGACCATCCACATTGATGTTGCTCTTCGACTTGCCGCCCCTATTCTAGCCGAACACAGGTGTATTTGTGGCAGTGAAGCAGCAGACCGATTCGGGTACCATGGTCTTGTGTGACGTAAATCCGAGGGAAAAACTGCAAGACATGAGGAGGTTAATAACATTATCAATAGGAGCCTCACAACAGCCGGATGCCCAGCAGTAAGGGAGCCACCCCAACTATGCAGATCTGATGGCAGCCAAAAGTGTCTAGATGGTATCACACTTGAATCATGGACAGACGGTAAGCAAGTAGTGTGGGACTACACACGTGCATCTACCTTGGCTGATACCTATCTCCAATACACCAGGGAGGAAGGAGGGGCAGCCGTTAGCTTCAGGAAGTCCCAAAAGTCTGGAAAATATGTAAAACCTGTCCATCAATTTATGTATTTTCCCATAGGCTCAGAGACCCTTGGCTCATGGGGAAAGAATGCACCTAAGTTCCTTAAGGAGCTAGGCAAAAGACTCATCAGGGTAACTAGGGATCCCAGGGCAGCTAGTTTTCTGTTCCAGCGATTCAGCGCTGCTGTTCAGAGGGGTAACGCCTGCTGTATTTTGGGCACGCACCCCAGTTCTGAAGAGCTGGATGAGATTTTCGCATTATAATCAGTGACAAACACGTAACAATATGTACTAGACATGTATCCCTCACATCTCGTGTACTGTATATGCCATCTTTATATCAACAATGTATCTCTTAAACCTTTTGTACCATATTATGTAATAAAATATACCTGTTGGAAAAAAATAATGAAAAGATGGGGTGGTAGGGGAAGTGAAATATTCAAACGGCTTCAGGAAGAAATCCAAATATTCTTCCTTGAAGCCTTTTTATCCACTTCTCCGAGGCTGTGGGTCCCACAATTTACACCAGAGGTGGACCCCATCATATATATATATATATATATATATACATAAATATATATATATATATATATAAATATATATAAATATATAAATATATATTATATATATATTATTTAAAGACAAAATACATTGACAAAACATTCACAAACATACACTAGGAGCTACATCTCGAATACTCCGTCCCCGGCGGTGGGCCGCATGCCCAGAATGCTGCAGGCATTTCCTCTCTGGATCGCAACACTGAGTCTCTGAAAGAGGAAGCTGGTCGCCCTGTGGTCCTTAGTTTCTATGATGAGCTTTTCACCCAGCTCTTTAAGGAACTTTAGAGCACACTTGCCCCATGCTCCAAGGGTCTCCGACCCTATTGGAATGAAGTTATAGCAAGGGGGAAGATCTTCATATTTGCGGATCTTCTGGATCTCCCTGTGGCTGGCAGCTCCACCCCCTTCCACTACAGAGTATGGCAAGTAGGTGTCTGCCAATGTGGCAGCACAGGTGTAGTCCCAGGCAATCTGCTTTCCATCCTTCCAAGGTAGCATAGTGGCTCCATCAGGACGCTTTTGACTTCAGTCAGACCTCTGCACTTGGGGTTCCCATTGAGCTGGGCAACGGGCTGTGGCGAGGCTTCTCTTTATGATGTCATTGACCTCCTCATGCCTGGCATACTTCCCTTCTGCTGTGTGACACACGAGACCATGAAGTCCGAATTGATCAGCTGTCGCCCTGCCGCAAATACACCTATGTTCGGTGAGGATGGGGGTGGCTAGGCGAAGAGCAACACCAATCCGAGTGCCCAAGGAGGAATTGGGAACAACTAACAGGAAATCTCCTGAGTGTGGTGCCTTCACTGCCAGGAGACGAGCTTTGCCCTTTCCTGAGGCGTTGGAGAGCATTGTGTTGGCGATTTTTTCCATGATCGGTTTGTCCCAATGGGACTGTTTGTGTTCTTTGGGAGGAGCTGGTCTACTGGGGGAATCTGTAAGGGTGTCCCACCGAATTGCTGCTTCAGTAAACCTGGGGTCTTGAGCTCCTACCACGTCTCTCAAGCGTTCGGGAACAATCTTCTTGACTAATCCACTGGAAGCCAAACACGAAGACAGAATAGCAGGTAAAGCAACATGCATTGCTTTGCGCACCCCTATACCTCCCAGTCGCACTGGGAGGGTTGCCTGATCCCATTGCTAATCCACTAATGACAGGTTCAGTGCCTTCTTAAAGGTTGACCTCAAGTGTGCATCATATTCGTCGAGTGTTGGGTTGTCAAAAGAGGGTGCACACCTCAGGAAGTAAGTGAGTCTTGGAATAGTAAGGCACCTTGTGAAGATTACAGAGCATCATGGGCATCAAGATTGCTTATTCTCTCCTCCATTCTCATCAGGCCATTCAATTTGTCCTTGAGGACTGTGTCAATGGCCTGGTGACCTAGTGGTGCTCCCAAGAGGGTACTGTTGGACGGAGTGGTAGTAGAGACTTCTGGGAGGATTCTTCACACAGCATTGATTATTTCCTGATTCGCCATGATTTCACACTTGGAGGGATTGAGGATGAGTCCCAAGTCTTCTCCCTGTGTTTTCACCAGTTGTAGGTCCCCTACCAGGGACTCTTCACTACCTGCCAGAGTGCCATCATCCAGGTACCAGATGTTGAGCTCGCTGCATAGGCTGGAAGTTAGTTCTCTTACTGCCAAGCAGAAGAGAAGTTGAGCTAGTGGGTCACCCTGCTGAACACCTTCTGATGAGAGAATTTCATGCTCTCCAAACAAAAGAATTGAGGGTTTACTGTAGCCGGCTGAAATGAAGGGAAAAAGACTGGGGAACTGATCCCGAACAGCTGGCAACAGCATCTCTCTTCACCATATTAAAGGCATTTCTAAAATCAAGTTTGACTACTGTCTTGTCTTCTGGTAGGTCCCTGATGTAGACCCTTGCCGCATGAGCTGCAGCTTCACTGTCTTGAGAGACCCCAAAGCCCAGTTGGTGTGGCTGGAGTAAACTGGCAGCTTCTAGGCGAATATTTCTTACTGCTGCTTTGGCAACAAGACAGCGAAGAGTGTTTCCAACCGCAATGGGTCTGATTCCCCCATCCTTCTTCTTCTTCAACGCACACAGTGAAGCTCCAGAAAAGAAAGGTTTAATTTCTTCTGGGATTTTCCCAGCCAGACAGTTGTTTACGAAAGTTGTTAACTCGGTGAGAAGAATTGATGCAGATGCACCGAGTACTGGATTTACCATCTCTTTGAGGTGCTGAGGTCGAATTCCAGTGTAACCTCCTGCAGATCCTGCAGGAAATGGCACAATCGCCTTATAGACTTCCGATTCTGGTAAAATTAATTGTTCAGTGATGGGGTCTTCCTCAGGGTTGTTGATGATGGCTATGGTATCCCTGGTTGGATGTTTGTCTCTTAGTGCTTGGGCTGTGGTCTCATCTTTGGGGGCTACAGTGTCGTCACTTGTAATTATTCAGATTGCTCCCACTGTGTTACCTTCTTCGATTTTTTTGCTAACCTGTGCACAGGTTAGCCGCAGCCGCAGCCCTTTTCAGGAGGGACCACTCAGGAATACAGCGTTCAGCCGCAGGGACCACTGAGCCGCCTTCGGCACTACTTATATATATATATATATATATATATATATATATATATATATATATATATATATATATATATATATATATATATATATATATATATATATATATATATGCAAGGAATTCGCGAGAGCATGCGAAATATACACAAACACTGATCTCTGGCTGAAGGAGACTCAAACCTACGAACCTTAGGACAAGGTACGCAGTGCTTTACCAATCTACCCACACTGGACCAATGTGGGTAGATTGGTAAAGCACTGCGTACCTTGTCCTAAGGTTCGTAGGTTCGAGTCTCCTTCAGCCAGAGATCAGTGTATATGTATATATATGTATATATATATATATGTATATATATATATATATGTATATATATGTATATATATATGTATATATATATAATACTGCGACTAGCATGGGAGTAAAAGCCTTAACCTAATCGAATCTAACTAAACCAAACCTAATTTTAACTGACAAGGTTTTGTCCTACTTTTCACTCTTACTGAGGGAGCCTTGTCTTATGTCCTAAGGAATTTTGTCCTTAGGTCAGGGAAGGTTTGGCTGATTCCCGGAGCAAGTAGTGGTGATAGGAAGGACAAGCATCACCTTCTCATAAGGTTGGAATACTAACAAGTCACTGTGGGAGTACATCACCAGAGTACGATCGCATCTGCTAAAAACACTAGTGATGTTGCTGGTGTTGACACCACATATCTGGCTGAGTCAGCTGTCAGTCAGCCACCTGGCTCAGCTGACCGGGACTTCATACCTCCAGGTGAAGCTAGTCTTGCTGGGGTGGTACACAACATGCAGTTGCGCATAACAGTACTGGAGAAGCAACAATGGTGTTTGAAACAACAACTTGAGCAACGTGAGGAAAAACTTACAGAGGTACAAATGAGTGCAGCAACACAAAGATTGTCAGTCATTATGAAAGTGAGTGTGGTGATGATGAACAAACTCATGAGTGCAATAGTGTTAAAAATTACGAAAATGATGAATCTAGTAGTGGTGTTTCCAATCACAGTGAAGATGATAAGTGCAGTGAAGACCATCATGATAGTCAATATGATGAATGTAATGTACTGATAGATACTGAGTTTGGAGATGACCCGGTTGTCGATAATGGTATATGTAACACTGGTGTTCATGATTTTAGTGATAATGATGAGGAAAGTGGTACATGTGATGATAGTGATGAGTGCCGTGCTCTCTGTAAACAAAGACTCCCACGAGACCTCCATAATGGAAGTGCACTTAAGAGACTCATGCATAAGGATAATACTGATATTGATATTGATTATGTCTGTTTGCTATTTAGTAAGTTTTTTCATTATGCTGAGAAATTTAATACTATATCTGGACTTGTATAATGGAACCAAACTCGTATAACTATCCATTTTAAGTTGGAATATTGCGTCACTTAGAAAAAGATTTCCTGACCATAATCATAAAGTAACTACTCAACCCATTGATACTGTGTGTCTACAAGAGTGCAGAGTCCCTGAAAAATCCCAGCCCCCTAAAATGCCATCATTTGCTGCATATAATCTCAAATCTACTAACTCCTGTGTTCTATATATTAAAAAATCACTTCCCCATCAACTTCTTGCACATAAGAAAACAGAGGGGCTACAATACCACGGTGTTAGGATTTATATTGGGAACTCTGCTCTCAACATATTTAACTTGTACGCTCCTGCTAATAAGTTTAATTACTTGGAGCTCCCAACTTGTGCTCATTCTGAACCTACTCTTATTAATGGCGATTACAATGCGAGACAAAAGCATTGGAAACTCACAGTTTGGTAATCGAAATGGCAATCAACTGTTGTCACTCTTAAACAGTCATGATAATGTGCATATTGTAGGTGACCTTGAACCCCCACATATCTATGGAGGTGTCCTTGATCTGTGCCTGGGCTTCAGCATTACTTCTGCCAGCTGTGAGTTTTCCATTGTAACAGATATAGCGTCTGATCATTTCCCAAGGTTAACCTCACTAGATATTGGTAATACTATACTTCCTGGTGTAATATTCAAACGGAAACGTTTTAATGTTCCCCATGATCAGCATGATGACTTTGTTGCACATGTGACTGACTGGTATAATTCCTATGAGTGGACCTCTGTCGAGACTTTTAATTAACAATGACCTTGTGAGCAGTATTCAGAACTATTTAGAGCCGCCTCTGAAACCTCCTGGTACTCTCAACTCAACTAACTTCCATAATAATCATAAGTCTTATAAAAACTATACTTATTACAATGATTCTAAACTTGGTACACTGAAACGTACTGCTCGTAGACTAGGCCTAGCCTATAGAAACCATCGTACCCCTGAAATGCTGAGCCTCTTCCAAACTGCTCTTGCTGCTGCCAGAGAGCGTATGACAGAACTGCGGTAAACAGACTGGGAACACTTTATCAATGGTCTCAATGATTACACCCCACTTAGCCGGGCATGGAGGGACATAAACAGAATTAAGGGTAACAGAACTGGGCAGACAGCACACCCTCATCCTTTGCATAGGGCGAATGAGTTAGTCAGTGCTTGGGCTGCTACATCTAGCTATGACTATCTTTCCAGTGTCACACAGGCGAAATTAATGGACAAATATGATGCAAGGGAGAGACTGATTTGTTTTATGCTCAGCAAGGAAGATGACTGTAACTTTCCTTTCACTAACTTTGAACATGATGCAGCACTAACAAAGGGCAGCTCCACGTCGCCTGGGGAGGATGGTATTACTTACAATATACTCAGATTGCTGTGTCGAGTACCAGGTTATCCATTACTTGAATTATATAACATGAGCTATATCACTGGGGAGCTCCCTAAATCTTGGACCAACAGCCTAATTATTTCCATTCCAAAGTCCAATCATTTCGCCCAGTATCTCTTACTAGTTGCTTGTGTAAAACATTCGAAAGGATGATTTATAATCGTCTCATGCACAGAATTAAGCAATTTTTGTCTTCCCGATTGCATGGCTTCATGCATGGAAGGAGTGTGCATCACTGCATGACCACCTTTCTCACCCTGCATACTGACAGCTCATACACTACCTTCCTTGACCTTAAATCTGCTTTTGGTGTAGCCACCCGACATGTAATCATTAGTGAACTTTCCAGAATGGATGTTGGAGGATGGCTTCTCCGCTGGATTATAGGCTACCTGTCCAATAGAAAGTCGTCTGTGTTATTCCAGGGACATAGAAGTGTAACTAAAGATTTTGAATTAGGAACCTCAAAGGGAGGTGTGCTCAGTCCCATACTATTCAATATTCTAATTAATGCTTTACTTAATGCTATGTCTAGCCAGCCCCATCATTATATGATTAGTTTTGCTGATATAATAATTCACACCACCAGATTCTTCAACACTCAATACATTCTTAATCATGTACTAGCCTCGTGTCAGGACCTGGGGTTGATTATCTCTACTGATAAAACATACTCAAGAGGCGTCCTCCTCGACAGAGAGGCACAGTTCGCCAGATCCAGTTGCATGATGGTTCTCTTCTAGACTATGTAAGCAGATACAGGTATCTATGCTTTGAGGTCCCACTACTTGGACCTGTTGTAACGAGACTTTGTCCCCAATGCAAAGAAAGGATGAGAGCACTGAGAGCTGTGGCAGGTTTTCATCCCAGGTATGGTGCTAATGTTAAAAATGTGAAAATTATGTATCGTGCTTATATTAGATCATTGGTTGATTATGCTGCACCACTAGTAAGATTAGGGACAAGACTGGCCAACTTAAGAGTAACTCTGGTCAGATCACTGACAGTGATAGAGATATGCGTGAAATTCTGAATACCTACTTCCTCTCAGTTTTCACCCAGGAAAATACTAGTGATATTCCTGAAATAATAGATTACGTAGAACAGGACGATAATAAACTATGAACGATTGCAGTAACTAGTGACATGGTCCTCAGACAAATAGAGAAACTAAAACCTAACAAATCCCCAGGCCCTGATGAAGTGTTTGCAAGGGTGTTAAAGGAATGTAAAGAGGAACTTAGCATACCTTTGGCTAATCTTTTTAACATATCACTACAAATAGTGCCTGATAAGTGGAAAATGGCAAATGTAATACCTATTTACAAGGCAGGTGACAGGTATTTGGCTTCATACTGGGAAAATTTATGGAATCAATAATTGCCGAAGCAATTCGTAGCCATCTTGATAGGCACAGATTGATTAATGAATCTCAACACGGTTTTACAAAGGGGCATTCCTGTCTTACGAATTTACTAACATTTTTCATTAAGGTGTTCGAGGAGGTAGATCATGCGAATGAATATGATATTGTGTATATGGACTTCAGTAAGGCTTTCGACAGAGTTCCACATCTGAGGGTATTGAGGAAACTTAAAGGCACACGGAATAGGAGAATTTTTTTCCTGGGTAGAAGCATGGCTGACAAATAGGCAGCAGAGAGTTTGCATAAATGAGGAGAAATCGGAATGGGGGCACGTCAGAAGCGGTGTTCCTCAGGGGTCAGTGTTGGGCCCGTTGTTGTTCACAATTTACATAAACGACATAGATGAAGGAATGTGAAGGCTTACTCAGCCCTGTAACAACTCCAGTAAGTATTACCAAGGCTGGCTCCTCCTCAGGAAAATTAATGAATAGAAAAAGAAATAATAATATATAAAGATAAACACTTTATTATTTAGAAATTAAAATATCAAACATTTAAATATGAAATTTTTATCGTACTTGAAAGAAAAGTGAAAAATGAAAAATATAAATGATATCTGAATTCAAAGCTAATATGTACAGTTAAACTGGAGTGTCTGGTTGATGTTGACGCCGTCTTAGAAATTGTAGCCATTGCTGATGATGTGGGGGGTTCACAGGTGTTGAGTGACAACCCAACGACTAGTTCTTCACAGAGTCTATAGCCTTGAATAGTCTGTCCAGATGATAAGAACGCAGGTTCTTCACCACTGCAAAGATGAGGGGTAGTTGCCTGCAGTTGACTACAATTAATCAGGTAGGTAGATCAAAAAGTGATGTCCCATGACTTGTGTAAAGTCTGTCTCCTTCAACACGTTTCTTTGGTTGGCAGATGACCCGAGCTGACATTCCAAGCTAGAAAGAACTAAAAGCCATAAATGAAATTGAAAGAAACCCAAAGTATTTCTTCTCCTATGCCAAATCAAAGTCGAGAACAACGTCCAGTATTGGGCCCCTACTTAAACAAGATGGGTCCTACACAGATGACAGCAAGGAAATGAGTGAGCTACTCAAGTCCCAATATGACTCAGTTTTTAGCAAGCAGCTAACCAGACTGAGAGTCGAAGATCAAAATGAATTTTTTATGAGAGAGCCACAGAATTTGGTTAACACAAGCCTATCTGATGTTATCCTGACGCCAAATGACTTCGAACAGGCGATAAATGACATGCCCATGCACTCTGCCTCAGGGCCAGACTCATGGAACTCCGTGTTCATCAAGAACTGCAAGAAGCCCTTATCACGAGCTTTTACCATCCTACGGAGAGGGAGCATGGACACGGGGGTCGTCCCACAGTTACTAAAAACAACAGACATAGCCCCACTCCACAAAGGGGGCAGTAAAGCAATAGCAAAGAACTACAGACCGATAGCACTAACATCCCATATCATAAAAATCTTTGAAAGGGTCTTAAGAAGCAAGATCACCACCCATCTAGAAACCCATCAATTGCACAACCCAGGGCAACATGGGTTTAGAACAGGTCGCTCCTGTCTGTCTCAACTATTGAATCACTACGACAAGGTCCTAGATGCACTAGAAGACAAAAAGAATGCAGATGTAATATATACAGACTTTGCAAAAGCCTTCGACAAGTGTGACCATGGTGTAATAGCGCACAAAATGCGTGCTAAAGGAATAACAGGAAAAGTCGGTCGATGGATCTATAATTTCCTCACTAACAGAACACAGAGAGTAGTAGTCAACAGAGTAAAGTCCGAGGCAGCTACGGTGAAAAGCTCTGTTCCACAAGGCACAGTACTCGGTCCCATCTTGTTCCTCATCCTCATATCTGACATAGACAAGGATGTCAGCCACAGCACCGTGTCTTCCATTGCAGATGACACCCGAATCTGCATGACAGTGTCTTCCATTGCAGACACTGCAAGGCTCCAGGCGGACATCAACCAAATCTTTCAGTGGGCTGCAGAAAACAATATGAAGTTCAACGATGAGAAATTTCAATTACTCAGATATGGTAAACACGAGGAAATTAAATCTTCATCAGAGTACAAAACAAATTCCGGCCACAAAATAGAGCGAAACACCAACGTCAAAGACCTGGGAGTGATCATGTCGGAGGATCTCACCTTCAAGGACCATAATATTGCATCAATCGCATCTGCTAGAAAAATGACAGGATGGATAATGAGAACCTTCAAAACTAGGGATGCCAAGCCCATGATGACACTCTTCAGGTCACTTGTTCTATCTAGGCTGGAATATTGCTGCACACTAACAGCACCTTTCAAGGCAGGTGAAATTGCTGACCTACAAAATGTACAGAGAACCTTCACGGCACGCATAACGGAGATAAAACACCTCAATTACTGGGAGCGCTTGAGGTTCCTGAACCTGTATTCCCTGGAACGCAGGCGGGAGAGATACATGATTATATACACCTGGAAAATCCTAGAGGGACTAGTACCGAACTAGCACACGAAAATCACTCACTACGAAAGCAAAAGACTTGGCAGACGATGCAACATCCCCCAATGAAAAGCAGGGGTGTCACTAGCACGTTAAGAGACCATACGATAAGTGTCAGGGGCCCGAGACTGTTCAACTGCCTCCCAGCATACATAAGGGGGATTACCAACAGACCCCTGGCAGTCTTCAAGCAGGCACTGGACAAGCACCTAAAGTCGGTTCCTGACCAGCCGGGCTGTGGCTCGTACGTTGGTTTGCGTGCAGCCAGCAGTAACAGCCTGGTTGATCAGGCTTTGATCCACCAGGAGGCCTGGTCACAGACCGGGCCGCGGGGGCGTTGACCCCCGGAACTCTCTCCAGGTAAACTCCAGGTAAAGGTTACCCACTGCTTAAAAAATCACTCTCCATGATAAGTAAAATATTTAAAAGAAATGGTGATTATCTAATAACATGGAAATCAAGGCTGAAAGGACTAAGTTTATTATTTGTCAAAAGTGAAGCTTTCAACCAATATATCCACTAGAATAGGAGCAGAGGCTTTTACTTACGGTTGTGCTGGGAGCTGTGAGTCAAGTGATTACTGTTTGGTCGGAGCCCCACACGTCACCTTTCCAGGTGGGAAAAACGGGGGGATATAGCGAGACCTAGACACTGACCCTACCTTAACAAGCAGGCCGGCAATCAAACTATCGACACCATATACCTGCTTGCTACTCCTATCTGTTGAACTTTTCCCTCACAGGGAATAAATAGCGACATAAGCAAATTTGCTGATAACACCAAAATAGGCCGTCCAATGCATTCTAATGAGGACACTAGAGCACTCCAGAATGATTTGAAAAGACTGATGCAATGGTCGGAGAAGTGGCAGATACAGTTTAATATAGACAAATGCAAAGTTCTAAATGTTGGACAGGAAAATAACCATGCTACATATAAACTAAATAATGTAGATCTTAATACTACTGATTGTAAAAAGGATTTGGGAGTTCTGGTTAGCAGTAATCTAAAACCAAGACAACAGTGCATTAGTGTTCACAATAAAGCTAACAGAATTCTTGGCTTCATATCTAGAAGTATAAATATCTAGAAGTATAAATATCTAGAAATATAAATATCTGGAAGTATAAATAAGAGGAGGATGACAAAGATGATCCCATGTATCAGAAATCTTCCCTATGAGGATAGACTAAGGGCCCTGAATCTGCACTCTCTCGAAAGGCGTAGAATTTTTTTTTTATATTTTATTTAAAACTCAGGTACAAAATATATATGGGTACATAAATTAATATGTAACGAGATACCAGGCACTAACAAGATTATTATTATATAATAAATAATAAAATCAAAACACTGGAAAATATAAAGACTATACAAAAAACAATGTGACAAAAACGAGCACACAAAATTACACACATACACAAGCAATCACGTATTATACAACATGATACTACATCTGGCATATAACTAGGCGTGGCTTCCGCCTGCCAACACACAACGTATCCAAGACTTAATAACAAAAAAAGGCACAATACCGTGACTGGAACGATACACAAATAACCCGCACATAAAAGAGAGAAGCTTACGACGACGTTTCGGTCCGATGGGGATGCCCGGGTGTTGTGCATGTGTCTTAATTTCATCTTGTGCAAAGAAAGGTATAAAATACCGACAATATGAAAGTTAAGACACATGTGCAACATCTGGATATCTTTATTGTAGTAGACGTTTCGCCATCCAGTGGCTTTATCAATACAGATTCTAGGACATAATAGGAAGACAGTAGAACTATATACAAAAGATGAGGTAATCAGTCCCTCGGCCTTGGAGTTAGTGTTCACAGCATCGTGGTGGAGGAGAGTCTGGAGCAAAGGCAAGAAGACTGGCGCTTTTTTATAGGCGTCAGTGAATGGGACGGGCAGCAGACGAGGTCAGTCACTGGTAGGCGGGATTCCCCAGTGGAAGTAGGTCCTTCCCAAAGAGATGGGTTAGTTGCAGCAGCCGTGAAGAAGGTCTTGTAGATGTCCTCTGAACCAAGATTCCATGATGTTGCAGTGTCTGACAAGTTGTGCAAAGAAAGGTATAAAATACCGACAATATGAAAGTTAAGACACATGTGCAACATCTGGATATCTTTATTGTAGTAGACGTTTCGCCATCCAGTGGCTTTATCAATACAGATTCTAGGACATAATAGGAAGACAGTAGAACTATATACAAAAGATGAGGTAATCAGTCCCTCGGCCTTGGAGTTAGTGTTCACAGCATCGTGGTGGAGGAGAGTCTGGAGCAAAGGCAAGAAGACTGGCGCTTTTTTATAGGCGTCAGTGAATGGGACGGGCAGCAGACGAGGTCAGTCACTGGTAGGCGGGATTCCCCAGTGGAAGTAGGTCCTTCCCAAAGAGATGGGTTAGTTGCAGCAGCCGTGAAGAAGGTCTTGTAGATGTCCTCTGAACCAAGATTCCATGATGTTGCAGTGTCTGACAAGTTGTGCAAAGAAAGGTATAAAATACCGACAATATGAAAGTTAAGACACATGTGCAACATCTGGATATCTTTATTGTAGTAGACGTTTCGCCATCCAGTGGCTTTATCAATACAGATTCTAGGACATAATAGGAAGACAGTAGAACTATATACAAAAGATGAGGTAATCAGTCCCTCGGCCTTGGAGTTAGTGTTCACAGCATCGTGGTGGAGGAGAGTCTGGAGCAAAGGCAAGAAGACTGGCGCTTTTTTATAGGCGTCAGTGAATGGGACGGGCAGCAGACGAGGTCAGTCACTGGTAGGCGGGATTCCCCAGTGGAAGTAGGTCCTTCCCAAAGAGATGGGTTAGTTGCAGCAGCCGTGAAGAAGGTCTTGTAGATGTCCTCTGAACCAAGATTCCATGATGTTGCAGTGTCTGACAAGTTGTGCGAAACGTCTACTACAATAAAGATATCCAGATGTTGCACATGTGTCTTAACTTTCATATTGTCGGTATTTTATACCTTTCTTTGCACAACTTGTCAGACACTGCAACATCATGGAATCTTGGTTCAGAGGACATCTACAAGACCTTCTTCACGGCTGCTGCAACTAACCCATCTCTTTGGGAAGGACCTACTTCCACTGGGGAATCCCGCCTACCAGTGACTGACCTCGTCTGCTGCCCGTCCCATTCACTGACGCCTATAAAAAAGCGCCAGTCTTCTTGCCTTTGCTCCAGACTCTCCTCCACCACGATGCTGTGAACACTAACTCCAAGGCCGAGGGACTGATTACCTCATCTTTTGTATATAGTTCTACTGTCTTCCTATTATGTCCTAGAATCTGTATTGATAAAGCCACTGGATGGCGAAACGTCTACTACAATAAAGATATCCAGATGTTGCACATGTGTCTTAACTTTCATATTGTCGGTATTTTATACCTTTCTTTGCACAACTTGTCAGACACTGCAACATCATGGAATCTTGGTTCAGAGGACATCTACAAGACCTTCTTCACGGCTGCTGCAACTAACCCATCTCTTTGGGAAGGACCTACTTCCACTGGGGAATCCCGCCTACCAGTGACTGACCTCGTCTGCTGCCCGTCCCATTCACTGACGCCTATAAAAAAGCGCCAGTCTTCTTGCCTTTGCTCCAGACTCTCCTCCACCACGATGCTGTGAACACTAACTCCAAGGCCGAGGGACTGATTACCTCATCTTTTGTATATAGTTCTACTGTCTTCCTATTATGTCCTAGAATCTGTATTGATAAAGCCACTGGATGGCGAAACGTCTACTACAATAAAGATATCCAGATGTTGCACATGTGTCTTAACTTAATTTCATCTTGTCGGTATTATATACAATTCCTGTACTACTACTACTACTACTACTACTACTACTACTACTACTACTACTACTACTACTACTACCAGTACTACCACCACCTCTTCCTGCCTATATATAGCCGTCCTGCTCCCCCTCTGGTTAGTGTGACTTTGTCAATGGTCCAGGTCGGACCGAAACGTCGTCGTAAGCTTCTCTCTTTTATGTGCGGGTTATTTGTGTACCAAGAGTTAATCTAAGAACTCGGGTGCCTCAAAGAGCACAACAATACGTTAATCTGGGCGACTACCACGGTGTTGTTATCATTGACATAAGGATAGGCATTACAGTTCAAAGGTGGACCAGGATGACGCTACAATTCACAACAATGAAAATATCTAATATAACAAAACGAAACTACACTGTGATATTTGACATCTCAAATAAACACAAAGAAAAGACAATGCAAGCAGCTATAAGTGAACTTATACACTGACGAGAGGCAAACATTGAAAAATACTGCTTCCACATATAGTTCAAGCTCCATCACAGCTTACAGAAAAACAAACACTTGCAGATACATATACTATTGAAAAGCACATGAACACGGCATAAAGTATAAACAGAAATAAGAAAACGTTCAACTGTACCAGGAAGCACACCATATACAAAATGTACACCAATGACTTGTATTGAGGCATAAATGACGGAAAACATTCCTAAACGCTGTATATACAAAGCCATAAAGATATATCATCGTCACCGTCACATAGGAGACTCACATAAACACGGAGATCACAAAACATTCACACACTTGACATACACAATTAGACACAGCTGACCAGCCCGTTAGATTACCCACTGAACACTCACAACTATCTCAAATCTCGTAACTCCAAGGCTTTATATTCAGGCGGAAGTCTCTCTCCCATCTCCCCTCATATACCAACCTATTTCGACATTTTGCCCTATAAATCGTCCCCGCTAAAACCCTAATTCTACTGTTACCTTCAACGTGCCTCATAGCCCATGACACGAAAATATAATCGGCCACAACGTACGACACCGCACGTTGTACACGCAAGTCAACCCCACCTACATCAAAGCTCAACGCCCGGAGTACCGACAACCCTCCCCCCCCTACCAAACGCAAAACCCTACTGAACCACTCTCGTACCATACCTAAAGTCTCACAGAAATACACAACGTGAAAATCAGATTCCTCCATCCCACACGCCGGACAACCCCAGTCTTCCCCCAAACGCCTATTATGCAACACCACCCCGGACGGCAAGATTCCACATAAAAATTTAAAAACCACTTCCCGTACTTGAGCAGGCAGACGCAACTGTTGAACCCGCCTCCATATATCACCCCACGCATACATGGGATACATTCCTTCAACTCACACCACGACTGTCTCCATACCCGCCCATTCTAAGGTACATAATTTTACACAGCGCACGTCCCTCATGAGCAATAATACGCAGAGCATCGTGTCGCATCTAATTAAATTCCTCCCTCCCCACCACCTGCGCAGGTCATGATACAATTCACTTAACCCACCATGAATCCCACCCAGTCAGAGAAAACGACGCTTCACGTAACATGCCATGACACGAGCCTCTAGAGGAATGAGACCCAACCCTCCGTGATGCATTGGTGTCTCCACCACCGCTCTTGTGAGCCGATCGCAACCTGAACCCCACAAAAATCGATAAACTCTATGCAAAAGACTTTTGATGTCCCCCTGCAACAGAGGATACAGTGCAGCAACATGCCATACTTTGCTATAAAGCAGGACATTAATGACCACCGCCCTCTGATGCAGGGTTAAATGTCGCGGCCGTAGACTATTAAGCGCCCCAAGACACTATGTACAACCCTCCCCGAATTACACGCCCTCATCTGATCGACCTCCCGCATATAATGAACACCACATATAGTGATGCGATCAACCACAGTCCACCCCTCTGCATCCACCCCATCCCCCACCCACTCCCCCAACTCCATAATCTTCGATTTTTCTCTCTTAACACACATCCCCGTAGCCTTGCCAAATATGTCAACAAGTCTCCCAACAAAACCCAATTGCTCCCGTGAACGTAATAACACAGTAGTATCATCTACATAACCCACAAGGGTCGGTCGACCACTACTCGGACCCCATGATGGCTCTACTCCCCGTCCACAAACAGCCCATTGAAAAGGGTCCTGCATACATGCAAAAAGCATTTGAGACATGGGGCATCCCTGATGAATGCTCCTGCTCAAGTGCACAAAAACACCTAACTTCCCATTAACTTGTACTTTAAATCCCGCTCCATTGTACAACGAACAGGCCCACGTGACGACCTCATTTCCAAAACCCTGCCATCTCATAAATTTCCACAGAACCTCCCTTTCCACACTATCAAAAGCAGCTCGCCAGTCTAAAGCCAAAACACCACCCCCACCCCTTACCCCGCATTCCTCAACAAACTCCCTGATATTCCCATGACCATCATACATTGACCTACCTGGCACACCAAACTGACTCTTATGGATTACCTTATCAAACGCTTTCTTAATTCTATTCATCAAAATTTTCGCATATAGTTTATAATCACTACACATCAACGATATGGGATGGTAGTCCTTAATCGCTAACGGCACATCACATTTCCTAACTAATACCAACATTGCCGTACGCTGAAACAGACCTAACACCCCCCCCCTCCATCGCATTGAGTAAACGAACCATAAAAGTCCGTATTACCTCCCAATGTTTGATATAAAATTCACAAGGGATGCCATCAATGCCTGGTGCCTTCCCCTTACTCATTCCTTGTAGTGCCTCCCACACCTCTGCCTCAGATATAGGCCCACCCATGAGAAGGCGATCATAATCATTTAACTCGCATCATACTCCTCTCCCCAATTCCTGTATTGCATGCTCACTCACGTCTTTACTTTGCATCTGGAGCTTACTTCATATATCGACATAAAAACTTATCCCCTCAGTTGTTGTTAAGACCTGTCCCTCACTATACCCGTCAACTTCATCCTGCACCACTAAACTCACAATTTCAGTCGCCTTTCACCTTTGTGTCTGACTTCGTAAGACACAAGCAGACGGCTTGTCACCCCACAAAGCCTCCTCCACCCAACCCGAAATGCGCGCCCCATCGAAAACCTTATTTTTAAATACCTGGATTTGTTCTCATTCACTGGGTAAACCCCAGATGCCTCTCCCTGCACATAACATTGTCGTAGATGACCCTCCAGGTACCTCAGAAAACCATACTCCAAGCGAGTGGCCTCTTTACCCCGATGCACATAAAAATCCTTAATTCGAGGCTTCACAACCTCATCCCACCATCGCGCTAAATCCCACCCCTCCCAAGAGTCTACTCCCATAGACGCCCATAAGTCTGTGAAAAGTGCCCTATCATCTGCACTTTGTAGCATCCGTGTATTCAATTTCCAGTATCACTTAAAACGTTTCGGGAGACCCCCCCAGTCGAGCTCTAAAAAAACTCCCCGGTGGTCGGAGAAAAAGACATTCAACACACGCACATTGATTATGACCACCCGCCGAGACACATACACCCTATCTAAACGTGCCACATAGCCCCTACGCACAAAAGTATGCTCAATCCCTAAGTCACGCCCTCCGCATACATCTACCAACCCCAGCCCAGACAACAAGTCACCCAAAATAAGCGAACAGAAACCCGCCCCCCTCGGTTCAACATCTTTACGGTGCACCACACAGTTCCAGTCACCACCAACCACAGTAATTTCCGGCAGGGACCTCAAATAATACACTAAGACATCTCTAACAAAAGTATTTTTAATATTAACATCATGTTCAACCGGCCCATATACCCCTACGAAACTTACCCTTCTACTACCCCAATCCCCCACGACTCGCACCACACGACCCTTCTCCCTTCCTCCCAATGTCTCATCACAAATGGGCTGGTTGCTTATATCAACACAGCCACTCCACCTTTCAGACGTCTTGAGTGAGTCACATAAATGTCATAACCATCCATCTCAAACAAACTTCCTACCTTATGAATATGTTCTTGCAAAAAACACACATCCACAGCAAAACGATTCAACCACTCATGCACCTGCACACACTTTCTGACAGATTTCAAACCATTAACATTAATAGTTACACACTTAACTGTGCTAAAGGTGGCTTTCCTCTAGGGGCCACAACTCCCTTTTTCTCTTTGCATCGGCAAGCACCCAAGGCACTCCCTGCACCTTTGGCAATCCCCGTGATATTACCTGCTGTCCTGGACTTGCACGACCCCCCCCCCCACCCGTGATTTCCGACAACGTCTTCTTCCCTGAACGTTGTCCAGGGGTCAAGACGTCATCGGAGTCGGACGGGGTAGCCGCACGCTTCCTAGAAACAGCATCTTCAGACATGTCAGTACTTGGAGTGTTCTCCTTATGAATGTCTGCCTCAACAGTATGAACCCTCGAACTCTCCAAATCTCGCACTTTAGCTATCTGATCAGCATTATCTACATGTAATCTCACCTCATCAGAACACTTCAACAAAGGCACACACGGCACAGAATCAGACTCATGCGATGCTAAAAGGTCACTCAATGCAGATACAATATCGGCGTCCATATCACCTGCCTCTCTTGCTAGAGGGATCTCACTGCTCACATGTTCCACCTCGTCCCAGGTAGAGTCACACAAGATGACTCTAGTAGCATGGCCCGATCAACCTCAGCACTCCACGATGTCAGACGCGGCGAGTCCTCGACAACCTCTTCTTCCAGAGCCTGACGGGGTACCTCGCCATCAGGACGACGACCACGCCCCGAGGGTGGCTGGCGCTGAACACATTGAGCCACCATGTGATCCAAAGTGCCGCAGAGGTGGCAAGTTCTTCTCTGTCCAGGATACGTAACATACACCTGGGAACGAAAATCCTCCAGGTGTACGTACGAAGGAATCGGCTGACGAAGGGACATTTTCAAAATAAATGACCCCTCCTGAAGACCAACATAGAGGCTATCAGACCACCTACCCATGGTAACCAGGTGGATCTTCCCATAATGTTCAAAAACGTCACGTATATCGACTTCATTGGCCTCAAAAGGCACGTTTCGCACACGTACCCACGTATAGTACCGTGAAACGTCATGCAACTGGACAGTAACAGCTGGGGTGACTTGCTTACTTACATCCTGGTACTGGGTCACAATCTTCTCGTAAATCTGAGTATCACAAAACTTGACGAAGATCCGTGAAGCTCCATTCAAGGCGATGCCACACATGGATTCACGCTGAATGCCATATGTATCACGAATGATTGCTGGCATTAACACATTTATTGATTTGCTGGTGATAGAGCCCTGTGCTAGTTGAATACAAACAGTATTAACACACCGGCGAAATGCAATCGCCATTGTTGTTGATGTAGCAAAAACTCCTCAACCAGGTGTCGGGACTGAGGAGAAACAGCTGACAACCGCTCAGCACAACGTCTGAGCAGAGAATGCATATGAAGGCGTAGAATTAGGGGGGATATGATCGAGGTGTATAAATGGAAAACAGGAATAAATAAAGGGGATGAAAATAGCATGCTGAAAATTTCCAGCCAAAACAGGACTCACAGCAATGGTTTCAAGTTGGAAAAATTCAGATTCAGGAAGGATATAGGAAAGCACTGGTTTGGTAATAGAGTTGTGGATGAGTGGAACAAACTCTCGAGTACAGTTATTGAGGCTAAAACGTTGTGTAGTTTTAAAAATAGGTTAGATAAATACATGAGTGAGTGTGGGTGGGTGTGAGTTGGACCTGACTAGCTTGTGGTGCTTGGTCTGGTGCCATGCTCCTTCCTTAAGTGGAAGTGACCAGACTGGGTGGGTCATTGGGCTTATCCGGTGGGGGGACATGGACCTGCTCTGCATGGGTCAGTAGGCCTGTTGCAGTGTCCCTTCTTTCTTATGTTCTTATGTACTACTTGCTCTCGTGTCTGACTGGAAGCTTGGATGGCTGGGAAAACTGCAGAGCGAAGCAATGATGATCATCCTAGGACACCCTTATACTGCCAAAATTTTAAATGTGCAAAAATAACATGATATTCCAAGCATTAGAGATCGTGTTACTGAAAGAAATATCTCCATTGGGGTCAATATGCTTAGGTTAGCCCATTCAAACCCCTGCACAAAAGCCCTCCAAACTTTCCTCAGCACTGGTGAACACCCGTCCAGATGGATCTAGAAAAACTGGAACCGACCTCCGCATGATCCAGCTACATGATCTGTGTCAAGTTAGGCAAAAGAGACACTTCCCTGCTCCATGGGATGTTACTCCATTCCAAACTACCACTCCTCCATTCCCCCCAAAACTCTTCTTAAACCACAACCAAAGCTTCGTCTTGGAGCCAAACATGATGCCTTAAGCTGTATTGATAACTTAGTCACACAGAGCACTTTTAAACAAATTATTTACGTTGATGGTTCTGTTCACCAGTCCACTGGTGCAGCTGGTAGTGCTGCTGTTGTCGTACACTGGTGCAGCTGGTAGTGCTGCTGTTGTCGTACACTGGTGCAGCTGGTAGTGCTGCTGTTGTCGTGCACAGTGATGGCTTTCATAAAGAAACTGGAGCACGCATCAATAATTGGGCCTCTACCCTTCAGACAGAACTGTTTGCCATACTCCTTGCGCTGAAATGCATCCATGTATCTAAGGTTGATACTTTAACTGTAACTGATTCTCTGTCATCTATAAATGTTCTCAACTCATTAAGTATGAATTGTGGCATGATTGTGTCAGAAGCCAGACATAGGTATTGTAAGATTGTGGACAGTGGAGTCAGAGTGCACATGCTGCGGATACCATCTCACATTGGTCTTCAGATGCATGATAGAACTGATAAACTGGCTAAGTTGTATGCTTTAAAAGACGGAGTTGATTACAATCTTGGCTTGTCAGTTAGCAGTTTGAGAACAATTATACGAAAAAAAACTTCAAATGAACTTTATTACCTTAAGACTTAGGGAGACTGACACCAATCAGTCCATCTATCATCATTCTATCATGCAGGAGGAGCCACATGTCTATGGTGCATCCAACAAAATAAGCCGACTCTTGGATGTCACTACCGCCCGGCTCCGGCTGGGTTACAAGTATCTTTGGCAGGTTAAATCACCACCACCAGATGTAGACCAAACGAAATGTAAACTTTGCCAGATGGACTATTGTCACACCCTGCGTCATTATGTACTGGAGTGCGATAAAATTAATGAATTTAGAGACAACTCACTCAGAAATGTTCAAGAAATGGCAAAGTATTTTATCCACAGTGGTATATTACAGACCATTCTGGAGAAATACCCTGACTTTGCTAGCTGTATATAATGCATTACCACATGTGTGTGTGTGTGTGTGTGTGTGTGTGTGTGTGTGTGTGTGTGTGTGTGTGTGTGTGTGTGTGTGTGTGTGTGTGTGTGTGTGTGTGTGTGTGTGTGTGTGTGTGTGTGTGTGTGTGTGTGTGTGTGTGTGTGTGTGTGTGTGTGTGTGTGTGTGTGTGTGTGTGTGGGCGCTCGTGTGGGTGTATGACCCACTTAGTATTTGTATTTATAACTCATTACAATTGTGACCAGGTGTGGACGTATCAGTGGCTCATTACTTTGTAATTTGTTCATGACTGTAACCATGTATAGGAGTGTAGATGGTTCATTACCTTTGTAACTTGCCATGATTGTGACCAGATCTACCTGGAGTTCATTACCTTTGTAACTTGATAAATTAGACACATGTGCAACTGTTGGGTATCTTTAATGAGGAAAAGTTTCGCCACACAGTGGCTTCATCAGTCCATACAAAGGACTGATGAAGCCACTGTGTGGTGAAACGTTTCCTCGATAAAGATACCCAAGAGTTGCACATGTGTCTAATTTATCAACGTGTCGGTTCTTTGAACCATTCATCTACAAACCTTTGTAACTTGTCATGATTGTGACCAGATCTACCTAGAATTCATTACCTTTGTAACTAGTTCATCTATTACAACTTTGAGGTCCAGTCCCTGGACCCATTATGTACCTCTGTAATCTTTTGACTACCACCCACAGGATGGGTACGGGGTGACTACCGCCCACAGGATGGGTACGGGGTGACTACCGCCCACAGGATATGTACGGGGTGACTACCGCCCACAGGATGGGTACGGGGTGACTACCGCCCACAGGATGGGTACGGGGTGACTACCGCCCACAGGATGGGTACGGGGTGACTACCGCCCACAGGATGGGTACGGTGTGACTACCGCCCACAGGATGGGTATGGGGTGCATAATAAAAATATTAAACTAACTACTGTTCAGGTAACTACTTCATGGATACTAGTAGTAGTACAGCCAAAATGATACGGATACAGGGAAGGATTTAAGAAGTCTAGGAATATATATAATATACAGAAATCGTGCGTAGTGACATGACACAATGAGCCGAAGACAAAGGCAGACAGAAATCACAAGGGAAGGAAAACTCAGAGAAAGTGCATCACATCGACTGATCACATTTCTCAGGTATCAGGTAATGAAGTGTGTAAGATGTTAAATATTTCTTTACCATTGGTTAATGTACTATTTTCATGTTCCTTTTTTTTTTTTTGGTCAGACCATCGGTGAAAATGGATCTCTATAATTCCTAACAGAAGATAACTTGATGATCCCCAGAATTCTCTAAGTCAACAACATGGGCACTTCAACCCCAGGGTTCTCAACCAGGAACTTGACTATCTCCAGGGTTCTCCAGGTTCACAACTAGGAACTTGATTATCCCCAGGGTTCTCCAGGTTCACAACCAGGAACTTGACTATCCCCAGGGTTCTCCAGGTTCACAACCAGGCACTTGACTATCCCCAGGGTTCTCCAGGTTCACAACCAGGAACTTGACTACCCCCAGGGTTCTCCAGGTTCACAACCAGGCATTTTACTATCCCCAGGGCTCTCCAGGTTCACAACCAGGAACTTGGCGATCACCAGGGTTCTCAAGGGTGCCCCAATGCCCCGGTACCCTGGTGCCCCGTACCCAGGTGCCCCGGTGGCCTGGTGGCTAAAGCTCTCGCTTCACACACGGAGGGCCCGGGTTTGATTCCCAGCTGGTGGAAACATCTCGAAACGTTTCCTTACACCTGTTGTCCTGTTCACCTGGCAGCAAACAGCTTCCTGGGTGTTAGTCCACTGGTGTGGGTCGCATCCTGGGGGACAAGATTGAGGACCCAAATGGAAATAAGACAGACAGTCCTCGACGAAGCACTGTCTTTCTTGGGTTGTCGTGGGTGGCTAACCCTCCGGGGTTAAAAATCCGAAGAAAATCTTATCTCTTATCTTATCTTACCAGAGCACACGATGATGCTAGTGTATTATACATTAAAATTATATCTGTTTACTACTTTGTAAATAGGAGTAACTGTGAAAGAAACGTGCAGAATTGTTTCCATAGTGAAACATCCAACAGTCTCCTAAATCCAAAATATATATTTATTGCTAAGTATATTAGAAATCTAGTCTACACGTCGTCATTTTCCAGCATTAGACAAAGAACATTAACCCGACAAGCAGGTGAATTTCAACAGCTATGTGAAGAGAAGCACCTGATGTGTGCACATTTTTCACCTTAAAATGAAGAATAAAACTGGAGGGACGACCATGTTATTACAATATACCCAACTCCATTATTATTATAATCATGTGCAAGTGCTAAACCCGTAGGATTATGTAGCGCCTGTGGAGGGGGGGAGGGGGAAGGAAGGTATGAAGGTTCAATTCAGGGAGCTGGAGCAGAAATTAAATTCCCTTGATCAAGAGCCCCTCAAGAGCGTCAAGAAGCCTCCATTGAGGGGCCACCCTACTGTAACCAGGTCTCTTTCTTCCAGATCTTACCTTCTAGTCTCTCTGAGGCAGTATTAAGGCAACAAGACAGTCACCCTCGCTATCAACAAGAGTCTCCCTCGCTGTCAATAAGACAGTCTCCCTCGCTGTCAACAAGACAGTCTACCTTGCTATCAACAAGACAGTCACCCTCGCTATCAACAAGACAGTCTAACTCGCTGTCAACAAGACAGTCTCCCTCGCTATCAACAAGACAGTCTACCTCGCTGTCAACAAGACGGTCTCCCTCGCTATCAACAAGACAGTCACCCTCGCTATCAACAAGACAGTCTAACTCGCTGTCAACAAGACAGTCTCCCTCGCTATCAACAAGACAGTCTCCCTCGCTGTCAACAAGACAGTCTCCCTCGCTATCAACAAGACAGTCTACCTCGCTGTCAACAAGACAGTCTCCCTCGCTATCAACAAGACACTCTCCCTCGCTGTCAACAAGACA
This sequence comes from Cherax quadricarinatus, assembly GCF_038502225.1. Taxonomy (NCBI): domain Eukaryota; kingdom Metazoa; phylum Arthropoda; class Malacostraca; order Decapoda; family Parastacidae; genus Cherax; species Cherax quadricarinatus. The sequence continues at coordinate 45,112,563 of NC_091298.1, forward strand.
GTCTCCCTCGCTATCAACAAGACAGTCTCCCTTGCTATCAACAAGACAGTCTCCCTCGCTATCAACAAGACAGTCACCCTCGCTATCAACAAGACAGTCACCCTCGCTATCAACAAGACAGTCACCCTCGCTATCAACAAGACAGTCTCCCTCGCTATCAACAAGACAGTCTCCCTCGCTGTCAACAAGACAGTCTCCCTCGCTATCAACAAGAGTCTCCCTCGCTGTCAACAAGACAGTCTCCCTCGCTATCAACAAGACAGTCTACCTCGCTGTCAACAAGATAGTTCCTGACTATGGAACTGAACTTCTCCAGGCTGAGGGACTGACAACCTCAAATTCTACGACTTCAAGGGTGATGGACTGATTACATCGTCTTCACATCTCTACTGCTCCTGTCTACTTTCTGTATTCGACTGAAGAAGCTTACTGTGTAGGCGAAACGTTTCGGAATAAAGTTGCCTAACTGTTGCCTATGTGTCTTACCTACCAAGAGTCTCCCTCGCTGTCAACAAGACGGTCTCCCTCGCTGTCAACAAGACAGTCTCCCTCGCTATCAACTAGACAGTCTCCCTCGCTGTCAACAAGACAGTCTCCCTCGCTATCAACAAGACAGTCTCCCTCGCTATCAACAAGACAGTCTCCCTCGCTATCAACAAGACAGTCTCCCTCGCTATCAACAAGACAGTCTCCCTCGCTATCAACAAGACAGTCTCCCTCGCTATCAACAAGACAGTCTCCCTCGCTATCAACAAGACAGTCTCCCTCGCTATCAACAAGACAGTCTCCCTCGCTATCAACAAGACAGTCTCCCTCGCTATCAACAAGACACTCTCCCTCGCTATCAACAAGACAGTCTTACTCGCTATCAACAAGACAGTCTCCCTCGCTATCAACAAGACAGTCTCCCTCGCTATCAATAAGACAGTCACCCTCACTATCAACAAGACAGTCTTCCTCGCTATCAACAAGACAGTCTCCCTTGCTATCAACAAGACAGTCTCCCTCGCTATCAACAAGACAGTCTCCCTCGCTATCAACAAGACAGTCTCCCTCGCTATCAACAAGACAGTCTCTCTCGCTGTCAACAAGACAGTCTCCCTCGCTGTCAACAAGACAGTCTCCCTCGCTATCAACAAGACAGTCTCCCTTGCTATCAACAAAACAGTCTCCCTCGCTATCAACAAGACAGTCTCCCTCGCTATCAACAAGACAGTCTCCCTCGCTATCAACGAGACAGTCACCCTGACTATCAACCAGACAGTCTCCCTCGCTGTCAACAAGATAGTCTCCCTAGCTATCAACAAGACAGTCACCCTCACTATCAACAAGACAGTCTCCCTCGCTGTCAACAAGACAGTCTCCCTCGCTATCAACAAGACAGTCTCCCTCGCTATCAACAAGACAGTCACCCTCACTATCAACCAGACAGTCTCCCTCGCTATCAACAAGACAGTCTCCCTCGCTATTAACAAGACAGTCTCCCTCGCTATCAACAAGACAGTCTCTCTCGCTGTCAACAAGACAGTCTCCCTCGCTGTCAACAAGACAGTCTCCCTCGCTATCAACAAGACAGTCTCCCTTGCTATCAACAAAACAGTCTCCCTCGCTATCAACAAGACAGTCTCCCTCGCTATCAACGAGACAGTCACCCTGACTATCAACCAGACAGTCTCCCTCGCTATCAACAAGACAGTCTCCCTCGCTATCAACAAGACAGTCTCTCTCGCTGTCAACAAGACAGTCTCCCTCGCTGTCAACAAGACAGTCTCCCTCGCTATCAACAAGACAGTCTCCCTTGCTATCAACAAAACAGTCTCCCTAGCTATCAACAAGACAGTCACCCTCACTATCAACAAGACAGTCTCCCTCGCTATCAACGAGACAGTCACCCTGACTATCAACCAGACAGTCTCTCCTATCGACTGTCAATCAAGATAGTCTCCCTAGCTATCAACAAGAGTCTCCCTTGCTATCAACAAGACAGTCACCCTCACTATCAACAAGACAGTCTCCCTCGCTGTCAACAAGACAGTCTCCCTCGCTATCAACAAGACAGTCTCCCTCGCTATCAACAAGACAGTCACCCTCACTATCAACCAGACAGTCTCCCTCGCTATCAACAAGACAGTCTCCCTCGCTATTAACAAGACAGTCTCCCTCGCTATCAACAAGACAGTCTCTCTCGCTGTCAACAAGACAGTCTCCCTCGCTGTCAACAAGACAGTCTCCCTCGCTATCAACAAGACAGTCTCCCTCGCTATTAACAAGACAGTCTCCCTCGCTATCAACAAGACAGTCTCTCTCGCTGTCAACAAGACAGTCTCCCTCGCTGTCAACAAGACAGTCTCCCTCGCTACCAACAAGACAGTCTCCCTTGCTATCAACAAAACAGTCTCCCTAGCTATCAACAAGACAGTCACCCTCACTATCAACAAGACAGTCTCCCTCGCTATCAACGAGACAGTCACCCTGACTATCAACAAGACAGTCTCCCTCACTATCAACAAGACAGTCACCCTCACTATCAACCAGACAGTCTCCCTTGCTATCAACAAGACAGTCTCCCTTGCTATCAACAAGACAGTCACCCTCACTATCAACCAGACAGTCACCCTCACTATCAACCAGACAGTCTCCCTTGCTATCAACAAGACAGTCTCCCTTGCTATCAACCAGACAGTCTCCCTTGCTATCAACAAGACAGTCACCCTCACTATCAACCAGACAGTCTCCCTCGCTATCAACAAGACAGTCTCCCTTGCTATCAACAAGACAGTCACCCTCACTATCAACCAGACAGTCTCCCTTGCTATCAACAAGACAGTCTCCCTCGCTATCAACAAGACAGTCTCCCTTGCTATCAACAAGACAGTCTCCCTTGCTATCAACAAGACAGTCACCCTCACTATCAACCAGACAGTCTCCCTCGCTATCAACAAGACAGTCACCCTCACTATCAACCAGACAGTCTCCCTTGCTATCAACAAGACAGTCTCCCTTGCTATCAACAAGACAGTCTCCCTCGCTATCAACAAGACAGTCTCCCTTGCTATCAACAAGACAGTCTCCCTCGCTATCAACCAGACAGTCTCCCTTGCTATCAACAAGACAGTCTCCCTTGCTATCAACAAGACAGTCACCCTCACTATCAACCAGACAGTCTCCCTTGCTATCAACAAGACAGTCTCCCTTGCTATCAACAAGACAGTCACCCTCACTATCAACCAGACAGTCTCCCTTGCTATCAACAAGACAGTCTCCCTTGCTATCAACCAGACAGTCTCCGTTGCTATCAACAAGACAGTCACTCTCACTATCAACCAGACAGTCTCCCTTGCTATCAACAAGACAGTCTCCCTTGCTATCAACAAGACAGTCACCCTCACTATCAACCAGACAGTCTCCCTTGCTATCAACAAGACAGTCTCCCTCGCTATCAACAAGACAGTCTCCCTTGCTATCAACAAGACAGTCTCCCTCGCTATCAACCAGACAATCTCCCTCACTATCAACCAGACAGTCTCCCTTGCTATCAACAAGACAGTCTCCCTTGCTATCAACAAGACAGTCTCCCTTGCTATCAACAAGACAGTCTCCCTTGCTATCAACCAGACAGTCTCCCTTGCTATCAACAAGACAGTCACCCTCACTATCAACCAGACAGTCTCCCTTGCTATCAACAAGACAGTCTCCCTCACTATCAACAAGACAGTCACCCTCACTATCAACAAGACAGTCACCCTCACTATCAACAAGACAGTCTCCCTCGCTATCAACAAGACAGTCTCCCTCACTATCAACAAGACAGTCACCCTCACTATCAACAAGACAGTCACCCTCACTATCAACAAGACAGTCTCCCTCGCTATCAACAAAACAGTCACCCTCACTATCAACAAGACAGTCACCCTCACTATCAACAAGACAGTCACCCTCACTATCAACAAGACAGTCTCTTTCGCTATCAACAAGACAGTCTCCCTCACTATCAACAAGACAGTCACCCTCACTATCAACAAGACAGTCACCCTCACTATCAACAAGACAGTCTCCCTCGCTATCAACAAGACAGTCTCCCTCACTATCAACCAGTCTCCCATACATACATATCCTCTCAGAACACATGCTAACATTCCCATCAAACATAAAACAACGCCCAGTTATCTATTTACTGCCAATTCTGATTCGCCGGTACTCTCCCGTCCCGGGTGTTGTCCAGATGGTGACCCGGCCTTGGCTCCCTGTCTTGGGTGTGTCTGACACCTATGTCTCCCATGGGAGGAGATTCAAGTACCTCCTTATCTTCTGGAATCAACTGTTCCCAGGCCTAGCCCCATTCCTCGCCTTCAAGGGGCTCGTAAGGAGAAGTTAGGCCTCTGGTCTGCTTTCTTCCCCGCTGCAGGTCGTAGCAAGCTCTGGCTCTGGCACCTTCCCCGCCCTAGGAGGGCTCGTGGGAGTGGTGTCTGCCTCTTTAATGCCAAGTAAACCGAGGCAGTAGGTATAAGAAGAGATGCGCAGGCTTCTCGTCTTGCATGGAATTAACACAAAATAGAAAAGATAAGATTTTCTTCGGATTTTTAACCCCGGAGGGTTAGACACCGAAGGATAACCCAAGGAAAGTCAGTGCGTCATAAAGGACTTTCTAACTTGTTTCCTGGAGTTTACCTAGAGTTTACCTGGAGAGAGTTCCGGGGGTCAACGCCCCCGCGGCCCGGTCTGTGACCAGGCCTCCTGGTGGATCAGAGCCTGATCAACCAGGCTGTTGCTGCTGGCTGCACGCAAACCAACGTACGAGCCACAGCCCGGCTGATCAGGAACTGACTTTAGGTGCTTGTCCAGTGCCAGCTTGAAGACTGCCAGGGGTCTGTTGGTAATCCCCCTTATGTGTGCTGGGAGGCAGTTGAACAGTCTCAGGCCCCTGACACTTATTGTATGGTCTCTTAACGTGCTAGTGACACCCCTGCTTTTCATTGGGGGGATGCTGCATCGTCTGCCAAGTCTTTTGCTTTCGTAGTGAGTGATTTTCGTGTGCAAGTTCTGTACTAGTCCCTCTAGGATTTTCCAGGTGTATATAATCATGTATCTCTCCCTCCTGCGTTCCAGGGAATACAGGTTTAGGAACCTCAAGCGCTCCCAGTAATTGAGGTGTTTTATCTCCGTTATGCGCGCCGTGAAAGTTCTCTGTACATTTTCTAGGTCGGCAATTTCACCTGCCTTGAAAGGTGCTGTTAGTGTGCAGCAATATTCCAGCCTAGATAGAACAAGTGACCTGAAGAGTGTCATCATGGGCTTGGCCTCCCTAGTTTTGAAGGTTCTCATTATCCATCCTGTCATTTTTCTAGCAGATGCGATTGATACAATGTTATGGTCCTTGAAGGTGAGATCCTCCGACATGATCACTCCCAGGTCTTTGACGTTGGTGTTTCGCTCTATTTTGTGGCCAGAATTTGTTTTGTACTCTGATGAAGATTTAATTTCCTCATGTTTACCATATCTGAGTAATTGAAATTTCTCATCGTTGAACTTCATATTGTTTTCTGCAGCCCACTGAAAGATTTGGTTGATGTCCGCCTGGAGCCTTGCAGTGTCTGCAATGGAAGACACTGTCATGCAGATTCGGGTGTCATCTGCAAAGGAAGACACGGTGCTGTGGCTGACATCCTTGTCTATGTCGGATATGAGGATGAGGAACAAGATGGGAGCGAGTACTGTGCCTTGTGGAACAGAGCTTTTCACCGTAGCTGCCTCGGACTTTACTCTGTTGACGACTACTCTCTGTGTTCTGTTAGTGAGGAAATTATAGATCCATCGACCGACTTTTCCTGATATTCCTTTAGCACGCATTTTGTGCGCTATTACGCCATGGTCACACTTGTCGAAGGCTTTTGCAAAGTCTGTATATATTACATTATTATTATAATCAAAAAAAAAAAAGAAGCGCTAAGCCACAAGGGCTATACAGCGCTGCAGGGTAGGGAAGGAAGCAAGGGAATTGGATGGCAGAAGGGAGGGGGGATGATCAGCAGGTTACAGAAAACAGCGGGGCAGGGGATAGTACGGGGGTAGAGGGTAGCAAGAGATTCAAGTAGAAAGGGCTGAAAGTATCAGAATTTGTGAAGTAAGTCAGTCGTTGTCAAAAAGTCAATGAGAGAGTCCGGATGAAAGGTGGGTCCATCAGCGAGAAGGGAAGGTAAAGAAAGAGCAGCGGGGCGAAGACGACGACAGAGGTAAATTCTGCGTGCTCGTTGATAAAGTGGGCAGTCCAACAGAATGTGGCTGACTGATAATGGAGCTTGGCAATTCTCACAGAGAGGAGCAAGACGCCTCTCCATGAGATATCCATGAGTAAGACGAGTATGGCCAATGCGAAGACGGGAGAGAGTAGTCTCCCAACCTCGACACTGGTGATAAGAAGACGGCCAGTAACCTATACTCGGTTTAATAGACTGAAGTTTGTTGCCGAGCATAGTAGACCAACGTTGTTGCCAACGGGTGTGAAGGTGGGAAGATATTACAGCAAAATAGTCCGTACATGGAATACCTCTATAAGAAACTGGTAGGTCATGTACTGCTGACCGCGCAGCAGTGTCTGCCTGTTCATTGCCCTGTACGTCAACATGACCAGGGACCCAACAAAAAACAATATCTTTATGCTTGGTAAAGATGTGGCGTAGCCAAAGTTGGATACGGAGGACTAAGGGGTGAGGTGTATCAAGTTTTTGTATAGCCTGTAAAGCACTAAGGGAGTCTGAGACAACCACAAATGATGACACAGGCATAGATGCAATACGGATAAGTGCTGTAAGGATGGCATATAATTCAGCAGTAAAAATACTAACCGAAGATAGTAAATGCCCTTGTACGACGCTGTCCGGAAACACTGCTGCGAATCCTACGCCGTCAGAAGACTTAGAGCCATCTGTGTACACAGCAATGGCATGAGAATGAGAGTGAAAGTGGTCAACAAAAAGAGAGCGGGAAGCGACCGTAGACAGTTGGGCTTTCGAGCAAGGGAGGGAGAAAGAACAGACTCGAACAGCTGGAACTTCCCAGGGGGGTAGGGAAAAGTGAGATGCTACATGTACATAGAAAGGTGGTAGTTGAAGAGAAGACAAGAGCGAATGAAGGCGAAGAGAGAAGGGACGGAGTAAGCAGGGGCGGCGAACAAATAAAGAATGTCTACTAATATCAGTGACCATTCTATAAATGGAAGGATTGCGGAGATCATGAGAGCGTACATAGTAGCGCAGGCAATGGGCATCACGGCGATCGGATAAGGATGGAACGTTCGCTTCTGCATAGAGGCTTTCGACAGGGGAAGAGCGAAAAGCACCAAGGCATAAACGTAATCCTTGGTGATGAATGGGGTTAAGGCTAGAGAGAGTAGCAGGAGATGCCGCTGAATAGATCTGGTCACCATAATCAAGTTTCGATAAAATAAGGGTGGAATGTAGGTGAAGGAGGGTTCGACGATCAGCTCCCCACGAAAGATGAGCAAGGGTTTTAAGAAGGTTCAGCCGGCTGTGACAAGTTGCCTTCAGAGAGGTAATGTGAGGTTTCCAGGATAACCTACGATCAAAGAGGAGGCCCAGAAACTTGACTGTATCACGTTCAGGGATACGGGAGCCATAGAGGTACAAAGGATGATCGGAGATGACAGAGCGTCTAGTGAAAGTGATTTGGTGGGTTTTAGTGCTGGAAAATTTAAACCCATGCGTGGTGGCCCAATTGGAAACACGGTCGACTGCATGCTGGAGAGAAACTGTAAGGAGGTGACAGTCAGCGCCTGCACAGGCAATAGCGAAGTCATCAACATAGAGTGATGACCAAATATTTGATGGAAGACTAGAGGCCAAATCATTAATAGCAAGGAGAAAAAGTGTTGTGCTCAGAACACATCCCTGGGGGACACCTTCAGCTTGGATAAAGTCCGGGGAGAGCACATTATTAACCCGAACACGGAAATGCCTGTCAGTTAAAAAGTTCTTAAGGAAGGATGGTAGATTGCCTCGAAGGCCTAAGGAGTGGGCTTGGGCTAAAATATTATACCTCCAAGTTGTGTCATATGCCTTCTCAAGGTCAAAAAATATGGCAATAACTGAGTGGTTATTCGCAAAGGCATTACGCACATACGTATCCAAGCGCAGTAAGGGGTCTATGGTAGAACGTCCCTTACGAAAGCCATATTGACGAGTGGAGAGACTGTTGCGTGTCTCTAAATACCACACTAAACGTCGATTTACTAGACGTTCCATTACTTTGCAAACTGCACTGGTAAGAGCAATGGGACGATAGTGGGAGGTTTCATGTCCCATAGTGCCTGGTTTGCGGAAAGGGAGAACAATGGCGGATTTCCACAGCTGTGGAAGAACTCCTTGTGACCAAATAAGATTGTAAAGGCGTAATAGGACTGCAAGGGCTGACTGATGTAAATGTTGTAGCATACGAATATGAATGTCGTCGGGCCCAGCTGCCGATGATCGACAAGCTGAGAGTGTTGCCTCCAGTTCTTGAAGTGTAAAAGGCACATTATACTGTTCTTCTCTGAGAGAAGAAAAGTCCAAGGGTGCTAACTCTCTGGCAGACTTTGAGGAAAGAAATGAGGGGCATAGATGGAGTCCCTGAGAAATACGGACCAGATGATTGCCAATTTCATTGGCAACATCTAGTGGGTTTGCTATATCAACACCGGCAACCCGCAGAACAGGAGCCGGGTCAGGAGAATATTTACCACTCAGTTTTCGTACTTTTTTCCAGACTGCACTCATAGAGGAAGCAGAGGTGATGGTGGAGACATAATCTCGCCAGCAAGTGCGTTTAGCGTCACGGATGACACGGCGAGCGATCGCACGCTTCTGTTTAAAATCAAGGAGTCGCTCTGTGGTTCTGTTGTACCGGTACCTGCCCCATGCAGCGCGTTTCAAACGTACTGCACGAGCACAAGCAGGAGACCACCAAGGCATGCATTTCTGAGAATGCCTGCCCGAAGTTTGGGGTATAGAATGAGAAGCTGCGGTGAAAACGGAGGACGAGAAGAGGTGTAAAAGCTCATCGATGGAGGACGAAGAAGGAACCTCTTTAAAAACAGTCAGGTGTGAGTAAAGGTTCCAATTTGCCCGATTAAATTGCCAGCGTGGGGTGCGAAGAGGTGGCGAATATGAAGGGGAAGTAAGAATGATTGGGAAATGATCACTGTCATGTAAGTCCGGGAGAACAGACCAAGTGAAGTCTAATGCGGCGGAGGAAGAGCAAACTGAGAGATCGATGCAAGAGAGAGTATGAGTCCGAGGATCAAAATGGGTGTGAGTACTTGTATTTAAAACATGGAGGGGGTGGGTGGCAAGAAAAGCCTCTAACTGAATTCCACGGGAATCACAGTGAGACCCCCCCCAGAGGAAATGGTGGGCATTAAAATCACCAAGTAACAGAATCGGTGGCGGTAATGACGAAACAAGGAAGGCAAAATCCGGAATAGATAATGCCCGAGAAGGAGAGAGATATAAAGAACAGAGCGTATACCACCTATGTAAGTGGATACGGGCTGCTGTGTAATGCAGCGAAGTATGAACAAATAGCTGATGGTACGGAATATCAGTGCGGAGAAGAAGGGCACTTTCATTAAAGGTCCCATCAGGAAAAGGATCTGAAGAATACAATAAATTATAGCCTGAGATGTGAGAAATAACAGCAGAGTGTAATTTTGGTTCCTGTAAGCAAACACCAACAGGGGCAAACTGGGAGAGTAACATCTGAAGCTCACCCCGATTACCCCTGAGGCCGCGTATATTCCACTGTAAAAAGGCCATGATTGGCAATGATAAAGATACTTGAAATCCGCAGGTAAGGGTTCCTACGGACTAGAAGGGTTAGAAAAGTCCACATGCGGAGGCAGTGGAAAATGTTCAAGCAGCGAAGGAACGGTGCGCTGTGAAGAAAGGAGTTGCGCAGATGGAGCAGAGGAGAGAGAAAGAGCGGAAGGTGGATCAGTGTCCATTGATGGTTTGGTCTCTGCAATATATTCAGAGATTGCTTCAAGTGTTTCGGAATTCAGAGATGTCGTATGGGAGACAATATTGGGAATGGTAGGGGGAGGATGAGTAAAGATTGGAACTGTATTGGACTGTACCAAGGTAGGGGGGGGGGCGAAAGGGTGGAGGGAACTGGAGAAGCGTGGCAGGGGACAGAAGAGACAGGAACCTGGGAGGTGGCAGAAGAGGAAGAAACTTGGGAGGGAACAGGGGAGGAAGGTACATTACGAGGAGGAGGGTGAACCTCTGCATTTGTAACTGAGCCAGTGAGAGGGGAAGAACTAGGGACAGAGACAGGGAGGGTAAAATGAGGAGGTGGAAGATGGGTAGGAGGTGTTACCGGACCTTTTTTTGACTTTTGAGAAGTAGAGGGACGATTGGGAAGAGGTGTCGTACGAGGTCTCGTCGATACTGAGGCTTGTAAGAGAGAACTCGAAGAAGCGAGATTAGACTGAGGCGTTGAAGTAGGGACGTCTGAGCCGAGGACAGCAAAAGGATTAGATACAGGAGTGATTATGGGAGAGGTAACCACAGAGGTGGGTGTAGAAGATGGGATACCAGAAGTGGGGGGACGTTTTGAAACACGGGAATAAGAAACACGTGGGAGTCTCCCTTGGAGGCGGAGATGAGAAACTGCCATGGCATAAGGGAGACCTTCTGTCTCTTTGAGGTAACGGATTTCCCGCTCGTTTAAATAGACCTGACAACGGCGAGAGTACGATGGGTGAGCCTCATGACAGTTAAGGCAAGAGGGAGATCGATTGCAAGACGTATTAGAATGGTCATCGGCACCACAGACTGGGCATTCGGCGATAGATCTGCAATATTTCGCTGGATGGCCAAATCGCCAGCAATTTCTACACTGTTGTGGTGTAGGGATCACCTTTCGAACTTGTAACCGATGTCCTGCTATATAAACTGAGGATGGGAGTTCTCGGCTGTCAAAAGTTAAACGAGCCACATTGCTAGGGTATCGTCTCCGCCCACGGGCAGGAAGAACGTAAGTGTCTACCTTGAGGATTGGGAGATCTTGGAGTTCCAGCTGTTCTAGAATGTCGGTGCCACATGTCTGGAAATTTTGTTGAACTATGGTATGGGGCAGAATGACGGTACCACTACAAGAATTGAGGGAATGATGTTTTTCAAGGGTGACAGGAACAGTATCTATATGGGAAAGACGAGAGAGCTCACGAGCCTGGGTAGCATTCTGTACGGTAATGATGCGCGTACCGCTCTTAAGAGCATGAAAAGAAATATCTTTACCAACATGGCGTAGGAGTGCCTTGCCAATACTATGGTCAGAAAGATAGGCAGTAGAGGAAGTTGGTCGTAAAGTGAAGAATTTAGTCCACTGTTCAGTCTGAAACTGAGCGTGGAAAGGTAGTGAAGGACGTGTCGATCGTTTCTGAGAAGAACGAGAAGGTGAAGGTGGAGAAGTATCATCAACAGGTAATTGTCGTTGACGTTTAGGCGTGGGACCAGAGTTGGTCCGACGTGGAACGGGTCGGCGATTTGAAAATTGCCGCACCGTAGAGGGAGAGGCCGGAAGCATAGTCAGAGGAGAGCGAAGGTCTGATAAATCGATGGAGTCAGTCGAGGCCTCAGTACCTGAAGCGGGTGAGGAAACAGCACCGGCAATAGGTACAGAGGTATGAGGAATGTCTGAAGAGTGGTCCAAAGACGAGGCGGGGTCAGAACGGGGTGCGGTATCAAGAAGGGGCCCGGGGGTACCAGGTTCATGGACTAGGGCTGCCATGGTTAGGTTACTTCTTTCTTTTTGTTTTTAAGAAAAAAAAAGAAAGAAGAAAAGAAAATAAAAATAAAAAAAAGAAAAAAAAAAGGGGGGACCGGGGAGGGATAGGTCCTAGGAGGAATGAAAGGGCCAGAAATCTCCCTCCGCGCCCAAGAGGACCTCAGCACCGCAAGTAGCGCAGATGCAGCATGGAACCCGTGCCATACCCTACCCATCATGCTAGTAAACTAACAATCCGGGATAGCAACCTCACATCTGCCGAGCTACCTCGGTGGACAAAAGAGAGGGCGGCCGGATATCCGCCACAAAGCATACCTCCTTCGGCCACCACCCCCGGAATCCGAAAGGTGGCTTCCAGAGATACACTCGTCGCCCGAAAGACACCCAAAGCTACTCCGGGATACCGGAGAGGGATCGGGACATCCCCAGGCGATCCAGATTCCACGGCAAACTATGCCACCGCTAAGAACCTCAACGGAATGGGATGGACCCCGGTATCCTTTCTCCTACCCAGGAACTAGCGCGCCTGTGGGAGAAATCCCAAAGGACAAAAAGAGGAAGGGCAAAAGGGAGGAGTGGGGAGGAGGAGGAGGAAAGGAAAAAGGGGAGGATGGGGAGGATGGGATAGGGGAGGGGAGATTGGGGGGTAATTAGGTTCGGTCTGAGGAAGAAGACCGATAGGTCTAATTCCTCAGACCAAGAGCCTCTTCACCACGCCAAGGAGCCCCCCTTGAAGAGATGTATATATTACATCTGCATTCTTTTTGTCTTCTAGTGCATTTAGGACCTTGTCGTAGTGATCCAATAGTTGAGACAGACAGGAGCGACCTGTTCTAAACCCATGTTGCCCTGGGTTGAGTAACTGATGGGTTTCTAGATGGGTGGTGATCTTGCTTCTTAGGACCCTTTCAAAGATTTTTATGATATGGGATGTTAGTGCTATTGGCCTGTAGTTCTTTGTTGTTGCTTTACTGCCCCCTTTGTGGAGTGGGGCTATGTCTGTTGTTTTTAGTAACTGTGGGACGACCCCCAATCTTGTCTCCCAGGAAGCGACCCACACCCGTCGACTAACACCCAGGTACCTATTTGCTGCTAGGTGAACATGACAACAGGTGTAAGGAAATGCGTCGAAATGTTTCCACCCCGCCGGGAATCTAACCCGGGCCTTCCGTGTGTGAAGCGAGAGCTTTAGCCACCAAACCACCAGTATTTCATCAGATATTTCAGTTGTGGTCAAAACAAAAAAAAAAGTATCAAAATACTATTCCTGACTCATTTAAAATTGAAATCTATTGAAGAAATTACATCCAGTAGCACAGGTTACGATCAGTAGCACAGGTTACGGTCACTAGCATAAGTTACAACCAGTAGCACAGGTTACGATCACTAGCATAAGATACAGCCAGTAACATAGGTTACGATCACTAGATCACTAGCATAAGTTATAATCAGTAGCACAGGTTACGATCACTAGCACGTAACAAGCGGTGTTCCTCAGAGGTCAGTGTTGGACCCGTTGTTGTTCACAATTTACATAAACGTCATAGATGAGGGAATAAATAGCGACACGAGCAAATTTGCTGATGACACCTAAATAGGCCGTCCAATTAATTCTAAGGAGGACACTAGAGCACTCCAGGATGATTTGAATAGACTGATGCAATGGTCGGAGAAGTGGCAGATGCAGTTTAATATAGACAAATGCAAAGTTCTAAATGTTGGACAGAAAAATAACCATGCGACATATAAACTAAATAATGTAGATCTTAATACTACTGATTGTAAAATGGATTTAGGAGTTCTGATTAGCAGTAATCTTAAACTAAGACAACAGTGCATTAGTGTTAGCAATAAAGCTAACAGAATTCTTGGCTTCATATCTAGAAGTATAAATAATAGAAGTCCTCAGGTTGTTCTTCAACTCTATATATCCTTGGTGATATAAATTGATATAAATACTCTGGAAAACGTACAGAGGAGGATGACAAAGATGATCCCATGTATCAGAAATCTTCCCTAAGAGGACAGACTGAGGGCCCTGAATCTACACTCTCTCGAAAGGCGTAGAATTAGGAGGGATATGATCGAGGTGTATAAATGGAAAACAGGAATAAATAAAGGGGTTGTAAATAGCGTGCTGAAAATTTCCAACCAAGACAGGACTCACAACAATGGTTTCAATTTGGAAAAATTCAGATTCAGGAAGGATATAGGAAAGCACTGGTTTGGTAATAAACTTGTGGATGAGTGGAACAAACTCCCGAGTACAGTTATAGAGGCTAAAACGTTGTGTAGTTTTAAAAATAGGTTAGATAAATACATGAGTGGGTGTGAGTTGGACCTGACTAGCTTGTGCTGCTGGGTCTGGTGCCGTGCTCCTTCCTTGAGTGGAGGTGACCAGACTGGGTGGGTCATTGGGCTAATCCAGGGGGACACATGGACCTGCTCCGCATGGGTCAGTAGGCCTGTTGCAGTGTTCCTTTTTTCTTATGTTCTTATGTTCTTAAAAGATACAACCAGTAGCACAGGTTACGATCACTAGCATAAGATACAGCCAGTAGCACAGGTTACGAACACTAGATCACTAGCATAAATTACAACCAGTGGCACAGGTTACGATCACTACCATAAGATACAACCAGTAGCACAAGTTACGATCACTACCATAAGATACAACCAGTAGCACAGGTTACGATCACTACCATAAGTTACAACCAGTAGCACAGGTGACGATCACTACCATAAGTTACAACCAGTAGCACAGGTTACAATCACTAGCATAAGTTACAACCAGTAGCACAGGTGACGATCATTAGCATAAGTTACGACCAGTAGCACACGTTACGATCACTAGCATAATTTACAACCAGAAGCACAGGTTACGATCACTACTATAAGTTACAACCAGTAGCACAGGTTACGATCACTACCATAAGTTACAACCAGTAGCACACGTTACGATCACTACCATAAGTTACAACCAGTAGCACAGGTTACGATCACTAGCATAAGTTACAACCAGTAGCACAGGTTACGATCACTACCATAAGTTACAACCAGTAGCACAGGTTACGATCACTACCATAAGTTACAACCAGTAGCACACGTTACGATCACTAGCATAATTTACAACCAGTAGCATAGGTTACGATCACTAGCATAAGTTACAACCAGTAGCACAGGTTACGATCACTACCATAAGTTACAACCAGTAGCACACGTTACGATCACTAGCATAAGTTACAACCAGTAGCACACGTTACGATCACTAGCATAAGTTACAACCAGTAGCACAGGTTACGATCACTAGCATAAGTTACAACCAGTAGCACAGGTTACGATCACCAGCATAAGTTACAACCAGTATCACAGGTAACGATCACTAGCATAAGTTACAACCAGTAGCACAGGTTACGATCACTACCATAAGTTACAACCAGTAGCACAGGTTACGATCACTACCATAAGTTACAACCAGTAGCACACGTTACGATCACTAGCATAATTTACAACCAGTAGCATAGGTTACGATTACTAGCATAAGTTACAACCAGTAGCACAGGTTACGATCACTAGCATAAGTTACAACCAGTAGCACACGTTACGATCACTAGCATAATTTACAACAAGTACACGTTACGATCACTACCATAATTTATCAATCGCAGCTAGCATAGGATGGATAATGAGAACCTTCAAAACTAGGGAGGCCAAGCCCATGATGACACTCTTCAGGTCACTTGTTCTATCTAGGCTGGAATATTGCTGCACTCTAACAGCACCTTTCAAGGCAGGTGAAATTGCCGACCTAGAAAATGTACAGAGAACTTTCACGGCGCGCATAACGGAGATAAAACACCTCAAGTACTGGGAGCGCTTGAGGTTTCTAAACCTGTATTCCCTGGAACGCAGGAGGGAGAGATACATGATTATATACACCTGGAAAATCCTAGAGGGACGATCACTACCATAAGTACAATACAACTGTTCAGCCTAGCACACATAAGGGGGATTACCAACAGACCCCTGGCAGTCTTCAAGCTGGCACTGGACAAGCACCTAAAGACAGTTCCTGATACGTATCACTAGCATAAGTAAACTCCAGGTAAACTCCAGTAGCACACGTTACGATCACTAGCATAAGTTACAACCAGTAGCACACGTTACGATCACTAGCATAAGTTACAACCAGTAGCACAGGTTACGATCACAAGCATAAGTTACAACCAGTAGCACAGGTTACGATCACCAGCATAAGTTACAACCAGTATCACAGGTAACGATCACTAGCATAAGTTACAACCAGTAGCACAGGTTACGATCACTAGCATAAGTTACAACCAGTAGCACACGTTACGATCACTAGCATAAGTTACAACCAGTAGCACACGTTACGATCACTAGCATAAGTTACAACCAGTAGTACAGGTTACGATCACCAGCATAAGTTACAACCAGCAGCACAGGTTACGATCACTAGCATAAGTTACAACCAGTAGCACACGTTACGGTCACTAGCAAAAGTTACAACAAGTAGCACAGGTTACGATCACTAGCATAAGTTACAACCAGTAGCACACGTTATGATCACTAGCATAAGTTACAACCAGTAGCACACGTTACGATCACTAGCATAAGTTACAACCAGTAGCACACGTTACGATCACTAGCATAAGTTACAACCAGTAGCACACGTTACGATCACTAGCATAAGTTACAACCAGTAGCACAGGTTACGATCACTACCATAAGTTACAACCAGTAGCACAGGTTACGATCACTACCATAAGTTACAACCAGTAGCGCAGGTTACGATCACTACCATAAGTTACAACCAGTAGCACAGGTTACGATCACTAGCATAAGTTACAACCAGTAGCACAGGTTACGATCACTACCATAAGTTACAACCAGTAGCGCAGGTTACGATCACTACCATCAGTTACAACCGGTAGCACACGTTACGATCACTAGCATAAGTTACAACCAGTAGCAGAGGTTACGATCACTAGCATAAGTTACGACCAGTAGCACAGGTGACGATCACTAGCATAAGTTACGACCAGTAGCACACGTTACGATCACTAGCATAATTTACAACCAGTAGCACAGGATACGATCACTACCATAAGTTACAACCAGTAGCGCAGATTACGATCACTACCATAAGTTACAACCAGTAGCACACGTTACGATCACTAGCATAAGTTACAACCAGTAGCACAGGTTACGATCACTAGCATAAGTTACGACCAGTAGCACACGTTACGATCACTAGCATAATTTACAACCAGTAGCACAGGTTACGATCACTACCATAAGTTACAACCAGTAGCACAGGTTACGATCACTACCATAAGTTACAACCAATAGCACACGTTACGATCACTACCATAAGTTACAACCAGTAGCACAGGTTACGATCACTACCATAAGTTACAACCAGTAGCACACTTTACGATCACTACCATAAGTTACAACCAGTAGCACACGCTACGATCACTAGCATAATTTACAACCAGTAGCATAGGTTACGATCACTAGTATAAGTTACAACCAGTAGCACAGGTTACGATCACTACCATAAGTTACAACCAGTAGCACACGTTACGATCGCTAGCATAAGTTACAACCAGTAGCACACGTTTCGATCACTAGCATAAGTTACAACCAGTAGCACACGTTACGATCACCAGCATAAGTTACAACCAGTAGCACATGTTACGATCACCAGCATAAGTTACAACCAGTAGCACAGGTTACGATCACTAGCATAAGTTACAACCAGTAGCACAGGTTACGATCACTACCATAAGTTACAACCAGTAGCACAGGTGACGATCACTACCATAAGTTACAACCAGTAGCACAGGTTACGATCACTACCATAAGTTACAACCAGTAGCACACTTTACGATCACTACCATAAGTTACAACCAGTAGCACACGCTACGATCACTAGCATAATTTACAACCAGTAGCATAGGTTACGATCACTAGTATAAGTTACAACCAGTAGCACAGGTTACGATCACTACCATAAGTTACAACCAGTAGCACACGTTACGATCACTAGCATAAGTTACAACCAGTAGCACACGTTTCGATCACTAGCATAAGTTACAACCAGTAGCACACGTTACGATCACCAGCATAAGTTACAACCAGTAGCACATGTTACGATCACCAGCATAAGTTACAACCAGTAGCACAGGTTACGATCACTAGCATAAGTTACAACCAGTAGCACAGGTTACGATCACTACCATAAGTTACAACCAGTAGCACAGGTTATGATCACTACCATAAGTTACAACCAGTAGCAGAGGTTACAATCACTAGCATAAGTTACAACCAGTAGCACAGGTGACGATCAATAGCATAAGTTACGACCAGTAGCACACGTTACGATCACTAGCATAATTTACAACCAGTAGCACAGGTTACGATCACTACTATAAGTTACAACCAGTAGCACAGGTTACGATCACTACCATAAGTTACAACCAATAGCACACGTTACGAACACTACCATAAGTTACAACCAGTAGCACAGGTTACGATCACTAGCATAAGTTACAACCAGTAGCACACGTTACGATCACTACCATAAGTTACAACCAGTAGCACAGGTTACGATCACTACCATAAGTTACAACCAGTAGCACAGGTTACGATCACCAGCATAAGTTACAACAAGTATCACAGGTTACGATCACTAGCATAAGTTACAACCAGTAGCACAGGTTACGATCACTAGCATAAGTTACAACCAGTAGCACACGTTACGATCACTAGCATAAGTTACAACCAGTAGCACACGTTACGATCACTAGCATAAGTTACAACCAGTAGCACAGGTTACGATCACTAGCATAAGTTACAACCAGTAGCACAGGTTACGATCACCAGCATAAGTTACAACAAGTATAACAGGTTACGACCACTAGCATAGGTTACAACCAGTAGCACACGTTACGATCACTAGCATAAGTTACAACCAGTAGCACAGGTTACGATCACTAGCATAAGTTACAACCAGTAGCACAGGTTACGATCACTACCATAAGTTACAACCAGTAGCACACGTTACGATCACTAGTATAAGTTACAACCAGTAGCACAGGTTACGATCACTAGCATAAGTTACAACAAGCAGCACAGGTTACGATTACCAGCATAAGTTACAACCAGTATCACAGGTTACGATCACTAGCATAAGTTACAACCAGTAGCACAGGTTACGATCACTAGCATAAGTTACAACCAGTAGCACACGTTACGATCACTAGCATAAGTTGCAACCAGTAGCACACGTTACGATCACTAGCATAAGTTACAACCAGTAGCACAGGTTACGATCACCAGCATAAGTTACAACCAGTAGCACAGGTTACGATCACTAGCATAAGTTACAACCAGTAGCACACGTTACGGTCACTAGCATAAGTTACAACCAGTAGCACAGGTTACGATCACTAGCATAAGTTACAACCAGTAGCACACGTTATGATCACTAGCATAAGTTACAACCAGTAGCACACGTTACGATCACTAGCATAAGTTACAACCAGTAGCACACTTTACGATCACTAGCATAAGTTACAACCAGTAGCACAGGTTACGATCACTAGCATAAGTTACAACCAGTAGCACAGGTTACGATCACTACCATAAGTTACAACCAGTAGCACAGGTTACGATCACTACCATAAGTTACAACCAGTAGCACAGGTTACGATCACCAGCATAAGTTACGACCAGTAGCACACGTTACGATCACCAGCATAAGTTACGACCAGTAGCACAGGTGACGATCACTAGCATAAGTTACGACCAGTAACACACGTTACGATCACCAGCATAAGTTACAACCAGTATCACAGGTTACGATCACTAGCACAAGTTACAACCAGTAGCACAGGTTACGATCACTAGCATAAGTTACAACCAGTAGCACAGGTTACGATCACTACCATAAGTTACAACCAGTAGCACACGTTACGATCACTAGCATAAGTTACAACCAGTAGCACACGTTACGATCACTAGCATAAGTTACGACCAGTAGCACACTTTACGATCACTAGCATAAGTTACAACCAGTAGCACAGGTTACGATCACTAACATAAGTTACAACCAGTAGCACAGGTTACGATCACTACCATAAGTTACAACCAGTAGCGCAGGTTACGATCACTACCATAAGTTACAACCAGTAGCACACGTTACGATCACCAGCATAAGTTACAACCAGTAGCACAGGTTACGATCACCAGCATAAGTTACAACCAGTAGCACAGGTTACGATCACTAGCATAAGTTACAACCAGTAGCACACGTTACGATCACTAGCATAAGTTTCAACCAGTAGCACACGTTACGATCACTAGCATAAGTTACAACCAGTAGCACAGGTTACGATCACTACCATAAGTTACAACCAGTAGCACAGGTTACGATCACCAGCATAAGTTACAACAAGTATCACAGGTTACGATCACTAGCATAAGTTACAACCAGTAGCACACGTTACGATCACTAGCATAAGTTACAACCAGTAGCACAGGTTACGATCACTAGCATAAGTTACAACCAGTAGCACAGGTTACGATCACTACCATAACTTACAACCAGTAACACACGTTACGATCACTAGTATAAGTTACAACCAGTAGCACAGGTTACGATCACTAGCATAAGTTACAACCAGCAGCACAGGTTACGATCACCAGCATAAGTTACAACCATTATCACAGGTTACGATCACTAGCATAAGTTACAACCAGTAGCACAGGTTACGATCACTAGCATAAGTTACAACCAGTAGCACACGTTACGATCACTAGCATAAGTTGCAACCAGTAGCACACGTTACGATCACTAGCATAAGTTACAACCAGTAGCACAGGTTACGATCACCAGCATAAGTTACAACCAGTAGCACAGGTTACGATCACTAGCATAAGTTACAACCAGTAGCACACGTTACGGTCACTAGCATAAGTTACAACCAGTAGCACAGGTTACGATCACTACCATAAGTTACAACCAGTAGCACAGGTTACGATCACTACCATAAGTTAAAACCAGTAGCACAGGTTACGATCACCAGCATAAGTTACGACCAGTAGCACACGTAACGATCACCAGCATAAGTTACGACCAGTAGCACAGGTGACGATCACTAGCATAAGTTACGACCAGTATCACAGGTTACGATCACTAGCATAAGTTACAACCAGTAGCACAGGTTACGATCACTAGCATAAGTTACAACCAGTAGCGCAGGTTACGATCACTACCATAAGTTACAACCAGTAGCGCAGGTTACGATCACTACCATAAGTTACAACCAGTAGCACACGTTACGATCACTAGCATAAGTTACAACCAGTAGCACACGTTACGATCACTAGCATAAGTTACGACCAGTAGCACACTTTACGATCACTAGCATAAGTTACAACCAGTAGCACAGGTTACGATCACTAGCATAAGTTACAACCAGTAGCACAGGTTACGATCACTACCATAAGTTACAACCAGTAGCGCAGGTTACGATCACTACCATAAGTTACAACCAGTAGCACACGTTACGATCACCAGCATAAGTTACAACCAGTAGCACAGGTTACGATCACCAGCATAAGTTACAACCAGTAGCACAGGTTACGATCACTAGCATAAGTTACAACCAGTAGCACAGGTTACGATCACTAGCATAAGTTACAACCAGTAGCACACGTTACGATCACCAGCATAAGTTACAACCAGTAGCACACGTTACGATCACTAGCATAAGTTACAACCAGTAGCACAGGTTACGATCACCAGCATAAGTTACAACCAGTAGCACAGGTTACGATCGCTACCATAAGTTACAACCAGTAGCGCAGGTTACGATCACTACCATAGTTACAACCAGTAGCACAGGTTACGATCACTACCATAAGTTACAACCAGTAGCACACGTTACGATCACTACCATAAGTTACAACCAGTAGTACAGGTTACGATCACTACCATAAAACATGCTCTACCTGAGAGTGAAGAGAAGCTGAAGGTGATGGCAGAGCTGCTAGCTTCTTCAGTGTATATATGTATATATATATATATATATATATATATATATATATATATATATATATATATATATATATATATATATATATATATGTCGTGCTGAATAGGCAGAACTTGCTATCTTGGCTTAAATAGCAACGCTCATGTTGCAATATAGGACAAGTGAAAATTTGTGAATGCAATAATTTCGCCAAAATCATTCTGAACGTAAGGAAAAAAATATATTTCACTGAGTTTGTTTAGTATTAAATTATTGTAAACAAATCTAAAATATATTTAGTTGGGTTAGGGTAAAATAAATTGCGCTTGTTATGATAAGGTTAGGTAAGTTTTCTAAGATTCTTTTGGTGCAAAATTAAAATTTTTTACATAAACATTAATGAAAAAATTATATCTTTAAATGTATAAGAGAAAATTTCAGAAAGAACTTAATTTTAAACGAGGTCTTGCTAATTGACCAGTTTTACATATTCGGCACGACATATATATATATATATATATATATATATATATATATATATATATATATATATATATATATATATATATATATATATATATATATATATATCGTGCCGAATAGGCAGAATTTGCGATCTTGGCTTAAATAGCAACACTCATCTTGCCATATAGGACAAGTGAAAATTTGTGTATGCAATAATTTCGCCAAAATCATTCTGAACCTAACGAAAAAAATATATTTGATTGTGTTTGTTTAGTACTAAATTACTGTAAACGTATTTAAAATGTATTTAGTTGGGTTAGGCTAAAATAAATTGTTCTTGTTATAATAAGGTTAGGTAAGTTTTCTTAGATTCTTTTGGTGCAAAATTAAAATTTTTTACATCAACATTAATGAAAAAAATATATCTTTATACGTATAAGAGAAAATTTCAGAAAGGACTTAATTTTAAATGAGATCTTGCTAATTGACCAGTTTTACATATTCGGCACGACATATATATATATATATAAATATATATATATATATATATATATATATATATATATATATATATATATATATATATATATATATATATACACTACTAGTAGTGTACATATGTAGCAGCTGGAATAGCGTCAGTGTATAAGTAGCAGCTGCTAGTAGCGTCAACACTTTCCACTGTGTACAGAGGGAAACTGTAGTTAATTACTTACTGCAGTAATGTAACATAAATACAGATGTTCTTAACAAATTCAGGAAGTCGTTGAGATGTGTTTAAATGCAGTAGAATGTTGCAATGTTAGAGAAGTTGTTAGAAGTGTGTAACATCCCATCACATCACAGACTCTTCTCAAGCTTCTCTCAACGTATCTGTCTCACAGTAAACTTTATCAGAGATACCAGATTACTTAAAATATAAACAAAGTCTGATTACCTTATCTTAATATTCTGTACAATCACAATTATTATCTGGTAATGTAACAATCGTTACTTGACGACTCGTATGACACTCGACTCGTTTAACTGACTTATTTATTAACAGTAAAATAAGTTATAAACGAAATAAAGCCGGTAATCATATATAGGTTTATTTTTTTATTATTTAAAACATTATAAATTACAAGGTTGTATAAAATATTAAACAATACCACAATACAGGATCTGAACAAGATTACTAAGAATCATACCACAAGTGCAGAAGAAAAATTTGAAACCTAATACAAAATAGGAATGTGTAACAAACACGCATAATACATACATACCATTCACTGACACACATTATACCAAATGATAAAATATCTGACACATACACACAAAACTGTTGGGGGGCGGCCCCCCCATTAAAACCCATCTATAAATACATCCACATCATTCGCACACTTAATGATCACAGCAGTGATCAAACGTTAGTTTATGTAACTTTTATATAGATATGCAACTGTTTATGAGATTTTACTTAAGAACAAACTCTGGTAATTATTCTAAAACAGGACAAACAAAAAATGAACATTATACAAAAATATAACAAAAATAAACATTATACAAATTACATGATCATATAAATCAACAACTGCAAAATTTATACAGCATAGATATAATCTTGGAACCTTTTGATCACAGACGAATTACTCACAGCAGATTCCACAGAATGGTTAAGTCTATTTATATTAGGAGAAATCCAAATATTTTTAAAATAATGAATTTGTAATGTATCTCCTCAAAAACTTTATGCAGTAAAGGCGAAAAGTCACGACATACTCATATTGAAATATTCATTATTGCAAAATAACTGGACGCATACTAACGCATGGCTAAATTGATACATTTCAGTGAATTTTGTTGGAAGTAATCTCTGAACTTTCTCAAATGCATAACTAATTATTATATCATTACAGCATTATATCTTATTAACCTTAACTAAGCAGTCTACTAAAACTGACCAAGGTTGCCGAACAACTATTACACCGTACGCCACACCTTTACTTATCAAAAGCATCACTCACGCCCACGCATACCTCAAGAAGCCAGCCTCATTTTACCCCTTAAGATTGCAACGCCCATAAGTCCCTTACGCGGAAGCTACGATATCCCTCCGAAAAGGTTAAATGCCACCTGCTCCCAGTGATGTCCTTATTCCTCCGTTGCGTCCCATAAAATATCGCTGCCAGTGCCCTGATTCTCTCCCTTACTGACACATGTCTGTAAACCCATGACGTATACACAAAGTCCATGACTAGATAACCCCCCCCCCCACATCTAAACTTAACGCCCTTAAAACGCTAATCCCACCTCCACCCACCATACGTAAACAAACCATACCCCGGCCGGGATTGAACCCGCGGTCAGAGAGTCTCAAAGCTCCAGCCCGTCGCGTTAGCCACTAGACCAGCTAGCCACAATAAGATTCGTCCAACTAGGTATATTTCTACACCATAGGAAGGTTAGCACAGGCACCACTGTGACCACAAATGCAAGTGGTCACAGTGGTGTCTGTGCTAACCTTCCTATGGTGTAGAAATATACCTAGTTGGACGAATCTTATTGTGGCTAGCTGGTCTAGTGGCTAACGGGACGGGCTGGAGTTTTGAGACTCTCTGACCGCGGGTTCAATCCCGGCCGGGGTATGGTTTGTTTGCAATCGTGTCATTACGATTTCGTGAGTCACCATACGTAAAATCCTACTAAACCACTCCCTCACTGGTTCCAACCTCGCACAAAAAAATACCGCATGAAAGACAGTGTCAATGTCCCCACACACACAACACTCCCCACTCTCCTGCACACTCCTATTTGCCAACACTTCTCCAGATGGAAATGTATTGTGGAGAAATTTAAACATTACCTCCCTTACCATTGCCTTCAATCGTAACCCTTTTAAACGACCCCATATATCACTCCACGCATACATTGGATATATACCTTCCACCTTAGCAACCACCTCCCTACCACCCACCTGAGCCAGTCGTCCTATCTTGACCCTGCGTGGGTCCCGTGCATAAATTAATAACCTCAACATTCCCTCACACATCTGGACATCTCTACCCCTCATCCAACGCTCCAAATCCCTTCGAACCTATGCCAAACCTGTGCCTGCAACCCTACCCTCCCTCAAATAACTGTGTTTAGCATACATGCCCAACATCCTTTGATGCAACGCCATTAACCCCAGCCCTCCCCGGCATGCCGGAAGACACACAACATCTCTCGATAACCAGTCACATCCCGAACCCCAAATATATCGATATACACGCTTCAACAGACACTTCTCATCACACGGATTCAATGGATATATACCTACCACATACCACAGCTTACCATACAAAAGCACATTCACCACAATAGCACGATGATGTAACGTCAGTCCTCCTGCACGCAATTCTGCCAATCTACCCAGAACCCTATCCACAGCTTCTCTCAAATTCACCTCCCTCGCCTCCTGAAGGTTTCCCATATGAACGACCCCACACACCTTAATTTGACACACCAGGGGCCAGCCTTCTTCCTGTCCTAGAGCCCCACCCACACCATCCCCCACCCTCATAAGCATAGACTTTCCCTATTAACCGTCATCCCTGTTGCCCTTTCGAAACGCTCCACCAATTCACCCACCTTTCGTAAGTCCTGTGACCTTCTAAATAGAACCGTGGTATCATCCACATAACCCACGATCCCTGGTTCCACCGTCACTTCATCTCTCTTCACTCCCTCCCTCATGCTCCCTCGCACAGCCCTATAGAATGGATCCTGTATCAACGCAAAGAGAAGCTGCGACACAGGGCACCCTTGCCTCAAGCCTCTTTCCATCCTAACTAGTTTTCCTAGACTACCATTTACCTGCACCCGTACCATAGCCTGCTCATACAACTTTGCCCAACTGACGATTTCCCTCCCAAGCCCTTGCCACTGCATTAACTTCCACAGTGCCTCACGCTCCACACAGTCATGTGCCGCATGCCAATCCAATGCTAATACCCCACCTTTATTTGCCCCCCCCCCCCACTTTCATCTATAAACCTACGTATGATCCCTTGTCCCACACACATTGATCGCCCAGGCACACCATATTGACCCTCATGCAAAACTTTGTCAAGAACCCTTTTCATCCTATTCCCTAACATTTTAGCAAAGATCTTGTAATCACCACATATTAAAGATATCGATCGATAATCATGTACGTAATCACAAGACTTCTTTTTCGGGACCATGACCACCACACCCGTACATTGCTGTTCCCCCAATCTACCTTTGGTTTTCATAGCATTAAATAAAACCACTAAAAATTCACGCAAACATTCCCAGTTTTCCTTATAAAAATCACAAGGAATACCATCAATCCCAGGCGATTTTCCCACACTCATACTCTCCATTGCCAATCTAATCTCCTCCTCGCTTATAGGTCCACTCAGATTCAACCGATCCTTATGCTCGAGATTACAACATACCCATTCACCCATGTCCCCTAGCACATCATTATTAACCCCCACTCTTTTGCCATGCATCTCGTACCATGCATCCACATAGCAACTCATACCCTCTGTTGACATGAGCACCTGCCCCTGACGATACCCCTCCAATTGCTCCTGGACACTTAAGCTCATTATTTCCATCGCCCTGCAACATTTTCCCTGCTCTCTCAAGACATATGCCGAAGGACAGTCGCCCCATAAAACCTCATCGATTCCTCCCGCGATTCGTGCTGCATCAAATTCACGATTCTCAATCTCAGCCACTGGATACTCACCCCTTCCCCTCCCATATAGCATTCCTGAAGTTGACCTTCAAGGTAATGTGAAACACCATATTGAAATCTCCGCTCTTCCCTTCCCTGCTTCTGATAAAAATCCCTCACCTTTCCCTTACCGACCGTGTCCCATCACTCAAGGATGTTTACCCCCACCCAACCGTCTGCCCACCATCTCCTCCAAGCACTCTCAAAAGATTCCCTCCCACCCCCTTTGTGCAATAACCCAACATTCAACTTCCAATAACCCCTGAAACGCTTTGGCAATCCCTCCCAATCCAAGTCTACCAGAACCCCTCTATGATCAGAGAAGCTCACATTCAATGCACAAACACTGCTTACCCTCACTCCCTGAGAAACATAGATTCGATCCAGCCTCGCCGCATAATCGCGCCTAATGAACGTATGCATGACCCCACCCACCTCCTCCTCTCCCACATCCACTACATTCACACCTCACAACAGATCCCCTAAATACCCCGAAAAAAAAACCCTTCCTCTAGGTTCTACGTCCTTACGTCGAACAATACAGTTCCAATCACCTCCTAGAATCGTTACGACTGGCAGTGATCTTAAATGGTAAACAAGGACTTCCCGAAAGAACCTATTTTTGACGCCCATGTCTCCTTCCGCAGGCCCATACACCCCTATGAAACCCACTTGAACCCCACCCCATGTGCCATCCACCTGAACCACCCGCCCCTCCTCTCCTACCTCACATCTTTGCAGAGAAAACGGGATAGCTTCTTTAATTAACAATGCCACACCACCTTTCAATCGTGCAGAGCAACCCATGTACACATCGTATCCATCAATCATTTACTCTCCCAATGATTTGTAATTGTGTACTTGCAGGAACACAACGTCAGGTACATATCTCTTTAAAAATACCTCCAGACTCTTACATTTGTCTACTGACTTCAACCCGTTAATATTTAAAGTAATACACTTGAAGGATTCAATGGAGGCTTGCCTTTAGAGACCTTAACACTCTCAAATCCTATACGTGCACCCCCACCTCTCCCCCCACACCCCCCTGTGCCTTTCCCTTTTACATGCTCAACACACTTTGTTCCACCCGTACCTCTACGGGTCACATCTTGCTATGCTTTTTTCCCAGACCTTTGCCCAGGAGTCAAAATGTCATCACTATCGGTTATCACAGCAGCTCTCTTGCAAGAGCTACGATTTGCAACCATAGCCTCCTCTAGACTATTATCCCTGTGGACGTCCACTACTACAACCTGTTGTGCTTCCACACCACACGCGACCTGCACGTTGGGGCCTCCTGCCCTTGCCTCTACACTCTCGTTTTCCAACCCAACATAGATCGTTGCAGACGCCGAAACGTCCAACAATTCATGCAGAGCCTCCTGAATGGATGTTTCCATTACATCCTGAGCAATTACAGAATCCTCCTCGGCCGTCGCCGACACCAAGCCTACGTCCTTTCCAACGCCAGGTAGGGTCACACATGCAGAAGACAACTCTGTCTCCCTCTCTACCTCCTCACTCCACATCTCCCGAGCCAGAGACTCACACTGCATTGCCGTAGCGTATGTTTGCTGCTTCGGTGCATCATCAGTCCTTGTACCAGCCGTTGATCTTCCTCGTCGCGTAGGACATTGCGCCACGATGTGGTCATATGTCCCACAAAGTCGACACCTACGTCTCTGACCCGTGTACATAACGAAGACTTGAGTATGGAAGTCCTCCATCACCACATACGATGGTATAGGATGCTTAAGGGACATTTTAAGGGAAAACGACCCTTCCGGCATACCAACAAGCGGTCCATCATGCCAACGTCCCAATGTCGCCAAATGTATCGTATCATAACGCCCAAAAACGTTCCTTAAATCACTCTTATCAGCTTCAAAAGGAACATTACGCACCTTGATCCAAGTGTAAAACCGTGATACATCATGGAGGCGGACATTAACACCAGGGTTAACCGGCTTAACCACATCCTGGTACCTGTCCACCATATTTTCATAAGTGCTGCTCTGCCGGAATTTGATGAAAAGCCTTGAACTACCATTCAACGACACTCCACAGAGCTCCTCATTTGCGATGCCATACGTGTCTCTTAATATCACCGTCAGCAAAAGATGGGTGTTCTGACTATTGAGTGAGCCATTCACAAGTTCAAGGCAAACAGTGGTGATACGCCTACGTCCACCTTCCGCCATTATGAAAGTACTGACAGGAAAACTGGGCAGGAGTTACTGTGCAGCATGTCCGCACGGCCCGAGAGCGATGACGACAATGTAGGTTTATTAGATAAATAAATCATCTCAAATAAATGGACAATGAAATCACAGATACATCAACCAGGAAACTCTACAATAAATTAGTATAATAAATCACACAATCACACAAAAATAGTTGTTATAATGGAATAAATTACACTTCTATAGCGAGATTCTTTGATCATTTAATTTTTTCCTTATTGTTACATTTAAGGGAGGAGCGCTAAATCCGTAGGGGCAGGCAGCGCAGGGGAGGAATAAGTGTAAACAGGTACGATGATAGATAATTCATTAAAGTTTAATTTCCTTATATCAAGAGTCTCTCTTTAGCATCAGGATGACTACCTTGATAATATAATATATAAACCTTGATAATATAATATATAGACCTTGATAATATAATATATAAACCTTGATAATATAATATATAAACCTTGATAATACAATATATAAACCTTGATAATATAAAATATAAACCTTGATAATATAATATATAAATCTTGATAATACAATATATAAATCTTGATAATGTAAAATATAAACCTTGATAATATAATATATAAATCTTAATAATATAATATATAAACCTTGATAATATAATATATAGACCTTGATAATATAATATATAAACCTTGATAATATAATATATAAATCTTGATAATACAATATATAAATCTTGATAATGTAAAATATAAACCTTGATAATATAATATATAAATCTTAATAATATAATATATAAACCTTGATAATATAAAATATAAACCTTGTTGATATAATATATAAACCTTGATAATATAATATATAAACCTTGATAATATAATATATAAACCTTGATAATATAAAATATAAAGCTTGATAATATAAAATATAAAGCTTGATAATATAAAATATAAAGCTTGATAACATAATATATAAAGCTTGATAACATAATATATAAAGCTTGATAATATAAAATATAAAGCTTGATAACATAATATATAAAGCTTGATAATATAATATATAAACCTTGATAATATAAAATATAAAGCTTGATAATATAAAATATAAAGCTTGATAACATAATATATAAAGCTTGATAACATAATATATAAAGCTTGATAATATAAAATATAAAGCTTGATAACATAATATATAAAGCTTGATAATATAAAATATAAAGCTTGATAACATAATATATAAAGCTTGATAATATAAAATATAAAGCTTGATAATATAAAATATAAAGCTTGATAACATAATATATAAAGCTTGATAACATAATATATAAAGCTTGATAATATAAAATATAAAGCTTGATAACATAATATATAAAGCTTGATAATATAAAATATAAAGCTTGATAACATAATATATAAAGCTTGATAATATAAAATATAAAGCTTGATAATATAAAATATAAAGCTTGATAACATAATATATAAAGCTTGATAATATAAAATATAAAGCTTGATAATATAAAATATAAAGCTTGATAACATAATATATAAAGCTTGATAATATAAAATATAAAGCTTGATAACATAATATATAAAGCTTGATAATATAAAATATAAAGCTTGATAATATAATATATAAAGCTTGATAATATAAAATATACATTGTCGTCATCGCTCTCGGGCCGTGTGGACAGGCTGCGCAGTAGCTCCTGAATCAACTGGTTTTCTGCGCAGTTTTCCTCTTTTTGAGCAATCAAAATGGCGGATCGACATGGTAGACGTGTGAACACAGCCCGTGTTGAATTACTTCGTGGCACGCTTACCCGTTCGACAATGCAGGTGTTACTTCCCACGATCATCGGTGAAGTATATGGCATACCGAATGAGGAGTTGTATGGGGTAGCACTCAACGGAATTATTAGAATTTTCATCAAGTTTAAGGATGCAGGTTACTACTCCAGCATCGTCAACGAATTTCATGAGAAGAGGATGGCCGTTAACACTGCGGTGGAGGTATGCCTTCATGATATTTCAAGCTACGTGACGTGGGTCAAAATGAGGAATGTTCCGTTTGAAGCAACTGAGCATGATGTAGTAACGGTTTTCCGAAATTATGGAAAGATCCACGCAGTGGAAATGGCAGTGTGGAAAGATGGACCATATGTGGGGTTGCCTGAAGGTTCTTTTACACTAAAGATGACTCTACGGCAGCCGATTCCTTCATATGTACAATTGGACGACTTCAGAACCCAGGTTTTCGTGTATTATGCTGGACAGAGGAGGATTTGCAGATTGTGTGGGTTATTCGATCACATGGCGGCTCAATGCAACAAAAAGGCAGGATGGAGGGAACACATATCATTGCTGGTAATTCAACAGCAAAGAACAGTCACGGCAGAGGCAGGTGCGGTCGCACAACAGGCATCTAACAGTTGGAGTGAGGAGGTCGACAAGGCAGAGGAGGAAATGGACGCATGTGTCAAGTTACCCAGTGGAACAGAACCTGTAAAAGCGACGAAAAAAAAGGAAGATATTGATACCGACAGGGTTTTATCCTGTGTAATGAAAGCCGTAAGTGGCATGATTACAGTTGGGCACCTTGGGGTGGTAGAGTTTTAGGGAATGGTCAGGATGGGTTTTTAAAGGGAAACTTGATTTTGCTTAATAAATGTTGTATGGGGATTGTGTTCGAAGGTTTATAGGAACCTATGTATTATATATCTGTAAAGGTCAGTGGCTGAGAGCATTGTTAACTCAGCTATTGGAATACATTTTTGTAAGGCACTTATAGCCTTCGAGCATTGATAAGTGGTATGTACTTTCGTTTTTTTTTTGTTTTATGTATTGTAAATTATGTATTTAAATAGTTATGATACAGGTCCGGCTCTCCGGATATATAGTAGCTATCGGGGGGGGGGGGGGATAGGGGTTTTATGAATTATTAAAGTAGGTTTTAGAATTTTTTTTTGGCGAGTGGTAGTAGGACTTTTTGGGCCACAGAGTTCTTATCTCCAATTTACATTTTTGGAGGCTGTATAGATAAGGTTGCTTGAGGTGTATTTTGCAACAGTCAGATTGTTGTTGTTGGCATATGTTGCAGTGTACTTTATGTTTTGTTGTGTGACAGTCAGATTGTTGTTGTTGGTATATGTTGTAGTGTACTTTATGTTTTGTTGTGTGACAGTCAGATTGTTGTTGTTGGTATATGTTGTAGTGTACTTTATGTTTTGTTGTGTGACAGTCAGATTGTTGTTGTTGGTATATGTTGTAGTGTACTTTATGTTTTGTTGTGTGATTACCTGATTGTTAAAGTAAATGTTTTTCTGTGTTTAATTTTAATATTTTGTAATATGTCATTTTAAATAAAATATAAAAAAAATATAAAATATAAAGCTTGATAATATAAAATATAAAGCTTGATAATATAATATATAAAGCTTGATAATATATATAAAGCTTGATAATATAAAATATAAAGCTTGATAATATAAAGTATAAAGCTTGATAATATAATATATAAAGCTTGATAATATATATAAAGCTTGATAATATGAAATATAAAGCTTGATAATATAATATATAAAGCTTGTTAATATAAAATATAAAGCTTGATAATATAAAATATAAAGCTTGATAATATAATATATGAAGCTTGATAATATATATAAAGCTTGATAATATGAAATATAAAGCTTGATAATATAATATATAAAGCTTGTTAATATAAAATATAAAGCTTGATAATATAAAATATAAAGCTTGATAATATAATATATAAAGCTTGATAATATAATATGTGGAAAATATTTTAATTTTCCGAAACAATAGTGCCTAATAGGTGTTTAATGTGTC
This sequence comes from Cherax quadricarinatus, assembly GCF_038502225.1. Lineage (NCBI taxonomy): Eukaryota > Metazoa > Arthropoda > Malacostraca > Decapoda > Parastacidae > Cherax > Cherax quadricarinatus. The sequence continues at coordinate 45,145,663 of NC_091298.1, forward strand.
GATATGGGTCAAAAATGTATTTGAAAATAGGATAGAACCAGGAGTTCCCTTTGCGCATGCGCGGATGTGCGGGGGTAGAGGTCAACTCGGGGCATGGGAGAGGCGGCAGTGTTTTGAATGGGCATAAGCGGCTGTGAAAACATGGGACCAGGAAATTGGCGTTCACGGTGGCCTAAGGATTAATATAGGCCTCTCTTCATAATAGGAAGTGTCGTGACTGTCCCTGGTGAAGAGTGAGGGAACGTGATTGATGGCACCGCTGTAAATAAGGTGGTAAAAATGAGTGAATAATGGTAGGACCGGGGGTGACTGGCGCGTCGCCATGGACTGTGTCCCGGGGAAAAATATATATGATTTAATCATCACTCATCGGTCTCAAATCTTAATAGAGTGGCCTCCAATGTGTATAATAATTATGAGACATTAAACCGTCTTGTAAATCGTAATGTAATCAGTGATAATAACACTAAGTTAAGGAATCGTTGAAGCAATATGAACTGCCATTCCCAGAGTGTGTGTGCACATGTTTATCTCGTTGTTCCTGTCCCGAGGATAGTGAAGGCTTTATGGAGTCACGACTTCTAAACCGGGACAAACCGACGGATACCTCGTCCTGCTGGAATCAGAACTGTGTCGGTGTAGCAGGACATCAAAATGAGATGGTGAATGGAGGAAATAAGGAGCATCAATCACCCACAGTTAAGTAATCCTTCTAGTAACAGCAGACTGATACTGGCCAGTTAGGTATGTTGTAATTGGATAGGTTATGAGTGATCCAGCTACATCAAGTGACCACCAGAGAATATCTGGTAAGTGGTGAGATTATGTACAAGTGTTTTTCCTTGATGGATATATCCATGTGTAACCTACCCCACCCCTCCCCTTCATTCAGTTAAACTAATATAATCTATACAGTCCACAATTAATTAGTAGCGCCGTACTTGAGGGTGCTACCCAATTTATACTGGTCTCGGATAGATATGGATAAGATTGTGAGGGTCGAGGGGCCACCTGCAGTGACCAGAGGTGGTTAAGTTTTCTCATATGTCTACACGGGTGATTTTGGTAAACAATATAGATGTTGTCTCCCAAGGAGATTACTCGTATGCATGTAATGTTGAGGTATGTACAAGTAATCACCCCTAGAAAATTTTCCACATAATATATAAAGCTTGATAATATAGAATATAAAGCTTGATAATATAATATATAAAGCTTGATAATATAAAATATAAAGCTTGATAATATAATATATAAAGCTTGATAATATAGAATATAAAGCTTGATAATATAAAATATAAAGCTTGATAATATAGAATATAAAGCTTGATAATATAAAATATAAAGCTTGATAATATAATATATAAAGCTTGATAATATAGAATATAAAACTTGATAATATAAAATATAAAGCTTGATAATATAGAATATAAAGCTTGATAATATAGAATATAAAGCTTGATAATATAGAATATAAAGCTTGATATTATAAAATATATTAAGCTTTCTACCTAAACATAAAATATTTTTTTATTTAAGGTTAACCAATGAATGAAAAAATTCTTCTCGCGAGAGTAAAACTGAAAAATAATATTTAAAAGGATAATTCCTGTAACTTTTGTCTACAAAATGTCGCTGTCTGGTGAAAATTATTCCACAGAGAGGCAGAAATATTGAGTCTTCTCCTTATGATT
>NC_091298.1:45147456-45157456 GCF_038502225.1 Cherax quadricarinatus
GCCCTGGTATGTGTCCTGAGCATGGAGGAGAGGGCCCTCTTATGTGTCCTCAGCATTTAAGAGAGGGCCCTGGTATGTGTCCTCAGCATGGAGGAGAGGGCCCTGGTATGTGTCCTCAGCATGGAGGAGAGGGCCCTGGTATGTGTCCTCAGCATGGAGGAGAGGGCCCTGGTATGTGTCCTCAGCATGGAGGAGAGGGCACTGGTATGTGTCCTCAGCAGGGAGGAGAGGGCCCTTGAATGTGTACTCAGCATGGAGGAGAGGGCCCTGGTATGTGTCCTCAGCATGGAGGAGAGGGCCCTGGTATGTGTCCTCAGCATGGAGGAGAGGGCCCTGGTAGGTGTCCTCAGCATGGAGGAGAGGGCCCTGGTATGTGTCCTCAGCATGGAGGAGAGGGCCCTGGTATGTGTCCTCAGCATGGAGGAGAGGGCCCTGGTATGTGTCCTCAGCATGGAGGAGAGGGCCCTGGTATGTGTCCTCAGCATGGAGGAGAGGGCCCTGGTATGTGTCCTCAGCATGGAGGAGAGGGCCCTGGTATGTGTCCTCAGCATGGAGGAGAGGGCCCTGGTACGTGTCCTCAGCATGGAGGAGGGGGCCCTGGTATGTGTCCTCAGCATGGAGGAGAGGGCCCTGGTATGTGTCCTCAGCAAGGAGGAGAGGGCCCTGGTATGTGTCCTCAGCATGGAGGAGAGGGCCCTGGTATGTGTCCTCAGCATGGAGGAGAGGGCCCTGGTATGTGTCCTCAGCATGGAGGAGAGGGCCCTGGTATGTGTCCTCAGCATGGAGGAGAGGGCCCTGGTATGTGTCCTCAGCATGGAGGAGAGGGCCCTGGTATGTGTCCTCAGCATGGAGGAGAGGGCCCTGGTATGTGTCCTCAGCATGGAGAGGGCCCTGGTATGTGTCCTCAGCATGGAGGAGAGGGCCCTGGTATGTGTCCTCAGCATGGAGGAGAGGGCCCTGGTATGTGTCCTCAGCATGGAGGAGAGGGCCCTGGTATGTGTCCTCAGCATGGAGATGTGTCCTCAGCATGGTGGAGAGGGCCCTGGTATGTGTCCTCAGCATGGAGGAGTGGGCCTTCGTATGTGTCTTGAGCATGGACGAGAGGGCCCTGGTATGTGTCCTCAGCATGGAGGAGAGGGCCCTGGTATGTGTCCTCAGCATGGAGGAAAGGGCTCTGGTATGTGTCCTCAGCATGGAGGAGAGGGCCCTGGTATGTGTCCTCAGCATGGAGGAGAGGGCCCTGGTATGTGTCCTCAGCATGGAGGAGAGGGCCCTGGTATGTGTCCTCAGCATGGAGGAGAGGGCCCTGGTATGTGTCCTCAGCATGGAGGAGAGGGCCCTGGTATGTGTCCTCAGCATGGAGGAGAGGGCCCTGGTATGTGTCCTCAGCATGGAGGAGAGGGCCCTGGTATGTGTCCTCAGCATGGAGGAGAGGGCCCTGGTATGTGTCCTCAGCATGGAGGAGAGGGCCCTGGTATGTGTCCTCAGCATGGAGGAGAGGGCCCTGGTATGTGTCCTCAGCATGGAGGAGAGGGCCCTGGTATGTGTCCTCAGCATGGAGGAGAGGGCCCTGGTATGTGTCCTCAGCATGGAGGAGAGGGCCCTGGTATGTGTCCTCAGCATGGAGGAGAGGGCCCTGGTATGTGTCCTCAGCATGGAGGAGAGGGCCCTGGTATGTGTCCTCAGCATGGAGGAGAGGGCCCTGGTATGTGTCCTCAGCATGGAGGAGAGGGCCCTGGTATGTGTCCTCAGCATGGAGGAGAGGGCCCTGGTATGTGTCCTCAGCATGGAGGAGAGGGCCCTGGTATGTGTCCTCAGCATGGAGGAGAGGGCCCTGGTATGTGTCCTCAGCATGGAGGAGAGGGCCCTGGTATGTGTCCTCAGCATGGAGGAGAGGGCCCTGGTATGTGTCCTCAGCATGGAGGAGAGGGCCCTGGTATGTGTCCTCAGCATGGAGGAGAGGGCCCTGGTATGTGTCCTCAGCATGGAGGAGAGGGCCCTGGTATGTGTCCTCAGCATGGAGGAGAGGGCCCTGGTATGTGTCCTCAGCATGGAGGAGAGGGCCCTGGTATGTGTCCTCAGCATGGAGGAGAGGGCCCTGGTATGTGTCCTCAGCATGGAGGAGAGGGCCCTGGTATGTGTCCTCAGCATGGAGGAGAGGGCCCTGGTATGTGTCCTCAGCATGGAGGAGAGGGCCCTGGTATGTGTCCTCAGCATGGAGGAGAGGGCCCTGGTATGTGTCCTCAGCATGGAGGAGAGGGCCCTGGTATGTGTCCTCAGCATGGAGGAGAGGGCCCTGGTATGTGTCCTCAGCATGGAGGAGAGGGCCCTGGTATGTGTCCTCAGCATGGAGGAGAGGGCCCTGGTATGTGTCCTCAGCATGGAGGAGAGGGCCCTGGTATGTGTCCTCAGCATGGAGGAGAGGGCCCTGGTATGTGTCCTCAGCATGGAGGAGAGGGCCCTGGTATGTGTCCTCAGCATGGAGGAGTGGGCCCTGGTATGTGTCCTCAGCATGGAGGAGAGGGCCCTGGTATGTGTCCTCAGCATGGATGAGAGGGCCCTGGTATGTGTCCTCAGCATGGAGGAGAGGGCCCTGGTATGTGTCCTCAGCATGGAGGAGAGGGCCCTGGTATGTGTCCTCAGCATGGAGGAGAGGGCCCTGGTATGAGTCCTCAGCATGGAGGAGAGGGCCCTGGTATGTGTCCTCAGCATGGAGGAGAGGGCCCTGGTATGTGTCCTCAGCATGGAGGAGAGGGCCGTGGTGTGTGTCCTCAGCATGGAGGAGAGGTCCCTAGTATGTGTCCTCAGCATGGAGGAGAGGGCCCTGGTATGTGTCCTCAGCATGGAGAAGAGGGCTCTGGTATGTGTCCTCAGCATGGAGGAGAGGGCCGTGGTATGTGTCCTCAGCATGGAGGAGAGGGCCCTGGTATGTGTCCTCAGCATGGAGGAGAGGGCCCTGGTATGTGTCCTCAGCATGGAGGAGAGGGCCCTGGTATGTGTCCTCAGCATGGAGGAGAGGGCCCTGGTATGTGTCCTCAGCATGGAGGAGAGGGCCCTGGTATGTGTCCTCAGCATGGAGGAGAGGGCCCTGGTATGTGTCCTCAGCATGGAGGAGAGGGCCCTGGTATGTGTCCTCAGCATGGAGGAGAGGGCCCTGGTATGTGTCCTCAGCATGGAGGAGAGGGCCCTGGTATGTGTCCTCAGCATGGAGGAGAGGGCCCTGGTATGTGTCCTCAGCATGGAGGAGAGGGCCCTGGTATGTGTCCTCAGCATGGAGGAGAGGGCCCTGGTATGTGTCCTCAGCATGGAGGAGAGGACCCTGGTATGTGTCCTCAGCATGGAGGAGAGGGCCCTGGTATGTGTCCTCAGCATGGAGGAGAGGGCCCTGGTATGTGTCCTCAGCATGGAGGAGAGGGCCCTGGTATGTGTCCTCAGCATGGAGGAGAGGGCCCTGGTATGTGTCCTCAGCATGGAGGAGAGGGCCTTGGTATGTGTCCTCAGCATGGAGGAGAGGGCCCTGGTATGTGTCCTCAGCATGGAGGAGAGGGCCCTGGTATGTGTCCTCAGCATGGAGGAGAGGGCCCTGGTATGTGTCCTCAGCATGGAGGAGAGGGCCCTGGTATGTGTCCTCAGCATGGAGGAGAGGGCCCTGGTAGTATGAGTCCTCAGCATGGAGGAGAGCACCCTGGTATGTGTCCTCAGCCTGGAGGAGAGGGCCCTGGTATGTGTCCTCAGCATGGAGGAGAGGGCCCTGGCATGTGTCCTGAGCATGGAAGAGAAGGCCCTGGTATGTGACCTCAGCATGGAGGAGAAGGCCCTGGTATGTGTCCTCAGAATGGAGGAGAGGGCTCTGGTATGTGTCCTCAGCATGCTGGAGAGGGCCCAGGTATGTGTCCTCAGCATGGAGGAGAGGGCCCTGGTATGTGTCCTCAGCATGGAGGAAAGGGCCCTGGTATGTGTCCTCAGCATGGAAGAGATGGCCCTGGGATGTGACCTCAGCATGGAGGAGAGGTGCCCTGGTATGTGTCCTCAGCATGGAGGAGAGGGCCCTGGTATGTGTCCTCAGCATGGAGGAGAGGGCCCTGGTATGTGTCCTCAGCATGGAGGAGAGGGCCCTGGTATGTGTCCTCAGCATGGAGGAGAGGGCCCTGGTATGTGGGCCCTGGTATGTGTCCTCAGCCTGGAGGGTATGTGTCCTCAGCCTGGAGTAGAGGGCCCTGGTATGTGTCCTCAGCCTGGAGGAGAGGGCCCTGGTATGTGTCCTCAGCATGGATGATACGGCCCTGGTATGTGTCCTCAGCATGGATGATACGGCCCTAGTATGTGTCCTCAGCATGGAGGAGAGGGCCCTGGTATGTATCCTCAGCATGGAGGAGACGGCCCTGGTATGTGTCCACAGCATGGAGGAGACGGCCCTGGTATGTGTCCCCAGCATGAAGGAGAGGGCCCTGGTATGTGTCCTCAGCATGGAGGAGACGGCCCTGGTATGTGTCCTCAGCATGTAGGAGAGGGCCCTGGTATGTGTCCTCAACGTGGAGGAGAGGGCCTTGGTATGTGTCCTCAGGATGGAGAGGGCCCTGGTATGTGTCCTCAGCCTGGAGGAGAGGGCCCTGGTATGTGTCCTCAGCCTGGAGGAGAGGGCCCTGGTATGTGTCCTCAGCATGGAGGAGAGGGCCCTGGTATGTGTCCTCAGCCTGGAGGAGAGGGCCCTGGTATGTGTCCTCAGCATGGAGGAGAGGGCCCTGGTATGTGTCCTCAGCATGGAGGAGAGGGCCCTGGTATGTGTCCTCAGCATGGAGGAGAGGGCCCTGGTATGTGTCCTCAGCATGGAGGAGAGGGCCCTGGTATGTGTCCTCAGCATGGAGGAGAGGGCCCTGGTATGTGTCCTCAGCATGGAGGAGAGGGCCCTGGTATGTGTCCTCAGCATGGAGGAGAGGGCCCTGGTATGTGTCCTCAGCATGGAGGAGAGGGCCCTGGTATGTGTCCTCAGCATGGAGGAGAGGGCCCTGGTATGTGTCCTCAGCATGGAGGAGAGGACCCTGGTATGTGTCCTCAGCATGGAGGAGAGGGCCCTGGTATGTGTCCTCAGCATGGAGGAGAGGGCCCTGGTATGTGTCCTCAGCATGGAGGAGAGGGCCCTGGTATGTGTCCTCAGCCTGGAAGAGAGGGAACTGGTATGTGTCCTCAGCATGGAGGAGATGGCCATGGTATGTGTCCTAAGCATGGAGGAGAGGTCCTGGTATGTGTCCTCAGCCTGGAGGAGAGGGCTCTGGTATGTGTCCTCAGCATGGAGGAGAGGGCCCTGGTATGTGTCCTCAGCATGGAGGAGAGGACCCTGGTATGTGTCCTCAGCATGGAGGAGAGGGCCCTGGTATGTGTCCTCAGCATGGAGGAGAGGGCCCTGGTATGTGTCCTCAGCATGGAGGAGAGGGCCCTGGTATGTGTCCTCAGCATGGAGGAGAGGCCCTGGTATGTGTCCTCCTGGAGGAGAGGGCTCTAGTATGTGTCCTCAGCATGGAGGAGAGGGCCCTGGTATGTGTCCTCAGCATTGAGGAGAGGGCCCTGGTATGTGTCCTCAGCATGGAGGAGAGGGCCCTGGTATGTGTCAGCATGGAGGGAGGGCCCTGGTATGTGTCCTCAGCATGGAAGAGAGGACCCTGGTATGTGTCCTCCGCATGGAGGAGAGGGCCCTGGTATGTGTCCTCAGCATGAGGAGAGGGCCCTGGTATGTGTCCTAAGCCTGGAGGAGAGGGCCCTGGTATGTGTCCTCAGCCTGGAGGAGAGGGCCCTGGTATGTGTCCTCAGCCTGGAGGAGAGGGCCCTGGTATGTGTCCTCAGCATGGAGGAGAGGGCCCTGGTATGTGTCCTCAGCCTGGAGGAGAGGGCCCTGGTATGTGTCCTCAGCATGGAGGAGAAAGCCCTGGTATGTGTCCTCAGCATGGAGGAGAGGACCCTGGTATGTGTCCTCAGCCTGGAGGAGAGGGCCCTGGTATGTGTCTTCAGCCTGGAGGAAAGGGCCCTTGTATGTGTCCTCAGCATGGAGGAGAGGGCCCTTGTATGTGTCCTCAGCATGGAGGAGAGGACCCTGGTATGTGTCCTCGGCATGGAGGAGAGGGCCCTGGTATGTGTCCTCAGCCTGGAGGAGAGGGCCCTGGCATGTGTCCTCGACCTGGAGAAGAGGGCCCTGGTATGTGTCCTCAGCATGGAGGAGAGGGCTCTGGTATGTGTCCTCAGCATGGAGGAGAGGGCCCACGTATGTGTCCTCAGCATGGAGGAGAGGGCCCTGGTATGTGTCATCAGCATGGAGGAGAGGGCCCTGGTATGTGTCCTCAGCATTGAGGAGAGGGCCCTGGTATGTGTCCTCAGCATGGAGGACAGGTCCCTGGTATGTCTCCTCAGCATGGAGGATAGGGCCCTGGTATGTGTCCTCAGCATGGAGGAAATGGGCTCTGGTATGTGTCCTCAGTATGGAGGAGAGGGCCCTGGTATGTGTCCTCTGCATGGAGGAGAGGGCTCTGATATGTGTCCTCAGCATGGAGGAGAGGGCCCTGGTATGTGTCCTCAGCATGGAGGAGAGTGCGCTGGTATGTGTCCTCAGCATGGAGGAGAGGCCCCTGGTATGTGTCCTCAGCATGGAGGAGAGGGCCCTGGTATGTGTCCTCAGCATGGAGGAGAGGGCCCTGGTATGTGTCCTCAGCATGGAGGAGAGGGCCCTGGTATGTGTCCTGAGCATGGAGGAGAGGGCCCTGGTATGTGTCCTCAGCATGGAGGAGAGGGCCCTGGTATGTGTCCTCAGCATGGAGGAGAGGGCCCTGGTATGTGTCCTCAGCATGGAGGAGAGGGCCCTGGTATGTGTCCTCAGCATGGAGGAGAGGGCCCTGGTATGTGTCCTCAGCATGGAGGAGAGGGCCCTGGTATGTGTCCTCAGCATGGAGGAGAGGGCCCTGGTATGTGTCCTCAGCATGGAGGAGAGGGCCCTGGTATGTGTCCTCAGCCTGGAGGAGAGGGCCCTGGTATGTGTCCTCAGCATGGAGGAGAGGGCCCTGGTATGTGTCCTCAGCATGGAGGAGAGGGCCCTGGTATGTGTCCTCAGCATGGAGGAGAGGGCCCTGGTATGTGTCCTCAGCATGGAGGAGAGGGCCCTGGTATGTGTCCTCAGCCTGGAGGAGAGGGCCCTGGTATGTGTCCTCAGCCTGGAGGAGAGGGCCCTGGTATGTGTCCTCAGCATGGAGGAGAGGGCCCTGGTATGTGTCCTCAGCATGGAGGAGAGGGCCCTGGTATGTGTCCTCAGCATGGAGGAGAGGGCCCTGGTATGTGTCCTCAGCATGGAGGAGAGGGCCCTGGTATGTGTCCTCAGCATGCAGGAGAGGGCCCTGGTATGTGTCCTCAGCATGGAGGAGAGGGCCCTGGTATGTGTCCTCAGCATGGAGGAGAGGGCCCTGGTATGTGTCCTCAGCATGGAGGAGAGGGCCCTGGTATGTGTCCTCAGCATGGAGGAGAGGGCCCTGGTATGTGTCCTCAGCATGGTGGAGAGGGCCCTGGTATGTGTCCTCAGCATGGTGGAGAGGGCCCTGGTATGTGTCCTCAGCATGGAGGAGAGGGCCCTGGTATGTGTCCTCAGCATGGAGGAGAGGGCCCTGGTATGTGTCCTCAGCATGGTGGAGAGGGCCCTGGTATGTGTCCTCAGTATGGAGGAGAGGGCCCTGGTATGTGTCCTCAGCATGGTGGAGAGGGCCCTGGTATGTGTCCTCAGCATGGAGGAGAGGGCCCTGGTATGTGTCCTCAGCCTGGAGGAGAGGGCCCTGGTATGTGTCCTCAGCATGGAGGAGAGGGCCCTGGTATGTGTCCTCAGCATGGAGGAGAGGGCCCTGGTATGTGTCCTCAGCATGGAGGAGAGGGCCCTGGTATGTGTCCTCAGCATGGAGGAGAGGGCCCTGGTATGTGTCCTCAGCCTGGAGGAGAGGGCCCTGGTATGTGTCCTCAGCATGGAGGAGAGGGCCCTGGTATGTGTCCTCAGCATGGAGGAGAGGGCCCTGGTATGTATCCTCAGCATGGAGGAGAGGGCCCTGGTATGTGTCCTCAGTTTGGAGGAAAGGGCCCTTTTAGCAGCCAGGTTGAAGGATCCACACCTGACATGAAGAGATGTAGCAGCCAGGTTGTAGGATCCACACCTGACATGAAGAGTTGTAGCAGCCAGGTTGTAGGATCCACACCTGACATGAAGAGTTGTAGCAGCCAGGTTGTAGGATCCACACCTGACATGAAGAGTTGCAGCAGCCAGGTTGTAGGATCCACACCTGACATGAAGAGTTGCAGCAGCCAGGTTGTAGGATCCACACCTGACATGAAGAGTTGTAGCAGCCAGGTTGTAGGATCCACACCTGACATGAAGGGTTGTAGCAGCCAGGTTGTAGGATCCACACCTGACATGAAGAGTTGTAGCAGCCAGGTTGTAGGATCCACACCTGACATGGAGTTGTAGCAGCCAGGTTGTAGGATCCACACCTGACATGAAGAGTTGCAGCAGCCAGGTTGTAGGATCCACACCTGATATTATTTGTCGTCTAGAGGTCGAGTCTCAGTTTCTTGTCCTTATTTTCTTGCCGGAGATATTTTATGTGATTGTGATTGTGAATATTTTTCTAAATATAGAGAAGGTGAGAAAAGTGAACACATGAAAAAATATGAAAGTGGAAGAGACTTTATTTGTTCAGTAATTATTTCTGGTGACTTCTTACAATCCTTAGGACAGTTCGTGTCTTTTTTGCTTTATCTAAGACAAGTTTATTTTAATTGTCGCTTCTATACATCTTCACATTTCATGTGAAGAAATGTGAAGCTACTTACACTTAAGAATTTCCTCATTTCCTGTGTAAAATCATAGAATTTTTACATCTGTGTAAGACAGCACAGATATGTGCATGAGAATGTGCACACAAGTGTGAGACAGCGCAGATATGTGCATGAGAAAGTTCACACAAGTGTGAGACAGCGCAGATATGTGCATGAGAATGTTCACACAAGTGTGAGACAGCGCAGATATGTGCATGAGAATGTGCACACAAGTGTGAGACAGCGCAGATATGTGCATGAGAAAGTTCACACAAGTGTGAGTGATATAAGGCTCAGAATATTAAACACAGTAAGTGTGCTTGGGAATTTGTATTTACATACTTGTTAGACTTGGACGAGAGTATTATGTGTTGTAATTTACGTGCCTGCTTGAGTGTGTGTGTGTGTGTGTGTGTGTGTGTGTGTGTGTGTGTGTGTGTGTGTGTGTGTGTGTGTGTGTGTGTGTGTGTGTACTCACCTATTTGTGGTTGCAGGGGCCGAGACTCAGCTCCTGGCCCCGCCTCTTCACTGACCGCTACTGGGTCCTCCCTCTCCCTGCTCCATGAGCTTCATCATACCCCATCTTAAAACTATGTATGGTTCCTACCTCCACTACATCACTTGCCAGACTATTCCACTTCCTAGCAACTTTATGGCTGAAGAAACCCTTCCTAACATCCCTTTGACTCATCTGAGTCTTCAAATTCCAATTGTGGCCCCTTGTTTCTGTGTCCCATCTCTGGAACATCCTGTCTCTGTCCACCTTATCTATTCCACGCAGTACTTTGTATGTCGTTATCATGTCTTGCCTGACCCTCCTGTCCTCCAGTGTCGCCAGGCCGATTTCCCTTAACCTTCCTTCGTAGGACATTCCCCTTAGCTCTGGAACCAGTCTTGTTACAAACTTTTGCACTTTCTCTAATATCTTGACGTGCTTGACCAGATGTGGGTTCCAAACTGGTGCTACATACTCCAGTATGAGCCTGACGTAAACAGTGTACAGATTCTTGAACGATTCTGAGGTATCGGAAGAATATTCTCAGGTTTGCCAGGCGGCCATATGCTGCAGCAGTTATCTGGTTAATGTGTGCTTCCGGAGACGTTCTCGGCACTATGCTCACCTCTAGACCTTTCTCCTTGAGTGAGGTTTGCAGTCTTTGGCCACCTA
>NC_091298.1:45167456-45239956 GCF_038502225.1 Cherax quadricarinatus
TGGTGTTTGTAGTGATGTTTATGTTGGTAGCATGGTGTTTGTAGTGATGTTTATGTTGGAAGCATGGTGTTTGTTGTGATGTTTATGTTGGTAGCATGGTGTTTGTTGTGATGTTTATGTTGGTAGCATGGTGTTTGTTGTGATTATGTTGGTAGCATGGTGTTTGTAGTGATATTTATGTTGGAAGCATGGTGTTTGTAGTGATGTTTATGTTGGTAGCATGGTGTTTGTTGTGATGTTTATGTTGGTAGCATGGTGTTTGTTGTGATTATGTTGGTAGCATGGTGTTTGTTGTGATTATGTTGGTAGCATGGTGTTTGTAGTGATGTTTATGTTGGTAGCATGGTGTTTGTTGTGATGTTTATGTTGGTAGCATGGTGTTTGTAGTGATGTTTATGTTGGTAGCATGGTGTTTGTAGTGATGTTTATGTTGGTAGCATGGTGTTTGTAGTGATGTTTATGTTGGTAGCATGGTGTTTGTAGTGATGTTTATGTTGGAAGCATGGTGTTTGTTGTGATGTTTATGTTGGTAGCATGGTGTTTGTAGTGATGTTTATGTTGGAAGCATGGTGTTTGTTGTGATGTTTGTTGGTAGCATGGTGTTTGTTGTGATGTTTATGTTGGTAGCATGGTGTTTGTTGTGATGTTTATGTTGGTAGCATGGTGTTTGTTGTGATGTTTATGTTGGTAGCATGGTGTTTGTAGTGATGTTTATGTTGGTAGCATGGTGTTTGTAGTGATGTTTATGTTGGTAGCATGGTGTTTGTAGTGATGTTTATGTTGGTAGCATGGTGTTTGTAGTGATGTTTATGTTGGAAGCATGGTGTTTGTTGTGATGTTTGTTGGTAGCATGGTGTTTGTTGTGATGTTTATGTTGGTAGCATGGTGTTTGTGATGTTTATGTTGGTAGCATGGTGTTTGTAGTGATGTTTATGTTGGTAGCATGGTGTTTGTTGTGATGTTTATGTGTAGATGAAAGTGAAAAGTAAACATCAGAAGGAAACTTTAAAGAATATAATAATTATGATGGAATAATACTGTTGACCAAGTGATGGTAAAGTGTGAGTCAGAATTATGATCAGTAAAGTGATGGTAAAGTGTGTGTCAGAATTATGATCAGTAAAGTGATGGTAAAGTGTGTGTCAGAATTATGATCAGTGAAGTGATGGTAAAGTGTGTGTCAGAATTATGATCAGTGAAGTGATGGTAAAGTGTGTGTCAGAATTATGATCAGTGAAGTGATGGTAAAGTGTGTGTCAGAATTATGATCAGTGAAGTGATGGTAAAGTGTGTGTCAGAATTATGATCAGTGAAGTGATGGTAAAGTGTGTGTCAGAATTATGATCAGTGAAGTGATGGTAAAGTGTGTGTCAGAATTATGATCAGTGAAGTGATGGTAAAGTGTGTGTCAGAATTATGATCAGTGAAGTGATGGTAAAGTGTGTGTCAGAATTATGATCAGTGAAGTGATGGTAAAGTGTGTGTCAGAATTATGATCAGTGAAGTGATGGTAAAGTGTGTGTCAGAATTATGATCAGTAAAGTGATGGTAAAGTGTGTGTCAGAATTATGATCAGTAAAGTGATGGTAAAGACAAAATATGCGCATCACAACTTATCATCAGCCGTCTCTACCACAACTCACTACCAACAATCCACTACCAAACATCCACTACCAACCATCCACTACCAACCATCCACTACCAACCATCCACTACCAACCATCCACTACCAACCACCCACTACCAACCATCCACTACCAACCATCCACTACCAACCATCCACTACCAACCATCCACTACCAAACATCCACTACCGACCATCCACTACCAACCATCCACTACCAACAATCCACTACCAACCATCCACTACCAACCATCCACTACCAACCATTCACTACCAACCATTCACTACCAACCATCCACTACCAACCATCCACTACCAACCATCCACTACCAACCATCCACTACCAACCATCCACTACCAACCATCCACTACCAAACATCCACTACCAAACATCCACTACCAAACATCCACTACCAAACATCCACTACCAACCATCCACTACCAACCATCCACTACTAACCACCCACTACCAACCATCCACTAATAACCATCCACTACCAAACATCCACTACCAAACATCCACTACCAAACATCCACTACCAAACATCCACTACCAACCATCCACTACCAACCATCCACTACCAACCATCCACTACAAACCATCCACTACCAACCATCCACTACCAAACATCCACTACCAAACATCCACTACCAAGCATCCACTACCAAGCATCCACTACCAAGCATCCACTACCAAGCATCCACTACCAACCATCTACTACCAACCATCCATTACCAACCATCCACTACCAACCATCCACTACCTACCATCCACTACCAAGCATCCTCTACCAAGCATCCACTACCAACCATCCATTACCAACCATCCATTACCATCCATCCACTACAAACCATCCAATACCATCCATCCACTACCAACCATCCACTACCAACCATCCACTACCAACCATCCACTACCAACCATCCACTACCAACCATCCACTACCAAACATCCACTACCAACCATCCAATACCATCCATCCACTACCAAACATCCACTACCAACCATCCACTACCAACCATCCATTACCATCCATCCACTACCAAACATCCACTACCAACCATCCAATAACATCCATCCACTACCAACCATCCACTACCAACCATCCATTACCATCCATCCACTACTAAACATCCACTACCAACCATCCACTGCCAACCATCCACTACCAACCATCCATTACCATCCATCCACTACCAACCATACACTACCAAACATCCATTGCCATCCATCCACCAGCAATCATCCACTACCAACCATCCACTACCAAACATCCACTACCAACCATTCACTACCAACCATCCATTGCCATCCATCCACCAGCAACCATCCACTACCAACCATCCATTACCATCCATTCACTACAAATCATCCACTACCAACCATCCACTACCAACCATCCACTACCACCCATCCACCAGCAATCATCCACTACCAACCATCCACTACCAAACATCCACTACCATCCATTCACTACCAACCATCCATTGCCATCCATCCACCAGCAACCATCCACTACCAACCATCCATTACCATCCATTCACTACAAATCATCCACTACCAACCATCCACTACCAACCATCCATTACCATCCATTCACTTCCAACCATCCATTACCATCCATCCACTACTAAACATCCACTACCAACCATCCACTACCAACCATCCACTACCAACCATCCACTACCAACCATCCACTACCAACCATCCACATTATGTGAAGCAGGACTCACATGTGTCTACACTGGTGTGAACAATATTTAGCGTTTTATGTTAATGTTGAGTGAGTGTTCTCTTCCAGATCAAAGTGCTCAGTATGTGCTCTCTCTCTCTCTCTCTCTCTCTCTCTCTCTCTCTCTCTCTCTCTCTCTCTCTCTCTCCCTCTCTCTCTCTCACACACACTGATCAACTTGTTCATTAAATGTTCTAACCCATATCAGTCTGTTCAGTACGTGTTCTTTTCCAGATCGACATTAAATGTGAATATAAAGTTAAGAAAGATTTCCAGTCATCTTGAATTTCTAAAGAAATACCTATCTTGAATTAGTTGCTGGCTTACGAAAATCTTGTCCTTCACATTACTTCTACATGGTTACTCATAGGTCCCACATATCTTCATATCACATTTTTCTTAAACCATCGAGTGGGTCTGTTCAATATTGTCATCTTCGATGACAATAATAATGTTATCTTAGGTCTACTGCCTCCAGTCAAGCTGTGGTCACCTTGTAGTTGTTGACAACTAGAAAAATTAACTATAATTAGAAACACAGAGATGTGAACACTGAACTTCGAGAGAAGAAAATCACTGTCAAACATCTGATCTTATACTGATTCCATTAAATTATATGTTTTAATATACTGACAAACCAGGTCGAGTCCAAAGCATAAGTTATGGAGTGTCGTGTGTGAGAGAACATCCATCTGTTATCAGGAAATTGGTAAAATCTGCTTCCTTGATTTAGGTAAATTTAATGCCTCCCAAAATGTAAAATAATCACATGTCAGTTTATTAGAAATCGAAATTGTCATTATTATTGTTTGCGACCACTGTCAGCCTCAGAGTTATTTCTGAGTTACCAGATCTTGCTACGTGGAGGCCAGTGGTTCGTCTTTAAGGTCCACCCACCCACTTACTGTGTTTTTGAAGTTTTCCCCAGGTCCATGTGTCCAGGAGTCCATCTGTCCGCCTTCAGATATTCTCCCTTTCCCACTTCTCCAAGGTCTGCCTCAACAACCAGTATCACCGTCTTTCCCAGGTCCATGTGTCCAGGAGTCCATCTGTGTCCCCTCAGATATTCTCCTTTCTTCACTTCCCCAAGGTCTGCCTCAACAACCAGTATCCTTGTCTTTTCCAGGTCCATGTGTCCAGGAGTCCATCTGTCCGCCTTCAGATATTCTCCCTTCCCCACTTCCCCAAAATCTGCCTCAACAACCAGTATCACCGTCTTTCCCAGGTCCATGTGTCCAGGAGTCCATCTGTGTCCCCTCAGATATTCTCCTTTCTTCACTTCCCCAAGGTCTGCCTCAACAACCAGTATCCTTAGTCTTTTCCAGGTCCATGTGTCCAGGAGTCCATCTGTCCGCCTTCAGATATTCTCCCTTTCTCACTTCCCCAAGGTCTGCCTCAACAACCAGTATCACCGTCTTTCCCAGGTCCATGTGTCCAGGAGTCCATCTGTGTCCCCTCAGATATTCTCCTTTCTTCACTTCCCCAAGGTGTGCCTCAACAACCAGCATCCTCGTCTTTCCCAGGTCCATGTGTCCAGGAGTCCATCTGTGTCCCCTCAGATATTCTCCTTTCCTTACTTCCCCAATGTCTGCCTCAACAACCAGTATCCTTGCCTTTCCCAGGTCCATGTGTCCAGGAATCCATCGTGGGCCCCCGAATGTCTCCCCTTCCTCACTTCCCTTAGGATATCTTCCAGTCTCAGCCTTCCCCAAGTTATGTATCCCGAAGTCAGCTCAGCCACCCTCAGTGATCTAGCTAGATGAGAACGAGGTCTTGTCTAGCTGGTCTACGGTAGAGACTGTCCAGGTGGATGGACTTACAGGAAGGGGGACACAGAAATCTGCGTCCTGTAATTACACCCACCAAGACAGTCTAGACCGTAGGTCAGCCAGACGCAGCCAAGCTACCGTCCAGTTCGGCCACCAAGGTCTGGCCACTCAGTGAAAATTTGGGAGTTCTATTTATGTTATACAGTTCATCTACATTAAAAATAAGTTTCTGTACTTAATCATCAGTTTAAGTGTGTTTGTGAATGTTTTATTGTGTGTTGATGAGTGTTTGTGTGTTAATGTGTTTGTTCACCTCCACCAGAACTGTAATAAGTGTTGAACTTTTTAGTTTTATTTGGTTATTTGTCTTATGTGTTTGCGAGACGAGACACAATAGAAATAAGTCACTTTATCTGACTTTTTTTTGGAGGGTTATCCTTGGTAATTTACACATATGTTACTATGTATAATAATTTGTGTAACTGTTTTACGTGTACCTGTACCTAAACAGACTTAAACACACACACTCACTTACTTTTACGCTCATTTGCTCATTTCCGCAAACACAGCTTCTTGATTCACCATCATATATACAAACACAGAACTATGCACGCACACCCGTGTAAAACACACTCATCGCCTCTTACACTAATATGCATGTAATCACACACACACACACACACTATATGAGAGGCCCCTTGGAGCTAGCGATCATGTGGTTCTGAGTTTTGACTATATAGTAGAGTTACAAGTGGAGAAGGTAACAGGAACTGAAGGGGACAGGCCAAACTATAAAAGGGGGGACTACACAGGTATGAGAAACTTCCTGCAGGAGGTTCAGTGGGACAGAGAAATGGTAGGAAAATCAGTAAACGAGATGATGGAATATGTGGCAACAAAGTGCAAGGAGGCAGAGGAAAGTTTTGTTCCCAAGGGAAACGGAAATAATAGGAAGACCAAAACGAGTCCTTGGTTTACCCGAAGGTGTAGGGAGGCAAAAACTAAGTGCAACAGAGAATGGAAAAGGTAAAGGAGGCATAGGACCCAGGAAAACAAGGAGATTAGTAGAAGAGCCAGAAACGAGTATGCACAGATAAGGAGGGAGGCCCAGCGACAGTATGAAAACGACATAGCATCGAAAGTCAAATCTGACCCGAAACTGCTGTATAGCCACATTAGGAGGAAGACAACAGTCAAGGACCAGGTGATAAGGCTGAGGAAAGAAGGTGGAGAACTCACAAGAAACGATCAAGAGGTATGTGAGGAGCTCAACACGAGATTTAAGGAAGTATTTACAGTAGAGACAGGAAGGACTCTGGGAGGACAGACCAGATGGGGACACCAGCAAGGAATACACCAACAAGTGTTGGACGACATACATACAGATGAGGAGGAGGTGAAGAAACTGCTAAGGGACATCGATACCTCAAAGGCAATGGGACCAGACAACATCTCCCCGTGGGTCCTTAGAGAGGGAGCAGATATGTTGTGCGTGCCACTTACCACAATCTTCAACACATCCCTGGAAACTGGGCAACTACCTGAGGTATGGAAGACGGCAAATGTAGTTCCCATTTTTAAAAAAGGAGACAGAAAAGAGGCACTAAACTATAGACCTGTGTCATTGACGTGTATAGTATGCAAAATTATGGAGAAGATTATCAGGAGGAGAGTGGTGGAGCACCTGGAACGGAACAGGAGTATAAATGCCAACCAGCACGGATTCACGGAAGGCAAATCCTGTGTCACAAACCTTCTGGAGTTTTATGATAAAATAACAGAAGTAAGACAAGAGAGAGAGGGGTGGGTTGATTGCATCTTCTTGGACTGCAAGAAGGCCTTTGACACAGTTCCTCACAAGAGATTAGTGCAGAAGCTAGAGCATCAGGCGCATATAACAGGTAGGGCACTGCAATGGATCAGAGAATACCTGACAGGGAGGCAACAACGAGTCATGGTACGTAATGATGTATCACAGTGGGCACCTGTGACGAGCGGGGTCCCACAGGGGTCGGTCCTAGGACCAGTGCTATTTTTGGTATATGTGAACGACATGACGGAAGGGCTAGACTCAGAAGTGTCCCTGTTTGCAGATGATGTGAAGTTAATGAGGAGAATTAAATCTGATGAGGACCAGGCAGGACTTCAAAGAGACCTGGACAGACTGGACACCTGGTCCAGCAAATGGCTTCTCGAATTTAATCCTGCCAAATGCAAAGTCATGAAGATGGGGGAGGGGCACAGAAGACCACAGACAGAGTATAGGCTAGGTGGCCAAAGACTGCAAACCTCACTCAAGGAGAAAGATCTTGGGGTGAGTATAACACCGAGCATGTCTCCGGAAGCACACATCAATCAGATAACTGCTGCAGCATATGGGCGCCTGGCAAACCTGAGAACAGCATTCCGATACCTTAGTAAGGAATCATTCAAGACACTGTACACCGTGTATGTCAGGCCCATACTGGAGTATGCAGCACCTGTTTGGAACCCGCACTTGATAAAGCACGTCAAGAAACTAGAGAAAGTACAAAGGTTTGCGACAAGGTTAGTTCCAGAGCTAAGGGGAATGTCCTATGAGGAAAGATTAAGGGAAATCGGCCTGACCACACTGGAGGACAGGAGGGTCAGGGGAGACATGATAACGACATATAAAATACTGCGTGGAATAGACAAGGTGGACAAAGACAGGATGTTCCAGGGAGGGGACACAGAAACAAGAGGCCACAATTGGAAGTTGAAGACACAAATGAGTCAGAGAGATAGTAGGAAGTATTTCTTCAGTCATAGAGTTGTAAGGCAGTGGAATAGCCTAGAAAATGACGTAGTGGAGGCAGGAACCATACACAGTTTTAAGACGAGGTTTGATAAAGCTCATGGAGCGGGGAGAGAGAGGGCCTAGTAGCAACCGGTGAAGAGGCGGGGCCAGGAGCTAGGACTCGACCCCTGCAACCACAAATAGGTGAGTACAAATAGGTGAGTACACACACTATGAATGTTATGGGATGAAAATAAAAACTATCAGCTGGGGATATTCGATCCTTTGACAAAAATAATTAAGATGGTCGCTGCTGCACACTGGACAGTACGACTCTGTCTAAGATACTATGTTATGCTCTAATGTTTTGTGATGTGTTAATGTCAGTTAAAATGTAAAATTAATGCTGTGATGTAATATTCTGATTGAATGTGACTGATTGAAGGAAGTGGGTATAGGGTACACAAATTTAATCGATCGTGTGGTGGATGATAATTAGCGCAATTAATTGCTAGTACATGTGTGCTAGGATTTATACAAGAGTAAAGTGCAAGAATTACTCTCATAAGGTGCCTACTTAAGTTGTATAATCAGTGATTAATAATTCTCTAACCATGACTGGATCTGATGGAGTTAATGTGGCTGACAAGTCCGTGGATTTTAGAGTAATGAAAGCATCATTACAGGCTATTAAAGGCCATGTGACGAAGGCATAAAAGTGCTTGGATTTAATGAATCAAAGAACCGGGAACCCTATTGAATTAAAGTTATATTTAGATACTTTAGAGAGTAGATTTGATTGGTACAAATTGTGGTTTAAAGACTGTGAAAGAGATCTGCTGGAGAATTGTGCAGATGGAATGGAAATGAATGTTTTAATTAATCAACATTACGAATTGGAAGAAAAACTGTCTTGTAAAAGTAAGGCTTTGAATAAATTAAAGGGTGTAAGCCAAGCAGTTGATCAACCTATTAATGCAAAGGGTGGGTTTGCCAAAACCTCCAGAGTACGGTCTGGAGGAAATCAGACTAGGTCGGCAAGAATTAATTGTTCAATTGCAGACCAGTCAGCCAAACAGTTCTAAGGATATAACACATAATGACTCTGAATAATCTGTCAAGTCTCAAAAGGGAAAAATAATCCCAGTGGTAATAATCATAATTAAGAGTTAAATAGGCACATATCAAGTGACAGGAATCAGTAATAGTGGTTCCTCACATAAAGGTAAGAGGAATAAGTACCTCAGTAAGGGTAACCCAGTTAATAAGAGGTCAGGCAAGGTTTTAGTTTAATATGTTTATTATGCACCCCATACCCATCCTGTGGGCGGTAGTCAAAAGATTACAGAGGTACATAATTGTTCCAGGGACTGGACTCCAAAGTTTTGATAGCTGAGCAAGTTACAGAGGTAATGAACTCACAATTTACAAAGGTAATGAACTCACAATTTACAAAGGTAATCAACTCACAATTTACAAAGGTAATGAACTCCAGGTAGGTCTGGTCACAGGGCAAGGAAAAGAGAGACTATCTCTTCTGCAAGGGTACTCATTTCACTAAGAACTGTAATGCCTATAATTCATGGGATATTAAAGTGGAAAGAATGGAAGAACTTGACAGATTTATCAGATGTCTAGACAATCATAATGTAAAGGATTGTCATACCAAATTGAACAGTTGCTATCAATGCAACAAGGGAAGGCACCATACAGTTATGTGCAGGGTTGTATGTAAGTCTTATAATAATGGTGACAATAATGATAATGTTAATAACCCTGACACTACAGTGACTGATGTAAAGGTTGCAGCTAATGGCAATAATGATGGCCTAGCTGAGGTAGCCTTGCCGGAGATGGATGTAATAATTCAGGATAAAGGGCATAAATCCAAAAGCATGCGGCGTCACTCTCCTCAACACTGGTACGGGCCATGTAATATATGGCAGACTACCGCCTAGTAATAATGACTAGAGGATGTAGTAAACACAGTCACTGTCTTACTCATAAAAGGTCAACCCAGTACAAGTATTCTTCTATCGAGGATGATGTTGAACCAGTCTAATTTATGGGAGCTGGACAGCATAGGGATTAATATAAATGAGGAAAGTCCAAATGATTCCTTTACTCAAGAACAATACCTGAAGGATGTTAAATGTGAATCTGGACATTACTGGGTGCGACTTCCGTGGAAGCTCAGCCGTCCAGAATTACCTACTAAATTATAGGATGGCGTATGGACAGTTCAAGGGCCCAGCTCTGCGAACTGAGCAAGACACCAGATTGGTTAACTGCTTATAATGATATAATTAATCAACAGTTAAATAATAAATTGTTCCTACTTCAGGCGACGATAAATGCACACCTTAAGTGCACAGGTGGTCCACTGAGCGAAGTAATTGGGTAAATAATCGTATGTGGACAATTTCCTGGGTGTGACGTCAACTCAAGAGGAACTAATGAGGATATATGAAGGGGTTAATGAAATAATGCAAGGTGCAAGGATGCCCCTGAGGGAATGGAACAGTAATTAGTCCATTTTCAGGGATCAATAAATATGGATAGCCCTGGAGTTGAAGTGCCTATAAGCAGTAATGTGTTGGGGCTGACTTGGGACACTGAGAGAGACTTGTTATTGTTAAAGTCTCATAATTCGGGTATGCCCAATAAATTAACCCAGAGAGCATAGGCTTAGTGTCACACCTTACAATAAGAGGGAAATTGTTAATACCAGAAGCATGGAAGCTTGAGTGTGCTTTGGATGGAGCCCTACCTGAGGAGTTAACAGGTGGAAAGAATTAATGGGTGATTATGTAAATACCAATGTTGGAGTTCCCAAGCCAGGTGACCAGTGAAGATGGGAAAATTGTACTCCACATTATTTAAGTCGTCTAACAACGACCTCCGCCCGGCCGCAGTGTGGAAAATATTTTAATTTTCTGAAGCTATAGTGCCTAATAGGTGTTTAATGTGTTGATTTGGGTCAAAAAATGTATTTGAAAATGGAATAGAACCAACAGGGTTCCCTCTGCGCCTGCGCGGATGTGCAGGGAGAGAGGTCGAGACGGAGCATCAGGGAGCGGGAGTGTTTTGAAATGGAGTTAAGAGGCTGGGAGAGCATGGGACCAGGAAATTGGAGTTCACGATGGCCTAAGGATTAATAAAGGCCTTACTTCATAATAGGAAGTGTCATAACTGTTCCTGGTTAAGAGTGAGGGAACATGATTTACGGGACCACCGTAATAAAGTGGCAAAATTAGTGAATAATGGTAGGACCGGTGGTGACTGGCGCGTCGCCATGGAGTGTGTCCTGGGGGAAAATACCCATGATTTAATCATCACTCATCGGTCTTAGATCTTAATGGAGTGGCCTCCAATGTGTATAATAATTATGAGACATTAAACCGTATGGTGGGCTAAGAAGTAATCAGTGATAATAACACCAAGTTAAGAGAATGTGTGAAGTGAAATGATTCACCGTTCTCAGTGAGCATCTGTTTACCTCATGTTCCTGTCCCGAAGACAGTGAAGTTTTTATGGAGTCACGACTTCTAAACCGGGACAAACCAATGGATACCTCGTCCTGCTGGAATAAGAACCGTGTCGGTGTATCAGGACATCGAAATGAGATGGTGAATGGAGGAAATAAGGAGCATCAGTCACCCACAGTTAAGTAACCCTTCTAGTTATAGCAGACTGATACTGGCCAGTTAGGTATGTTGTAATTGGATAGGTTGGGGTGATCCAGCTACATCAAGTGACCACCAGAGAATATCTGGTAAGTGGTGGTGTTATATACAAGTGTTTTTTCTTTGATGAATATATACATGTGCAACCTACCCTCCCCCCTTCATTCAGTTAAACTAATATAATCTATACACTCCACAATTATTTAGTAGCGCCGTACTTGTGGGTGCTATCCAATTTATACTGGTCTCGGATAGATATGGATAAGATTGTGAGGTCAAAGGGACCACCTGCAGGGACCAGGGGTGGTTAAGTTTTCTCACATGTCTACACGGGGTGACTACGGTAAACAATATGGCTATTTCCCAATGAGATTACTCGTATGCATATAATGTTGAGGTACATAAAGGTAAACCCCTATAAAATTTTCCATAATGGTACTTAGTGGAGTGGAGTGACCATCATATACAGTGGAAATTTATATAACCTGTAGTTAGCTGCGGTCGCAATATACACAACGAAAAGCAAATAGTATTACTCCAGAAAAAGCGACTTTCCTCCAATAATCTTCACCACACCACCTTTAAATGGGTAGTTGGCAGGGTCATTATTTGATAACCTGCTACCTCTAACACCTTACCCTCCTTGAAATTATGTTCCTGGAGGAACACAACATCCACTCTATATTTATTAAGAAACATGCTCATCCATTCTCTCTTTTTTCTGCTACAAAAGCCATAACATTGACAGTCATACACCAAAGGCCTTTTAAATTTTCCACCCCTGCCTCTTCTCCTCACTCTTTTCACCACTAGAATTAGGATTTCTTTGTTATCTTCACAATACCTTTCTCCCCCTCCCATCTTCCAATGTCTCCTATCATGACCTCCCCCATCGACACCTCTTCCCTCTCCTACCATCCCAGCCTGCTTCCCAGGCCTCTGCGCTGGCGTCAGGACATCATCCGAGTCTGACGTAGCTGCCCGTTTCCTTGTTACAATCATGTCCCCCATAACATGGCCTGTGAAAGCCTCACGGTGAAACTCAACATCGACCTTACAATGATTTATTAATTCCACTGACTTCTCAGTCACATCATTAATCCCCAAACTCTCATATCGTTGACAAGCTGGAAGAGATAACTCTCCAGTTACTTCTTTCTCAGATGTAACTCCCTCAGGCGGTGACAAGGTCTTCAAAACTTCCTCCAATTCTTCCTCTATTTCCAACACTTCCTCCCATGGTACCATCCCTGCAAAAGTCACTGAAGGAGATTCTGGGGCAGGGAACTGATAGGGGGACTCACCCTCAGTCCTAAAAGCTTGCTCCATCATCTCACTCCACAAACGACCACGCCCTCCCTCAGGTGACTGATCCTCACCTGCCACCCGGAAGACAGGGGCTGCGTCTTCTACCACAGGTTCAGGCACGCGTCTTTTCTTCTCACATGCTGCAGCTATGTGGTCATACTCACCACATAGGCGACACGTACGCCTTTGCCCGGGATATAAAACCATGACCTGCTACCCACATACCATGCTGGGCAAAATGAACTGCCCCATATTTCTCGAAGACTTTTCTGATATCAGCTTCATCCGCCTCAAAGGGAACGCTACGTAACTTTATCCAGGTAAAATGCCTGGATAATCATTCATTCTCACACGTACAGCAGGTGTAACATCAAGACTCACGTCCTGGAAACGATTAACCAACGATTCATATACCGTTGCAGTGAGCAGTTTCACGAAGATTCTATGTGCTCCATTTAAAGCCACTCCATATAATTCTCCATCTTGAATTCCATACGTCTCTCTGATGATCTTAGGTAAGAGAACCTGCGCTGAAGTAGGCGAAATTGTCCCCAGGAGAAGCTCATTACCAACAGTATTAATCCTGCGTCTATGACAAACCGCCATGTTGAAAGCAGTAATTTTCCTGAGGTGTCAACAGAGGCACAAACACCACCACCTCACACCACCACTGACAGGCAACTGAGGAGCATCTGCGCAGTAGATCCTCTCGGCCCAAGAGCAAAGAGGACAATCATCGGCCGCCTCCCTTCTAAAAAAAAAAAAAAAATCTGCCGTCACTGTTAACCGAGCAATAAGTAGATACCTAGGTGTTAATCACCTTACTTCTGCTGTCACTGTTAACCTACCAATAAGTACATACCTAGGTGTTAATCATCATACAACAGTTGTGCCTCTACACCTAACAGTAAGGTGTAAATTTTAATGCCCAGACGGCAAGCAGGTGGTGTGGGACTACACATGTGTATCTACCTTGACTGATACCTATCTCTAATACACCAGGAAGGAAGGAGGGGCAGCTGCCAGCTTCAGGGAGTCCCAAAAGTCCAGAAAATATGTAGAACTTGCCCATCATTATGTGTTTGTTCCCATAGGCTCAGAGACCCTTGACTCATGGGGAAAGAGTGCATCTAAGTTCCTCAACAGTTACATAGAATTATCATACATAGCAGCATATGTGTAGAGAACCTAGGATAACCCAAAAAAGTCAGACAGAGTGACTTATTTCTCAACAGGGTAACTAGGGATCCCAGAGGAGCTAGTTTTTTGTTCCAGCGACTCAGAGCTGTTGTTCAGCTCTGGGCATTTTGGGCACTCGCCCCAGCTCTGAGGAGCTGGATGAGATTTTCATATAATCAGTGACAAACACGTAACAATATGTACTAGACAAGTATCTCTCACACCTCATGTACTGTATATACCATCTTTATATCAACAATGTATCACTTAAATCTTTTGTAGCATATTATGTAATAAAATATACCTACTGGTAAAAAAAAAATGAAAAGATGGGGTGGTAGAAGTGGAATATTAAAATGGCTTCAGGAAGAAACAAATATTCTTCGTTGAAGCCTTTTTATCCACTTCTCCGAGGCTGTGTGTGCCACAACTTGCACCAGAGGTACCACATAGGGTATTCAAAAATGTGTTTTTTGCTTGTTTATTGAGTAAATGTATGCACCGTAGTTCTTGATTATTAACAAAAGAAAAATTATTTTAAAAAGAAAACGTAATTTTTATGCTAGTATTTTTAAATTTTTAAAAAAATTAAAAATCATTTTAAAGAAATCGATACAATTTAAAAGCAAGTAATTTTTTTTTGGTACAAAAATAAATTTCTAATATAACTAATACGTGTTTCTTAATAACATTTTGGATCAAATTTTATCAATAATATCGACACCATGCCTAACCCTTGTAAGGTAGGGTAGGTGCCTGAGCCCGAGCTTACAGCTCACAAGCTGTGTGTGTACTCACCTATTTGTGGTTGCAGGGGTCGAATCTTAGCTCCTGGCCCCGCCTCTTCACCGGTTGCTACTGGGCCCTCTCTCTCCCCGCTCCATGAGCTTTATCAAACCTCGTCTTAAAACTGTGTATGGTTCCTGCCTCCACTACGTCATTTTCTAGGCTATTCCACTGCCTTACAACTCTGACTGAAGAAATACTTCCTAATATCTCTCTGACTCATTTGTGTCTTCAACTTCCAATTGTGGCCTCTTGTTTCTGTGGCCCCTCCCTGGAACATCCTGTCTTTGTCCACCTTGTCTATTCCACGCAGTATTTTATATGTCGTCATCATGTCTCCCCTGACCCTCCTGTCCTCCAGTGTCGTCAGGCCGATTTCCCTTAATCTTCTTCATAGGACATTCCCCTTAGCTCTGGAACTAACCTTGTCGCAAACCTTTGTACTTTCTCTAGTTTCTCGACGTGCTTTATCAAGTGCGGGTTCCAAACAGGTGCTGCATACTCCAGTATGGGCCTGACATACACGGTGTACAGTGTCTTGAACGATTCCTTACTAAGGTATCGGAATGCTGTTATCAGGTTTGCCAGGCGCCCATATGCTGCAGCAGTTATCTGATTGATGTGTGCTTCCGGAGACATGTTCGGTGTTATACTCACCCCAAGATCTTTCTCCTTGAGTGAGGTTTGCAGTCTTTGGCCACCTAGCCTATACTCTGTCTATGGTCTTCTGTGCCCTTCCCCTATCTTCATGACTTTGCATTTGGCAGGATTAAATTCGAGAAGCCATTTGCTGGACCAGGTGTCCAGTCTGTCCAGGTCTCTTTGAAGTCCTGCCTGGTCCTCATCAGATTTAATTCTCCTCATTAACTTCACATCATCTGCAAACAGGGACACTTCTGAGTCTAACCCTTCCATCATGTCGTTCACATACCAAAAATAGCACTGGTCCTAGGACCAACCCCTGTGGGACCCCGCTCGTCACAGGTGCCCACTGTGATACATCATTACGTACCATGACTCGTTGTTGCCTCCCTGTCAGGTATTCTCTGGTCCATTGCAGTGCCCTTCCTGTTATATGCACCTGATGCTCTAGCTTCTGCACTAATCTCTTGTGAGGAACTGTGTCAAAGGCCTTCTTGCAGTCCAAGAAGATGCAATCAACCCACCCCTCTCTCTCGTGTCTTACTTCTGTTATTTTATCATAAAACTCCAGAAGGTTTGTGACACAGGATTTGCCTTCCATGAATCCGTGCTGGTTGGCATTTATACTCTTGTTCCGTTCCATGTGCTCCACCACTCTCCTCCTGATAATCTTCTCCATAATTTTGCATACTATACACGTCAATGACACAGGTCTATAGTCTAGTGGCTCTTTTCTGTCTCCTTTTTTAAAAATGGGAACTACATTTGCCATCTTCCATACCTCAGGTAGTTGCCCAGTTTCCAGGGACGTGTTGAAGATTGTGGTAAGTGGCATGCACAACATATCTGCTCCCTCTCTAAGGACCCACGGGGAGATGTTGTCCGGTCCCATTGCCTTTGAGGTATCGATGTCCCTTAGCAGTTTCTTCACCTCCTCCTCATCTGTATGTATGTCGTCCAACACTTGTTGGTGTATTCCTTGCTGGTGTCCCCATCTGGTCTGTCCTCCCAGAGTCCTTCCTGTCTCTACTGTAAATACTTCCTTAAATCTCGTGTTGAGCTCCTCACATACCTCTTGATCGTTTCTTGTGAGTTCTCCACCTTCTTTACTCAGCCTTATCACCTGGTCCTTGACTGTTGTCTTCCTCCTAATGTGGCTATACAGCAGTTTCGGGTCAGATTTGACTTTCGATGCTGTGTGTGTGTGTGTGTGTGTGTGTGTGTGTGTGTGTGTGTGTGTGTGTGTGTGTGTGTGACTCAACAAACAATATTTGCACTAATAATTCATTACAGTTGTGACCGGGTGTGGAAGTGTGAATTGCTCATTACACTATAATTTGTTCATGATTGTAGCCAAATATAAACGTAAGTAACCATTCTTACAGAATTCATTACCTTTGTCTCTTGTGAGTTCATTACCTTTGTACCTAGTTCAGCTATCAAAACTTTGGGGGCCCAGTCCCTGGACCCATTACGTACCTCTGTAATCTGTAAATACCTTTGTAACTTGTCATGATTGTGACCAGACCTATCTGGAGTTCATTACCTTTGTAAATTGTGAGTTCATTACCTCTGTAACTTGCTCAGCTATCAAAACTTTGGAGTCCAGTCCCTGGACCAATTATGTACCTCTGTAATCTTTTGACTACCGCCCACAGGATGGGTATGTGGTGACTACCGCCCACAGGATGGGTATGGGGTGACTACCGCCCACAGGATGGGTATGTGGTGACTACCGCCCACAGGATGGGTATGGGGTGACTACCGCCCACAGGATGGGTATGTGGTGACTACCACCCACAGGATGGGTATGGGGTGACTACCGCCCACAGGATGGGTATGGGGTGACTACCGCCCACAGGATGGGTATGGGGTGACTACCGCCCACAGGATGGGTATGTGGTGACTACCGCCCACAGGATGGGTATGTGGTGACTACCGCCCACAGGATGGGTATGTGGTGACTACCGCCCACAGGATGGGTATGTGGTGACTACCGCCCACAGGATGGGTATGGGGTGCATAATAAACATATTAAACTAACTTACAAGCCTGTCATTCCCATTAGCTCCCCTGGGGCGGGGATGGCAGCCCAGAGAGGCCTAGCTTGTGGCTAGGCCTGGGGACAGTTGGTCCCAAAGATGAGGAGGTACTTGTGCCTCCTCCCATGGGAGACTTAGGTCTCAGACACTCCCTAAAGAGGGAGCCAAGGCCGGGCCACCACTTGGAAAAGGCCTGGGCCGGGAGAATATTGACGAAGCCATTTATAAGAAAACAATGTTCTTATAACTAACTGATGACAACCTACTCCTGAACATACAAACATAAAAATTATTACAAGCCTACCTGACGTTCGTATTCATATCTCATATGAAAACTGTATATACAAAACGTTTTATAGAAACTAATGCTTTGGCCTCTCAATTTATATTGTAATATTAGCATTTTATGTACCTAAACATTCCGTAGCTATTCATCCCCTAATTTTGTATGTTTTATTTAGAGCACAGAGTATACAATGTACATGTATATCATACATGATTGACTTAAATCACAAAATATGAAGCCATTTAAAAGAAATACAACATCCTTTAAGTAAAAGATTTACAACCCTCACCTGTACATACCTGGAGTTTACCTGGAGAGAGTTCAGATATATTGACCTCTTTTAGCCGCTCTGTTATTCTTTTCCGTCGCCTGTAAAGGGAGAGCCTGTCTGTTTCTATTTTACATCTACTCCTTTTTCTTAGAGGAATAAGCCTTGTGCATACATCGAGTGCCACCGAGTTATTCTGTTCTAGGCATAAGTTGGGGTCTGTGTTGCTTAGTATATCTTCCCAGCTTATATCGGTTAGGACTTGGTTTACTTGGTCCCACTTTGTTTTTGTTATTGAAGTTGAATTTGGTGAATGCTCCCTCGTGACTAATTTCATTTTGTCGGTCTGGGGCTCTGCGCATACATATTGAACCTCAATTATGTTGTGATCTGAGTATATTGTTTTTGATATGGTGACATTTCTTATCAGATCATCATTGTTAGTGAAGATGAGGTCTAGTGTATTCTCCAGTCTAGTAGGCTCTATTATTTGCTGGTTTAAATTGAATTTTGTGCAGAGATTTAAAAGCTCGCGTGAGTGTGAGTTTTCATCAGAGCTGCCTCCTGGTGTTATTACTGCAACAATATTATTTGCTATATTCCTCCATTTTAGGTGCCTTAAGTTGAAATCCCCCAGGAGCAAGATGTTGGGTGCAGGAGCTGGAAGGTTTTCCAGACAGTGGTCAATTTTTAACAGCTGTTCCTGGAATTGCTGGGATGCTGCATCCGGAGGCTTGTAGACTATCACAATGACTAGGTTTTGGTTCTCGACCTTTACTGCTAAAACTTCCACTACGTAACAAACTTCCAATACGTAACAAAACTTGCTACAATACTTAATTACCATTTACATCAAAACCCAAACATTACACAATAAATATTAATAGCTCTTACGTGGTACAGTAAATAGCCGATAAACATAGCTATAAACATTGTGAAAATTGTAGAATGCTGCTAACAAAAACAAAAAAAAATTCACAAAAGTTTTATCAATGGCAAGACCCCCCCAGTACGGCCTGAGTGGTTGAGGGAAGAGGATGTGTGTGTTGAGTGAGGTCCTAGGACTTCTATATCAGAACTGCTTATCTCACCCGACTGATAACTCATCATGCAACAAATATCGTTGGAGCGCAGCTGAATTGCTGCTGGAACTCTTATGAGTGAACTGTGACTAGTGATATACCTTGTGAAACACAAACATGTTCATTTGAAGTGGGTGTAGGAGGCCTACCTTCACTCCCTCTCGCCTGCCTCCTCCCCTCCTTCCTCGATTTGGAACTCAGCCATTCGCCTGTATTTACTTATGTGGTCTGGCAAAAACCGCCTCTAGACCATAAGTGCTTGAGTGCCCGTGTCAGTCCTCTGTGCCGCACTCTTACGAATGTGTCTCCTGTGTGCCTGCCTGCCTGCTACAAGCAAATATCCAAGTGGTTGACACGGGTTTAGCAAGCACATTCAAGCAGGCTTGAAAGCAGCACTCCAAGCTAGTTAGGACAAGCTAAGGCAGCCTGCAGTTACAGCTGTCCTGAGGCCCAGCATGTGTACGTATACGTTCTACAGTGCTGCTGGCATACTAGTGTTTCCTGTAGTGGCTTAATTAAGAACAATTTAACGAGCATTGCAGTACTGGCTTTTTAAGTGGGACATGCCAGAGGTTCACCTATAAACATAGTAAGTTTGTGCTGATGTGCTTGTGCACAGAGTGAACATTCGTCTGTCATACGTGTGCTAGAAGTGTTAAGCAAGAGTCAGCCTGTTAACAGCTATGTTCCTTGTCATCTCATCTAGTGGGTTTAGCGCCTAGTTAAAATTGTAAAAGAAACAATTTGCAATCATTATATTTCTAGCTATACATTGTGTAATTGTTTTAGACTATTTGGTCAACTGGATTGTAGTGTTTAACTTCTGACACACCAAGTGAATGACTGTAGACTCCACTGATGCATAATAAACATATTAAACTAAAACACTGATAACTCTCCAGAAGCTGGGTCTAGTGTGAGACCTTGAGAAGTTGAGTGTTTTTATTACGACCGTCGGTGTGCCACTCTCACCCATATTTTTTTTTTATTTAAAACATAGAACAAATACAAGAATGTATAAGAGTATAATAAAATTAAAAACTATACTGATACAGATACTAATGCCGGAAAAAAATCCCCCCCCCCAGTACCAACAATACCACCAGTCCGATAACATTCTTCTTTGCAAATATACAGGGTCTAAAGCCAGCAACAAACAACAAAATACCTTTCATCTGTGGACTGCTTGCAGAGGCAAAGGCAATGTTCGTGGCTTTCACTGAGACCCACATAAAGGATCACTTGGACAACGAAATATGGATCCCAGGTTACAACCTATACAGATGTGACAGAGTGAACAGGCAAAAGGGGGGGGTTGGCCTGTACATTGCAGAGTCACTTGTTCGCACAGAACTGCTTAATGCCTCAAATGATGTAGTGGAAGTTTTAGCAGTAGAGATCGAGAACCAAAACCTAGTCATTGTCGTAGTCTACAAGCCTCCAGATGCAACATCCCAGCAATTCCAGGAACAGCTGTTAAAAATTGACCACTGTCTGGACAATCTTCCAGCTCCTGCACCCAACATCTTGCTCCTGGGGGATTTCAACTTAAGGCACCTAAAATGGAGGAATATAGCAAATAATATTGTTGCAGTAATAACACCAGGAGGCAGCTCTGATGAAAACTCACACTCACACAAGCTTTTAAATCTCTGCACAAAATTCAATTTAAACCAGCAAATAATAGAGCCTACTAGAATGGAGAATACACTAGACCTCATCTTCACTAACAATGATGATCTGATAAGAAATGTCACCATATCAAAAACAATATACTCAGATCAAAACATAATTGAAGTTCAGACATGTATGCGCGGAGCCCCAGACCGACAAAATGAGATTAGTCAAGAGGGAGCATTCACCAAATTCAACTTCAATAACAAAAACATAAAGTGGGACCAAGTAAACCAAGTCCTAACCGATATAAGCTGGGAAGATATACTAAGCAACATAGACCCCAACTTATGCCTAGAACAGATTAACTTGGTGGCACTCGATGTATGCACAAGACTTATTCCTCTAAGAAAAAGGAGGAGTAGATGTAAAATAGAAAGAGACAGGCGCTCCCTTTACAGGCGACGGAAAAGAATAACAGAGCGGCTAAAAGAGGTCAATCTATCTGAAATGCGTAGGGAGACACTGGTCAGAGAAATAGCAAACATCGAACTTAAGCTAAAGGAATCTTATAGGAGTCAGGAATCGTGGGAAGAACTAAAAGCCATAAATGAAATCGAAAGAAACCCAAAGTATTTCTTCTCCTATGCCAAATCAAAGTCGAGAACAACGTCCAGTATTGGGCCCTTACTTAAACAAGATGGGTCCTACACAGATGACAGCAAGGAAATGAGTGAGCTACTCAAGTCCCAATATGACTCGGTTTTTAGCAAGCCACTAACCAGACTGAGAGTCGAAGATCAAAATGAATTTTTTATGAGAGAGCCACAGAACTTGGTTAACACAAGCCTATCTAATGTTATCCTGACGCCAAATGACTTCGAACAGGCGATAAATGACATGCCCATGCACTCTGCCCCAGGGCCAGACTCATGGAACTCCGTGTTCATCAAGAACTGCAAGAAGCCCCTATCACGAGCCTTTACCATCCTATGGAGAGGAAGCATGGACACGGGGGTCGTCCCACAGTTACTAAAAACAACAGACATAGCCCCACTCCACAAAGGGGGCAGTAAAGCAACAGCAAAGAACTACAGACCGATAGCACTAACATCCCATATCATAAAAATCTTTGAAAGGGTCCTAAGAAGCAAGATCACCACCCATCTAGAAACCCATCAGTTACACAACCCAGGGCAACATGGGTTTAGAACAGGTCGCTCCTGTCTGTCTCAACTATTGGATCACTACGACAAGGTCCTAGATGCACTAGAAGACAAAAAAATGCAGATGTAATATATACAGACTTTGCAAAAGCCTTCGACAAGTGTGACCATGGCGTAATAGCGCACAAAATGCGTGCTAAAGGAATAACAGGAAAAGTCGGTCGATGGATCTATAATTTCCTCACTAACAGAACACAGAGAGTAGTAGTCAACAGAGTAAAGTCCGAGGCAGCCACGGTGAAAAGCTCTGTTCCACAAGGCACAGTACTCGCTCCCATCTTGTTCCTCATCCTCATATCTGACATAGAC
This sequence comes from Cherax quadricarinatus, assembly GCF_038502225.1. Lineage (NCBI taxonomy): Eukaryota > Metazoa > Arthropoda > Malacostraca > Decapoda > Parastacidae > Cherax > Cherax quadricarinatus. The sequence continues at coordinate 45,189,769 of NC_091298.1, forward strand.
AAGGATGTCAGCCACAGCACCGTGTCTTCCTTTGCAGATGACACCCGAATCTGCATGACAGTGTCTTCCATTGCAGACACTGCAAGGCTCCAGGCGGACATCAACCAAATCTTTCAGTGGGCTGCAGAAAACAACATGAAGTTCAACGATGAGAAATTTCAATTAGTCAGATATGGTAAACACGAGGAAATTAAATCTTCATCAGAGTACAAAACAAATTCTGGCCACAAAATAGAGCGAAACACCAACGTCAAAGACCTGGGAGTGATCATGTCGGAGGATCTCACCTTCAAGGACCATAACATTGTATCAATCGCATCTGCTAGAAAAATGACAGGATGGATAATGAGAACCTTCAAAACGAGGGATGCCAAGCCCATGATGACACTCTTCAGGGATATTGCTGGAATATTGGAATATTGCTGCACACTAACAGCACCTTTCAAGGCAGGTGAAATTGCCGACCTAGAAAATGTACAGAGAACCTTCACGGCGCACATAACGGAGATAAAACACCTCAATTACTGGGAGCGCTTGTGGTTCCTAAACCTGTACTCCCTGGAACGCAGGCGGGAGAGATACATGATTATATACACCTGGAAAATTCTAGAGGGACTAGTACCGAACTTGCACACGAAAATCACTCACTACGAAAGCAAAAGACTTGGCAGACGATGCAACATCCCCCCAATGAAAAGCAGGGGGGTCACTAGCACGTTAAGAGACCATACAATAAGTGTCAGGGGCCCAAGACTGTTCAACTGCCTCCCAGCATACATAAGGGGAATTACCAACAGACACCCTGGCAGTCTTCAAGCTGGCAATGGACAAGCATCTAAAGTCGGTTCCTGATCAGCCGGGCTGTGGCTCGTACGTTGGTTTGCGTGCAGCCAGCAGTAACAGCCTGGTTGATCAGGCTCTGATCCACCAGGAGGCCTGGTCACAGACCGGGCCGCGGGGGCGTTGACCCCCGGAACTCCATGGAACACGGAGTTCCATGAGTTGGCCCTGGGGCAGAGTGCATGGGCATGGCCCGGTGGCCTGGTGGCTAAAGCTCCTGCTTCACACACGGAGGGCCCGGGTTCGATTCCCGGCGGGTGGAAACATTTCGACACGTTTCCTTACACCTGTTGTCCTGTTCACCTAGCAGCAAATAGGTACCTGGGTGTTAGTCGACTGGTGTGGGTCGCATCCTGGGGGACAAGATTAAGGACCCCAATGGAAATAAGTTAGACAGTCCTCGATGACGCACTGACTTTCTTGGGTTATCCTGGGTGGCTAACCCTCCGGGGTTAAAAATCCGAACGAAATCTTATCTTATCTTATCTGTCATTTATCGCCTGTTCGAAGTCATTTGGCTTAAGGCTTCCCTCCCCGCCTCATTTCAAGACTTCCCTTTCTGACCATTTCCCTGGGCATTGCCTTTGCCACGTACTCCACCCTCCTTCTCAACCATCTCCCCCCCCCCCTTCTGTTGTGGCCCTCTCTTAGAGTCACTCTGTGTACCATAACCCCATACCTTTTTCCCTGGCCTCTGCGCCGGCGTCAGAACATCGTCCGAATCTGACACCGCCACCCTTTTCCTCGTAACTCCCTCAGTCTCCATATCTATGTCCTGGGAGTCCTCACAATGGAGTGTACAGCCATTTGGACAAGGTACAAATGTAATATAACTTGTGAGTTCATTACTTTTGTACCTTGTTCAAATGGCTGTACACCCGAAATTCAAACTCATTTTGTTTTACATTGTCTGTGAAAATAATTTCAATCTAATCATTAATAATAGAGAACTTAAAAGCAATAGGTTAAAATATTACTTTCCAGAAATTGGGGAAAGAGCGAATACAACTCATTACGTCAAAAAAATCACAAATATTGCATTACTTGGGGCTTTTTCTTATTGTTTCCCCTATACATTACGACGTTTTCTCTAGTAAAGAACAGAGGTAACAGAGAAAACCATTCTCTTATAGCTAGGAACTTAAGTAAATTATTCATCGTGTTCCACCAGCACCCACAGGTATAATATGCAATTAATATTATTTTGGCCGTCTCTATTAGGCCTTTATCTTATTTATCTTATGTCTGCTATCATTATTGAATAATTGGTATAATCAGATAAAGATTATTAGTCATAATAGCGACAGTATAAAAGACATTGTGACGTTATTTTGTTTAATATCTTAATTCGCCTCCATGTCCTTCCAGGGCACTCGCACTGTCAAGGTAAATATTATAACTTACCTTTGAATAAAAATCGATACCATGCCTAACCCTTCTAGGGTAGGGTAGGTGCCTGAGCCCGAGCCTTTAGCTCATAAGACTGTCATTCCCATTAGCCCCCTTGGGGCGGGGATGGCAGACCAGAGGCCTAGCTAGTAAGTAAATTTATTCAGGATCGACACCATGCCCAGCCTTTCTAGGGTAGGGTAGGTGCCTGAGCCCGAGCCTTTAGCTCATAAGACTGTCATTCCCATTTGCCCCCTTGGGGCGGGGATGGCAGACCAGAGAGGCCTAGCTTGTGGCTAGGCCTGGGGACAGTTGGTCCCAAAGATGAGGAGGTACTTGTGCCTCCTCCCATGGGAGACTTAGGTCTCAGACACTCCCTAAAGAGGGAGCCAAGGCCGGGCCACCACTTGGAAAAGGCCTGGGCCGGGAGAATACCGGCTAATCTTTAATAATAAAATAATAATTTATTCAGGTATACACAAATACAGTTACATAGAATTATCATACATAGCAGCATATGTGTAGAGAACCTAGGATAACCCAAAAAAGTCAGACAGAGTGATTTATTTCCATTGGCCAATATCTAACTTACCATTGCTATCCAAAATCTTTGAGAAACTCGTGCACAGGAGACTGTACTCATTTATAACGGCTCAAAACATACTCAACCCCTGCCAGTTTGGATTCAGGAAAAATAAAAGCACTAATGATGCAATCATAAAAATGCTAGATCTGCTTTACACAGCATTGGAAAATAAGGAATATCCACTAGGAATTTTTATTGACCTAAGAAAAGCTTTTGACACAGTAAACCACGAAATCCTACTCCACAAACTTGACCACTACGGTATAAGAGGCCATGCGCTTGCTTATTTCAAATCTTACATTACTAATAGGTATCAGTACGTCACCATTAAAGACACAGCATCAGCAACACGGCCACTTGATACTGGAGTTCCGCAGGGAAGTGTCCTTGGTCCCCTGCTCTTCCTCATATACATCAATGACCTTCCAAACGTATCCCAACACCTGAAACCCATTCTCTTTGCTGATGACACGACTTATGTCATCTTTCACCCTAATCTTGCCACCCTCAACACCATTGTGAATGAGGAGCTGATTAAAATATCGACTTGGATGACAGCCAATAAACTTACGCTTAACACTGACAAAACTTACTATATTATGTTTGGTAGCAGAGCAGGAGATGCACAAATTAACATTAAGATTGACAACACTCTAATTACCAGAAATAATGGGGGAAAATTCCTAGGCTTATACCTTGACAACAACCTGAATTTCAGCACCCATATCCAGCATATAGCCAAAAAAGTATCCAAAACGGTTGGGATCCTCTCCAAGATACGATACTACGTGCAGCAAAATGCCCTTCTCACACTATACCACTCACTTATTTATCCATACCTCACCTATGCTATTTGTGCTTGGGGATCAACTGCAGCAACACACCTAAAGCCAATAATAACCCAACAAAAAGCTGCAGTAAGAATAATCACTAAATCCCATCCCTGGCAGCACACCCCCCCCCCCCACTCTTCAAAGATCTAAACTTACTCCCAGTTCAGTACATCCACACTTACTACTGTGCAATCTATATCTACAGGGCCTTAAACTCTAATATCAACCTTGACCTAAAACGCTTTCTTGATAGTTGTGACAGAACCCACAGGCATAACACCAGAAACAAACATCTCTACGACATTCCCCGTGTCCGACTAAACCTTTACAAAAATTCAATGTATGTCAAAGGCCCTAAAATCTGGAATACCCTACCTGAGAACTCTAGAACTGCAGACACATTCATCACCTTCAAAACTACCATTAGAAAACATCTTATCTCCCTGATACACCCCGTCAACTAACTACACGAATACCACCTGGTGGTTCACACTTACACTCGCTCACTCATTTGACCATAAACAGAAATATTAATCTCAGTCTTAAAATAATGAATCCTGTGATACTCCAATACTGAAACTATATACTGTGCCAAAACAAAAGCATTCACATTGCTAAACTCACAAACTAGTATTTAGTCACTTAGCCCTAATACCAACTTACCTCATAATTTGTAATATTTTACAATTAAGAATAAAACTAAGTATGCCCGAAATGCCTAGCCATGCTAAGCGTTCTAGTGGTACACTCTGTAATCACAATTTTACTACATGTAAACCAAACAATAACCAAATTTCTGTAAACTCAGCATTGTAATCCTTATAGAGAATAAACTTTGAATTGGGGTCCTTTTACCTTATTATTATTATAATGTAACGGTTATAATATTTTCTTATTATTCTACAATGAAGATAACATCTTATTATCATACTAAAAAGACTATCTACAATATGAGGCTCATTACTAGGAATAAGGTAAAATTTACACGTATGTTAGCTAAAAAATAGAAAATCATTCCCCTCCCTTTCTGTAGCTACATTCATCAGACACCTTTTGGCACTCTTCTTGAACTGGTTCATGTTATGACTGGCTTTGACATGTGCGGGTAGTCTGTTCCATTCCTTTATTGCTGTACAATAAAAGGTGTTTGAAGCCTGGCCAATGACTGTAGGTACTACAAAGTTGTGCTCTCTCCCCCTAGTACTATGATTGCTTTGGTTCCCGACCTTGACAAAATTAACAGCAAGATATTCTGGACACTGTTTGTGAGCAATTTTATAAACATGATTTAGCTTCAATTGTTTTACTCTGTCTTCAACATTCAGCATATCCAACTGCTGTAATTCATCCTGGCCTACATGTTCTCTTGATCCCAGCCCCAGGATGAATCTTACGATTTTGTTCTGGGTGATTTGCAGTCTATCTTTCAGTTTTTTTTGTCAAGGCAGAGACCATGAAGAGCAAGCGTAATCCATATGGCATTGTATAAGGGCTAGACATAGGGTCCTGCGAGCCTCAGTAGGTAGACACTGTGCTTGTCTATACAGGAACTTCAGTCTGGCATTCGCTTTCTTTACTACACTGTTCCCTATCAATTCTCCTGACATGCATGGGTCAAAGGGGATTCCCAGATATTTTACTGATGAAACCAAAGTGATGGGCTCCCCATTACACTGAACAGTAAAATTATTTACCCTTCTCAGTTTATGTTTCGTTCCAAAGAGAATGGTTTCAGTTTTCCCTAGGTGTAATGATAGTTTGTTGTCTACTAACCATTTGCTGCAGGACTCCAGTTCCAGTGTTAAAACATTAGCAATATCTTGTGGGTCTTTACCTGACACTAACAGAGCACTGTCATCTGCATACAGTAAGAGTTTGCACTTGACACTGATAGGCATATCATTGACATAACATAAGAATAATAAGGGACCCAGAATACTACCTTGGGGAACTCCACATGTTATCGGCAGGGGTTCTGATTCCGTTTTGTTGATTTTGACTATTTGTCTCCTGTTGCTAAGGTAGGACTTAAACCAGCCTACAGAACCTATACCGATAGCTTGAAGTTTCTTACATAATATATTGTGGTTCACAGTATCGACGGCCTTTTGCAGGTCTAAGGTTACCATACCTATAAGGTTTCCCTTTGACATTTCAGTTCTCAGGTAATCCATCAGATTAATAAGGGAGGTGTCGGTTGAGTAGGATCTTCTAAAGCCCGATTGATAGCTATGGAGAATGTTGTTGTCATTAAGGTACTTAACTACTTGAGAATACACCACCCTCTCTAGAATTTTAGATATTATACTGAGTAGACTAACAGGCCTATAGTTGCTTACATCAGACCTACTATTTTTCTTGAAGATAGGAGTAACTCTGGCCTCCTTGAACCCCTCCAGTACGGTATTTGTGGTGATTGATAGATTTATTATGTGAACAATAGGGATTGACAGTTCAGAAGCACCATCTTTTAGGAACTTAGACAGGATGTTATCAGGGCCTGTGCTCTTAGTTGGGTTTAACCTGCTTAGTTCTTTTTGAATAAAGTCATGAGATACACTTAATAGTTGACAACTGTTTGGGGTTACCCCTTTATTGGTATAGTATGTTTGAAACTTATCAGAGTCTGTGTTAAAGGTATTAGATGCAGCTGGTAGTTTACTTACTAGTGTTGATGCAACAGATGTGTAGTAGGAATTAAAGCAATTTGCCACCTTAGATGTTTCGTGGCATACCTCATTATCGATAGTGAGTACTATGTTAGACCTTTCTACTGGCTTATGGCTATACCCCAACTGTTTTAGTTGTTGCCAGAGCTTTCTGGGGTTATGCTTATACTCTTCAATTTTTGAGCAATAGTGCTTTGCCTTTGCTCCTTTTATAAGTCTCTGTACTCTGTTCCTCACCCTTTGGAATTCATTTAGTGCTGCAATATCCTGTCTGTTTGCTTTAAATCTTTTTAGCAGATGGTCTCTGAATTTCATATTATCTAATATCTCAGTATTCATCCAGGGTTCAGTTCTTCGTTTAATCCTAAACTTTTAACTGGTGCAATATTATCAAGGATGGTAGTGAACATTGTTTTGAATTTTTCCCAGGCATCGTTTACGTTCGTGCAACGTGTTATCTCTGTCCAGTCACAATTGTGTAGCCTATTTACCAGTGTTTCTTTACTGTAGTTTCTAGTTGACCTCATTTTTATTGTCCTGTGTAGGCCTATCCTATCCCTAGTGATTTTCCTGGTGCAGTAAATGATGAAATGATCACTAAGACCTGTGGTAATGACGCCTGACTGACTAATGTTCTCAGAGCGGTTACAAAGTATGTGGTCAATTAGGGTGGCTGAGAACTGTGTGATCCGGGTTGGTGTATTAACTAGTTGAGTGTAACTATTTAATCCTAGAATTTGCTTATACCTTTTGCATAGCCCGTTATTTTGCTGCTGAAAACAGATATTGAAGTCGCCCAGTATTATTGTCTCGCAATTGTTTTCAACTCCGGACAAGACTCTGGAAAAGTCTTCTAAGAACTGGTCCTGGGTAGGAGGGCGGTAACTAGTTCCTACTAAGATGGGTTTGGTCTTGGGAAGCAGCACTTCAAACCATAGAATCTCCAGTTTATTGTTATTTAAATCAGGTCTTGGGTTGTAAACTAAGTCATTTCTAATGTAGGCACATACTCCACCACCCTTTCTGTTCCTATCTAAGCGTTTTATATTGTAACCTTCTATTTTGACCTCGTCGTCAGTCACCGTATCATCCAACCAGGATTCAGAGATGGTTATATCTGCCGCCCTAATTTTGTTAGCTAGAATCCTAATCTCTACCAATTTAGGAAGAAGTGATCTTGCGTTGACATGAATAAAGTGAAGGCCTGGTTTCAAATGGTTTCGTTGGACAATAAAGCAGACTGTAAACGGATGGGGTTGTAGGCGTCCTTATAAACACAAACATTAAATATATATCAGGAACGTGCACGGTAAGCTGTCCAATATACAAAAACAGTTAGAAACAGAAATACAAAAGCTAGAGCTTCATTTAAGGAGGTTATTAATAGAATATTCAAGAGTTTGCTAGTAGAATTGCAGTAAATCAACTATCCAAATCATTATGAAGCTGTGTGTAGTCTGTGGTCAGTCAAACAAACGGGCTTCCACATGCATAAATTGTCATTTTTGTGGAAATTGGTGTCACGCCCCTTGTGCAGATATCCAAGAACTAGCTACAAGCAGTATTAAAACAGGGAAGTGTTTTTGGGTATGCCCAAATGAGATAAATCTGTGGACTAAAATCACAAGGGTATTAAAAGAGGTCAACATCAAAGCTGCTTTCATAGAAAACCTGGAAGCTTTCTACAACAGATGGGAACATAAAAAGTCTGGGCTGAATGGTACTGCCCTTGATACTGGCCATGTAGTCAGAAACTGTAAGGCTGGAGATGAAGTCCTGGTAGTCAGTAAATGTGGGGCTGATAGTGCTGTCCTGGGAGACAGTAATGGTGAAGCTGGAGGTGCTGTCCTGGGAGACAGTAATGGTGAAGCTGGAGGTGCTGTCCTGGGAGACAGTAATGGTGAAGCTGGAGGTGCTGTCCTGGGAGACAGTAATGGTGAAGCTGGAGATGCTGTCCTGGGAGACAGTAATGGTGAAGCTGGAGACGCTGTCCTGGGAGACAGTAATGGTGAAGCTGGAGATTTTGTCCAGGTAGTCGGGAATTATACGCAGGAAGGAATACATATAAATGACCTCATAGGGGACAGGAGCCATAGTAGGGAAACAAGTGTAGTCAAAGATAAGATAAAACCAATATTGCAAACTAGAAATACCGCAGGAAATAGCAAACAAGAGGACTCCACTAGCAATAGTGAGGATATATTACCAAAAACAACTGGTGGGAGCTCCATTGTTGGTGCTAGGGAGGATAGAAGTAAGACAGGGAAACATGCACCAACAGGGAATACAGTCACAGAAACCCAAGGCAAACGGAAACCAAGCCTGTGCACATACTATGCACTCGGTATCTGCTGGCATGGGAAATCTGGAAAAACAGATGGGACGTGCAACTATGACCACCCTAGAAAATGCCATGCCCATATGACAACAGGAAAATGCAAACTCCCTTCCTGTAAGCTTTTTCACCCTGAACTGTGTACCTCTTCAGTACAGGAAAGACTGTGCTATAACTTAAATTGCCAGGCATACCATCTAAAGGGGACAAAAAGATACAAAACATCCAGGCCATGGGAAAACCTGGGTAGCCACAGCCACTCAAGAGGGAGAGGTTTTTTAGTGCCAGGAAGGAAAAAAAACTGGCAGGAAATGGCAGAAATCGTACACCAAATCCAGTCATTCCTGGAGTGGAACCACAGTCGATGGCCTCCACTCCAAACCAACAGATACAGATACTAATGCCGGAAAAAAAATCCCCCCCCAGTACCAACAATACCACCAGTCCGATAACATTCTTCTTTGCAAATATACAGGGTCTAAAGCCAGCAACAAACAACAAAATACCTTTCATCCGTGGACTGCTTGCAGAGGCAAAGGCAATGTTTGCGGCTTTCACTGAGACCCACATAAAGGATCACTTGGACAACGAAATATGGATCCCAGGTTACAACCTATACAGATGTGACAGAGTGAACAGGCAAAAGGGGGGGGGTTGGCCTGTACTTGCAGAGTCACTTGTTTGCACAGAACTGCTAAATGCCTCAAATGATGTAGAAGTTTTAGCAGTAAAGGTCGAGAACCAAAACCTAGTCATTGTGGTAGTCTACAAGCCTCCGGATGCAACATCCCAGCAATTCCAGGAACAGCTGTTAAAAATTGACCACTGTCTGGAAAATCTTCCAGCTCCTGCACCCAACATCTTGCTCCTGGGGGATTTCAACTTAAGGCACCTAAAATGGAGGAATATAGCAAATAATATTGTTGCAGTAATAACACCTGGAGGCAGCTCTGATGAAAACTCACACTCACGCGAGCTTTTAAATCTCTGCACAAAATTCAATTTAAACCAGCAAATAATAGAGCCTACTAGACTGGAGAATACACTAGACCTCATCTTCACTAACAATGATGATCTGATAAGAAATGTCACCATATCAAAAACAATATACTCAGATCACAACATAATTGAGGTTCAGATATGTATGCGCAGAGCCCCAGACCGACAAAATGAGATTAGTCACGAGGGAGCATTCACCAAATTCAACTTCAATAACAAAAACATAAAGTGGGACCAAGTAAACCAAGTCCTAACCGATATAAGCTGGGAAGATATACTAAGCAACACAGACCCCAACTTATGCCTAGAACAGATTAACTCGGTGGCACTCGATGTATGCACAAGGCTTATTCCTCTAAGAAAAAGGAGGAGTAGATGTAAAATAGAAAGAGACAGGCTCTCCCTTTACAGGCGACGGAAAAGAATAACAGAGCGGCTAAAAGAGGTCAATATATCTGAAATGCGTAGGGAGACACTGGTCAGAGAAATAGCAAGCATCGAACTTAAGCTAAAAGAATCCTTTAGGAGTCAGGAATCGCGGGAAGAACTAAAAGCCATAAATGAAATCGAAAGAAACCCAAAGTATTTCTTCTCCTATGCCAAATCAAAATCGAGAACAACGTCCAGTATTGGGCCCCTACTTAAACAAGATGGGTCCTACACAGATGACAGCAAGGAAATGAGTGAGCTACTCAAGTCCCAATATGACTCAGTTTTTAGCAAGCCGCTAACCAGACTGAGAGTCGAAGATCAAAATGAATTTTTTATGAGAGAGCCACAAAATTTGATTAACACAAGCCTATCCGATGTTATCCTGACGCCAAATGACTTCGAACAGGCGATAAATGACATGCCCATGCACTCTGCCCCAGGGCCAGACTCATGGAACTCTGTGTTCATCAAGAACTGCAAGAAGCCCCTATCACGAGCCTTTTCCATCCTATGGAGAGGGAGCATGGACACGGGGGTCGTCCCACAGTTACTAAAAACAATAGACATAGCCCCACTCCACAAAGGGGGCAGTAAAGCAACAGCAAAGAACTACAGACCAATAGCACTAACATCCCATATCATAAAAATCTTTGAAAGGGTCCTAAGAAGCAAGATCACCACCCATCTAGAAACCCATCAGTTACACAACCCAGGGCAACATGGGTTTAGAACAGGTCGCTCCTGTCTGCCTCAACTATTGGATCACTACGACAAGGTCCTAAATGCACTAGAAGACAAAAAGAATGCAGATGTAATATATACAGACTTTGCAAAAGCCTTCGACAAGTGTGACCATGGCGTAATAGCGCACAAAATGCGTGCTAAAGGAATAACAGGAAAAGTCGGTCGATGGATCTATAATTTCCTCACTAACAGAACACAGAGAGTAGTCGTCAACAGAGTAAAGTCCGAGGCAGCTACGGTGAAAAGCTCTGTTCCACAAGGCACAGTACTCGCTCCCATCTTGTTCCTCATCCTCATATCCGACAGAGACAAGGATGTCAGCCACAGCACCGTGTCTTCCTTTGCAGATGACACCCGAATCTGCATGACAGTGTCTTCCATTGCAGACACTGCAAAGCTCCAGGCGGACATCAACCAAATCTTTCAGTGGGCTGCAGAAAACAATATGAAGTTCAACGATGAGAAATTTCAATTACTCAGATATGGTAAACATGAGGAAATTAAATCTTCATCAGAGTACAAAACAAATTCTGGCCACAAAATAGAGCGAAACACCAACGTCAAAGACCTGGGAGTGATCATGTCGGAGGATCTCACCTTCAAGGACCATAACATTGTATCAATCGCATCTGCTAGAAAAATGACAGGATGGATAATGAGAACCTTCAAAACTAGGGAGGCCAAGCCCATGATGACACTCTTCAGGTCACTTGTTCTATCTAGGCTGGAATATTGCTGCACACTAACAGCACCTTTCAAGGCAGGTGAAATTGCCGACCTAGAAAATGTACAGAGAACTTTCACGGCACGCATAACGGAGATAAAACACCTCAATTACTGGGAGCGCTTGAGGTTCCTAAACCTGTATTCCCTGGAACGCAGGAGGGAGAGATACATGATTATATACACCTGGAAAATCCTAGAGGGACTAGTACCGAACTTGCACACGAAAATCACTCACTACGAAAACAAAAGACTTGGCAGACGATGCTCCATCCCCCCAATGAAAAGCAGGGGTGTCACTAGCACGTTAAGAGACCATACAATAAGTGTCAGGGGCCCGAGACTGTTCAACTGCCTCCCAGCACACATAAGGGGGATTACCAACAGACCCCTGGCAGTCTTCAAGCTGGCACTGGACAAGCACCTTAAGTCAGTTCCTGATCAGCCGGGCTGTGGCTCGTACGTTGGTTTGCGTGCAGCCAGCAGCAACAGCCTGGTTGATCAGGCTCTGATCCACCAGGAGGCCTGGTCACAGACCGGGCCGCGGGGGCGTTGACCCCCGGAACTCTCTCCAGGTAAACTCCAGGTATGGCAATGGGTCATTTGTATTTAAATTGGGTAAATCAATGTCATCATTGCTAAAGGGTAACTGTGCCAAAGACATTCGCTGCCTGACCACGGTGGAGTGCGGCTGTGCTCTGCACCCCTCTGCTGTTTTCATGCGAGCTACCACAGTACATCAACAACTATTGAGAAGTGAGGACGTGCGCTGCTCATTTTGGGATATCAAAATGGCTGAACATACAGTACGGAGAGTAAATACTATCTGCATAGAGCTGGTTCGTGGTACATTAAGTGGAGATACGATGAACGTACTTCTCCCTAACATCATCAGGGACACATATGGTATCCCCAACGAGGAATTATATGGCGTCGCTCTTAATGGTTTGACAAGAATCTTCGTGAAATTTCTAAGAGCCGGCTTCTACACAAGAATTGTCGAGCAGTACCAGAAACAACGCATGAGTGTGAATTCAGCGATGGATGTTGTGTTACATGATGTTTCTAAGTACTTCACATGGGTGAAGGTACGGAATGTACCTTTCGAGGCCACGGCGTATGGCCTACAGGAGTTTTTTCGCAGTTATGGGACAGTGCATTCTGCAACCATGGGGGTATGGAGGGATGGTCCGTATGAAGGAATGCCGGAAGGTTCTTACACCCTTAAAATGTCTTTAACAAGGCCTATACCATCCTATGTAACGATGACCGGTTGTAGAACACAGGTTTATGTGTACTATGCGGGTCAGAGAAAAACATGTCGTCTGTGTAGCTCTTATGAGCACATGGCAGCCCAGTGTCCTAGGAGGCAGGCTCCTCGAATTCTGGAAACACTGATTGTGATTCAACAGTCGTGTGATTTGGTGCCTGGCTCCGTTGCCTCGGGAGGCCGGAGGCCTGATCTCTGGAGCGAGGAGGTCGACCGGGAGGTGGCGGAGGCGGAGACGTGTGTCACTCTCCCAGGGGAGTCGGGGGAGTCGAAGGTGATATCTGAGGAGTCTTTTGTCCAGGAAGCTTCGACTCAGGAGGGTTTACTGGCAGATGTGATCAAGGATTTTTTGGATGGGGAGGAGCCCGGTGCAGAAGGTGTCCTCAGTTTATGTGAAGTTGGAGCGCTGGAGGGACAACAAATTGTGGAGAAAGACTTGAGTAAGAAAAGGCTGGAGCATGTGGTGGCCGTGGAGGTACACCAGGAGGATTCGTCTGAGGGTGAGATGTGTGTAAGTGGAAGTTCTAGGAAAAGAACTGCGGCATCAGAGATAGACGAGGTTATTACCCCGGGGCAGAGGCCGGGGAAGAAGTCATGGGCAGCGGTTGTGGAGCCGATGCCACATAGTGGTAGAGGTGCGCCTGAGTTGCACAGTGGGAGAGGGAGGGGGGAGGTGACTGCACAGGATAACTCGAGTGGTAAGGGAATACGTAATGTGAAAAGTGCAGCGAGTAAATCCCAGCGGCATAGGGGAAAGCCGCCCCTTCTATAATTTTCAGAAGTGTCACGCTTAATGTTAATGGACTTAAGACTGAGGTTAAGAAAGTTTGGTTGGAGTGGTTTTTACGGCGGTTTGATGTAGACATTTGCTTTTTGCAAGAGCATAATCATAGGGCTGGTTGTGTGTTGAGGTTAAAAGGATATCGGATGTATGTTACCAGTGGTTTGCAATTGAAAGGTGGGGTAGCAGTGGCGATAAAGGAGACCAGCCCCTTGCGTGTCATCGGCTGGGAAGAGGGGGGGGGTGGGAGGGTCGTGAGGGTGGATGGTGTCTGGGGTGAGAGTCGAGCAAGTTTTGTAGGAGTTTACATGCCAGCAACTAGTAATACCAGGGTAAAAGTAGATTTTGTCAGGGAGGTACTGATGTATCACTTGAGAGGTTTGCCTGCTATAACAGTAATTGCAGGTGATTGGAATTGTGTGATTCGGAGTGGTGATGTCGAACCGAGAGGAGCGGGTTGTGTGTTGAGTGTTCTGAGGGATGTATTGCAAGATATTGGGGTTGTAGATGTGGTGGGGAGGGGGGGATACCTAGTGGAGCACACGTTCGTCCGTAGGGGATATGAAGCGAGATTGGACAGAATCTATATTAAGCAGGGAATAGACGTTGTGAGGGTGCAAACCCTTGACGTGGGGGTTTCTGATCACAGGGCGGTAATAGCAGATTTGATGTGGGATGGAGTGGTGCGTATTTATTCTGGGTACTGGAAATTAAATGTAAGGCTTCTTAAGGAGGAGGGGGAGGGGCCTTTTTTCAGTAATTGGTGGTTGCATTTTTGGGAGGCTAGGGACAGGGAGATAGATCTGTTAGATTGGTGGGAAATGCAGGCCAAACCTGGAATAGCGAATTTTTTTAAGGTAAGGGGACGAGAAGAGGCGAGGTGGCGTTTTGGGTTGCAAAATTATCTGGAGGGACAGTTGCAAGACTGTTATGTTGGGGGAAGTGGTAGGAGGGATGATATGGACAGTCTGCGGAGTAGAATAGCTGAATTACACAATGATAGGTTTGATGCAATTAGGGTTAGAGCAGGGTTGGAGAATGTATTGTGGGGTGATAAGCCGTCTGGGTTTGTTTTACGTAAATTTCAGGACAGACAGAGAGTAACCACCATTCTACAATTGGAGATAAGCCCTGGGGTGGGAGGGTATCCAGAGGGTCGGGTCCTATCCAACACGGAAAGTATGAGTCTCTATGCTGATAGTTGGTTTAGGGAGAAATGGAGTTGGAGGGAGGGGGGCTCCTGGGAGGGTATTTTTGAAGGGGGGTTCCATAGTGTTTTAAGTGAGAAGGATAGAGTGGAATTAGAGGTTGGTATAAGTGAGGTTGAGATGGAAGAGGCAGTTTTCGGGATGAGTACGGGGAAAACACCGGGAATAGATGGTATACCAAATGATTTTTACAGAGCACATTGCGGGTGTATTAGGCAGTGTTTTGTTAGAGTATTGGATCATATGTTAACTAGTGGGAAGTTGGGCACATCGCAAAGTATGGGTGTTATAGTTTTGGTGCCAAAGCTGAGGGGGGGAAGAGAGTTGAGTGCTTACCGAGCAATATCTCTGATGTGCGCAGATTACAAGGTTTTTGCAAAAATTTTGGGTAACAGATTGAAGAAGGTCATGGGGTCGGTGATACATGGGGGACAGTTTGGTATCCCTGGGAGGAGTATGCGGGTAGGTCATGGACGTATTCGGGATTTCCTTGAGGGTAGTAGTAAGGGAGGTATTCTAGGTCTGGATTGGGAGAAAGCTTATGATTATGTGGATAGGGAATTTTTGATTGAGAGTATGGTGAGAATGGGTTTTGGAGGGAGGGTGGTTAGATGGGTGAGGACATTGTATGCGGATGCATCAATGAGAGTACAGGTAAATGGAAGGTTGGGTAGTCCTGTAAGCATGGGGAGGGGTTTAAGGCAGGGGTGTCCACTCTCCCAAATTCTCTTTGTGTGCATGCAGAATCCTTTCTATGTTCTGGTTGATGGTGGGATGGGAAGAATGGGGGAGAGTGGAGGCTTTTGTGGGAATATTGTTGGTTATGTAGATGATACAACTGTTTTACTTAATGAGATAGAAGACTTAAGTAAAGTGGGAAGGGTAATTGAGATTTTTGGGAATGCTACTGGGATGAGAGTTAATAAACAGAAATCACGGTTGCTGGAGGTAGGAGCTTGGGTAGGCGGGACATTGGGGGAGGAGTTTGGCTGGATAACTGTAGAAAGGCTAAAGATTTGTGGGATTTTGTATTTGGCAGATGTACAGGAGAGCAGAAGGGTTAATTCAGAAATGGTAATGGACAGAGCTTTGAGTAGGCTCCGGAGTTTAAGGGCCGGGGATGTAACCTTGCATCAAAGGGTTGTGGTGGTAAATACGCTGATTTATAGTAAGGTGTGGGGAGTG
Organism: Cherax quadricarinatus; assembly: GCF_038502225.1. Lineage (NCBI taxonomy): Eukaryota > Metazoa > Arthropoda > Malacostraca > Decapoda > Parastacidae > Cherax > Cherax quadricarinatus. Next base: position 45,205,763 of record NC_091298.1, read on the forward strand.
GCAGAAATTTATCCCTTACGAAGTCAGGAAATTATGGAATTACAAAGAAGAGTCTTAAGGTATGTGTGGGGTTTTGGGAGGGCGTGGTTGGGCAAAGATGTGGTAATGACTGCGGTAAGACAGGGAGGATTGGGATTGTTGGCATTAGGATCTAGGGTGAAGGCACTGTATGTGAAGCAGAGGTATATTCGGGCAGGGGGGGAAAGGGGTCTTCGGGTGGGGGAGGTGATGGGGGATATCCGCAAATGGTGGGGTGGCAAGGACTTAGTCGAGTGTGAGGATATGTTGAGGTTTATGTTAAAGGTACGAAATGTTAAAAAACTCAAGGTAAAACGGTTGGTGGGTGTGGGTCGTCGTAAGGAATCAATGCAAGGGATGGCAGTGTATCCCACATATGATTGGCGAGTGATATGGGTGGAATTTAGTAAATTAAGAATACAGGCAAGAGCGAGGGAATTAGTATATAGATTTCTTATGGGGACGTTAGCATCGAAAGAGGTGCTAAGACAAATGGGTTTTGTGAGAGAGGCGTCATGCGGTTTTTGTGGGGAAGTTGAAACGGCTTTCCATGTGGTTTATTTTTGTTCTGAATTGGAGGTGGTAAGCTTGTGGTTGAAGAGGGTTTTCTTGTTATTGGGGGGGGGACAGATATCACCCCTTAGGGCTTTAATGTTAGATATAGGAGGGGTGCCCAAAGAGGTAGGAAGGGACATTAGATACGTAATAGTTGATTACTTGTATATTTCTTGGGGGATGAGGGAGGTGGAGGGAAATATTAGGATAAAGGCGTTAACGGCGTGTTTTTATAGGACAGCGTGTAGGAATAAACTATTATATGGAGGAAGGTGGGTATCTAGTTTTCCGGAGGGATATCGTGAACTAACTGTTGAACGTCTACTCCGTTTGGCGACCGGGTGAGGGGCAAGGGGTTGGTCTCTTCAGTGGTGTGTCCTCTTGGAGTGATTGGAAGCCTGATGAGGAAGGTAGATTGGTTGGCAAGGTGGTTGATGTGGGTAAAGTTTATTTGCAGGGAGCCGTCGGGGGCACCGGGGTATTAGACCTTATGATTTTGTAAAATCACAGAGTCAACAGTTGTATGTGACCTTCTGTTTTCCTTTTTTGTTATCAGAACCATTTTGCATAGGGGGTTTATATTTATATGTATATGTGAGGATATGTTTTATACTTTTGAATATGTTGATCGAGTTATCCTTGTCATACGTATCTTTTTATATCATATTGAAGGTGTACATTATGAACTATGTACGAAAATATATAAGTATTTTTCTGGGGTTTATATATACCCTTCATTTTGTATGAAAGGTCATATTAATAAATTGAGTTTAATCGGTAACATTAACTTTGTGTGTGTGTGTAGGTGTGTTTGTGAGAACCAATGTCTTAGGTATAGTTCTCTTATTGAATGTAATATATTTTTATTTTATTTGGTGACTAGTCATTTAGCGTTATATTTCTATGTATAATCCAGTTTGTTCTGTCCGAACGCGTGCACACACACGTATGTGTGTATATGCATGTGTATATGTATACATATATATATGATTGTAGGACTTATTCATACATGTTTTATAATATCTCCGACTGATTGTTTGGAAGTCGGTATGTTTCTTCTCTTTTTTTCATAAACTGGGTGGGTTATTTTCAGTAGAATTTTGTTATATTTAAGTGTTAAAATGTATTTTGTGTATACCAGACATTGTCTGCCACTTCTGTTATGGATGTTACATATTTAGTTTAGGTCCAGTTTATTTAGTGATAAGTCTTTTTGCGTATTCCTTTCTAGTATAATCTAGTCTGTTCGGGAAGAAAGCATGGTTACATACATATAGGTGTATATGTGCATGTGTATGTACATACATATAGACATGATTATAGGATTTATTCCTACATGTTTTATAGACTCCGACGTTCTGTTTTGTAGTCGGTATGTTTTACTGCGGGAGAATTTCGCTATATCAATATGTTAAAATGTTTTTTGTTTGTTTTTGTGTGTACTGACATTGTCTGCCACGGTTTTTTGATTTGCTATAAATAACAAAGTGGAAAATAAATGCATATTGTAGGCTTGGTGCGTCTTTGTTAATAATAATAACAATGCATATTGTAATGTAGTTTTGTGTAATCTTGCTTAACATAGGTGCATGGTATATAATGCATAGAGGATGAGGGACAGTTTGTGTCAGCACAAAGTTAAATGTCTGTATGCTTTTGACAATGAAATTGATAATTCTGTGTAAGAACTGATACTGTGTTCTTTTATCTATATAATGTATTGTATCGTTTTAAATAAAATATAAAAAAAAAACTGTGCCAAAGTGCATTTGTTACACACAAAATGAATTCTGGTACTGTTGCTATAATTGTACATACATCCATCATGCACCCATCCCTTACACATTTTACATAAGTTGCCTTTTCTGTTTTTCATGCGTACTTTAGTACAGTGTATGCACCTGTTTGGTAGTGTTTGAGATAATAATGGCTGTATTGTCTCACATTGACCTATGTATGCATTACATATGGAGTTAAGGTTATCATTCCTAGCTACTAGACCGTCATTATCACCGTCATTTATCTGTCTGTTTTGCCTCTGCACAATAGTTTGAGGTCCTGGATTAATTTGGATATCACCACTTAAGAGCGCTACAATAAGAGCTGTGTGCCACTGTTTTTGTTTGGGTATGCGGTGTTGCCATACCTTGCGGCGATAGTGACATCTACTTTTCTGGTAGGATGGCAACTGTTGGGCTTTTACTGTCCAGGGCGCGGTTACTCCATTCACCTTTTCCAGCCCCCATGACTGATTTCTTTCTTCATGGAATTGAAGAAGAAAGATAAATATAATTATGGCAGCCTGTACCCCCCTAACGCCTGCCATTTTCACTCTTCGCTCTTTTACTCATATACAATAATATTTATTTCTCTTTTCCAGTCCCTAGTACACTTAGTATCTGCTTTAGCCATCACCACTGAATTACTAGTAAAATTTCCTCTTCAAAACCCTCTTCACTACTCACTTTTCCCTTAACTTCACAACCCCTTACAGTTAACCCCTTATTACACATGTGGAAATTATTTAATTTCCGAAGCTATAGTGCCTAATAAGTGTTTAATGTGTTGATCTGGGTCAAAATGTATTTGTATTTTGAATGGAACCAACTGGGTTCCCGCTGCGCCTGCGCAGATGTGCACGGGGGGTACAGGTCGAGCTGGGGCACGAGGTGGCGGGAGTGTTTTGAATGTAGTGAGGAAGCTGTGAAACATGGGATCAGGAAATTGGCATTCACGGCGGCCTAAGGATTAATATAGGCCTCCCTTCCTAATAGGAAGTGTCGTAATTGTTCCTGGTGAAGAGTGAGGGAACGAGATTTACGTGACCACCGTGATAAAGTGGTAAAATAAGTGGATAATAGTAGGACCGTGGGTGACGGGTGCGCCGCCATGGAATGTGTCCAGGGGAAATTACCCGTGAGTTAATCCTCACTCATCGGTCTCAGATCTTAATGGAGTGACCTCTAATGTGTATAATAATTATGAGACGTTAAATCGTCTTGTGAATGGTAATGTAATCAGCGATAATAACATTAAGTTAAGAGAATGCGGGAAGTGAAATAAATCGCCCTGCTCCGAGTGAACGCGTGGTTCTCGTCCCGAGGATAGCGAAGTTTTATGGAATCACGACTTCTAAACCGGGACAAACCAACGGATACCTCGTCCTGCTGGAATAAGAACCGTGTCGGTGTAGCAGGGCATCGAAAAGAGATGGTGAATGGAGGAAATAAGGAGCATCAATCACCCATAGTTAAGTAACCTTTCTAGTTATAGCAGACTGATACTGGCCAGTTTAGGTATGTTGTAATTGGATAGGTTATGGGTGATCCAGCCACATCAAGTGACCACCAGAGAATATCTGGTAAGTGGTGGGATTATGTACAAGTGTTTTTTCCTTGATGGGTATATCCATGTGTAACCTACCCTCCCCCCCCTTCATTCAGATAATTAATATAATCTATACAGTCCACAGTTAATTAGTAGCGCCATACTTGAGGGTGCTACCCAATTTATGCTGGTCTCGGATAGATATGGATAAGATTGTGAGGGTCGAGGGGCCACCTGCAGTGACCAGGGGTGGTTAAGTTTTCTCACATGTCTACATGGGTGACTACGGTAAACAATATCATTGTTGTCTACCAAGGAGATTACTCGTATGCGTGTAATGTTGAGGTATGTACTAGTAATCACTCCTATAAAATTTTCCATAACTCACTCCCCTTCCCACCTCACTTCACAGTCTGGCTTCACCAATTAACTTCTAACTCCTTTCCATTCTGGTAGACCAGAAAGGTTCAATCAATGGTTTTATCCTTCCAAATCCCCCTCATTTCCATTTATCGGGGGTTGTGTGGTGTTGTTGACTCCTGACCTGTTCTGCTGACTCAGCCAATTTTAGAACACTGAGAGGAGTAACGCCACCTACAACCTGACTTTCCTTGAGTTTATAGATATATTTGGCGTTTTCTGCTATGATTCTCTCACTGTACACTGGTCAGCTGAATATAGGTCAGCTACTAAAACATTAACCTTGACTGTTTAACTAGTAAGTAATTAAGTAAGTAAGTAAGTTTATTCAGGTATACACAAATACAGTTACATAGAATTATCATACATAGCAGCATATGTGTAGAGAACCTAGGATAACCCAAAAAAGTCAGACAGAGTGACTTATTTCCATTGGGGTCCCTTCTTTCCCACGACTGGCACTGAGGGATAACCGTCCTATAACCTTGGAGTTTTGTACTGTTGATTTGACGATGTCTCCTGTGTTTCCTTCTCGTTAGCACTGGTACAGGTGATATGATGGTGGTACAGATATGATGCTTCTGTCAACAGATGAACGTCAGTAAAGATGAGAATTTCACTTCGCTAGTTGTACGTCTAGCAGTAGCTACTGTTTGGATGCCGGTCAGCCATGTTTAAATGCTCAATTCTTTCCCTCCTTTGGCACTGAAGAAAAAAGTCCTACAGACCTGTCATTTCCTTGGAGATTTAGTTGATCAGGTTTTCTGCCATGTTGTCTTCCCATTGAACACTGGTGCAGTTGATATGGAGGTCAGTTATTTCATTGTAGTGGAAAACGTCTCGTCTGGTTCACGTCTGGCAGCAGGTCTGGTACTTGAATGCCGGTCCCTCTTTTGTCATATTTAGTCCATTTCATTGTCGTCACCATCAGTTTTTATGTCACTATAGGTTACTTGCATGTTGTTGCAGCAGTACTTGCAAATTTGGCCATCACTGGAGTTCGGATAGGCTCAGGGGATGGCAAGATATAGGAGCAGCCTTGTTGCTTGTGGCTAGGCCTGGGGACAGTTGGTCCCAAAGATGAGGAGGTACTTGTGCCTCCTCCCATGGGAGACTTAGGTCTCAAACACTCCCTAAAGAGGGAGCCAAGGCCGGGCCACCACTTGGAAAAGGCCCGGGACGGGAGAATACCGGCTAATCTTTAATAATAATAATAAATTTGAATAAATCCTAGCTACTTGAGCTTAGCAATTACATGTAAGAAAATTATAATATAAACTTTAAATATACATTTATATAATGTTAGCTACACTTGAGCTTAGCAATTACACATGTAAGAAAATTATAATATAAATTTTAAAAGCATTAATATGAATCCTAGCCAGACTTGGCTTATCCTTGCCAGACTTTGCTTAGCAAACTTAATATACACATTAATATAAATCCTAGCCACTTTGGCTTAGCAAATTTAATATTATACACACTAATATAAATCCTAGCTACTTGAGCTTAGCAATTACAATTAAGAAAATTAGAATATAAATTTTAAATACACATTAATATAATCTTAGCCAGACTTGGCTTAGCAAATTTAATATTGTAATAATTATAATCCACTACACATTAAGTAAATTTGTGACGTTAACATCCACCTCCTTCTGTACTTTCACATATAATTATTAAGTAATTAATTCATTAATTAATGACTTCACTAATTACATCCAGTTCGATCAAGTACTAACGGTCAACTAAATTGTGGAAAATTACACTTGCCTGGATGAAACTCATAAGGTACCTACCAGTAAATGGTAACAAAGATAATTATTTATCAAAGTTACATATACAATTAGGAATTTTGGGACACATAGGTCCCAAAAATGTTCCCCTTCAATACCTACAACTGTCATATCCACAAGTTGCTCTAGACCTATATTAATTACAAATGAAATATACATCACCAGGAATTCTGGTAAAATTATTATAAATTTGTGGACTGTATGTTAAAATTAATAAATGATTACATATACACATTTATATAACAGAAGGAGAATTTATAATCATAACACTCACCAATTTGTCTGGAGATTACTGTGTCATGTACAGAACCCCCATCTAACTAAATTTATGATGATAATGCTGGCCAGAATCACAAACATAATTTAGATAGCTTATCTGAGGTTCCTGGAGCTGTCCTGACGTAGGCTTAATGCTCAAATTATGCAAAAATGCACATCCAACAATTTCGGATCCTATTTGAGAGGTTTTAAGCCCAATATAACCCCTAGAGTGACGAAAATTATACACCTTACATTAACGTGTTTGTAACACATTCAAAACACAATGGCGACTCCTCTGCTCGTCAGCGCAGGTGCAGAGCTTCCCATTTTTTATAATATAATTTTTATTAAATACAATAATTTTTTTTAATTTACATACAAAATACACTATTTTCGGAAAATATACTATATATTTTCCACACACACCATACCCATCCTGTGGGTGGTAGTCACACCATACCCATCCAGTGAGTGGTAGTCACACCATACCCATTCTGTGGGTGGTAGTTACACCATACCCATTCTGTGGGTAGTAGTTACACCATACCCATTCTGTGGGTGGTAATCACACCATACACATCTTGTGGGTGGTAGTTACACCATACCCATCCTGTGGGTGGTAGTCACACCATATCCATCCTGTGGGTGGTAGTCACCTCATACCCCTCCTGTGGGTGATAGTCACACCATACCCATCCTGTGGGTGGTAGTCACACCATACCCATTCTGTGGGTGGTAGTCACACCATACCCATCCTGTGGGTGGTAGTCACACCATACCCATCCTGTGGATGGTAGTCACACCATACCCATCCTGTGGGTGGTAGTCACACCAACCCATCCTGTGGGTGGTAGTCAGATAAGATAAGATAAGATTTCGTTCGGATTTTTAACCCCGGAGGGTTAGCCACCCAGGATAACCCAAGAAAGTCAGTGCGTCATCGAGGACTGTCTAACTTATTTCCATTGGGGTCCTTAATCTTGTCCCCCAGGATGCGACCCACACCAGTCGACTAACACCCAGGTACCTATTTGCTGCTAGGTGAACAGGACAATAGGTGTAAGGAAACGTGTCGGAATTTCCACCCGCCGGGAATCGAACCCGGGCCCTCCGTGTGTGAAGCGGGAGTTTTAGCCACCAGACCACCGGGCCACACAAAAGAATACAGAGGTATATAATGGGTCCAGGGACTGGGCCCCAAAGTTTTGATAGTTGTAAGACAAAGTGTGTTTGAATTTCGGGTGTACAGCCATTTGGACAATGTACAAATGTAATATAACTTGTGAGTTCATTACTTTTGTACCTTGTTCAAATGGCTGTACACTCGAAATTCAAACACACTTTGTTTTACATTGTCTGTGAAAATAATTTCAATCTAATCATTAATAATGGAGAACTTTCAAGCAATAGGTTAAAATATTACTTTCCAGAAATTGGAGAAAGAGCGAATACAACTCATTACGTCAAAAAATCACAAATACGTATTGCATTACTTGGGACTTTTTCTTATTGGTTCCCCTATATATTACGACGTTTTCTCTAGTAAAGAACAGAGGTAACAGAGAAAACCATTCTCTTATAGCCAGGAACTTAAGTAAATTATTCATCGTGTTCCACCAGCACCCACAGGTATAATATGCAATTAATATTATTTTGGCCTACTCTATTAGGCCTTTATCTTATTTATCTTATGTCTGTTATCATTATTGAATAATTGGTATAATCAGATAAAGATTATTAGTCATAATAGCGACAGTATAAAAGGCATTGTGACGTTATTTTGTTTAATATCTTCATTATGCATCCCATACCCATCCTGTGGGCGGTAGTCACCCCATACCCATCCTGTGGGCGGTAGTCACCCCATACCCATCCTGTGGGCGGTAGTCATCCCATACCCATCCTGTGGGTGGATGCCACCCCATAGACTGCAAATCACCCAGAACAAAATCGTAAGATTCATCCTGGGGCTGGGACCAAGAGAACATGTAGGCCACGATGAATTACAGCAGTTGGATATGCTGAATGTTGAAGACAGAGTAAAACAACTGAAGCTAAATCATGTTTATAAAATTGCTCACAAACAGTGTCCAGAATATCTTGCTGTCAATTTTGTCAAGGTTGGGAACCGCAGCAATCATAGTACTAGGGGGAGAGAGCACAACTTTGTAGTACCCACAGTCAGTGGCCAGGCTTCAAACACCTTTTATTGTACAGCAATAAAGGAATGGAACAGACTACCCACAAATGTCAAGGCCAGTCATAGCTTGAACCAGTTCAAGAAGACTGCCAAAAAGTGTCTGATGAATGAAGCAACAGAAAGGGAGGGGAATGATTTTCTATTTTTTAGCTAAAATACGTGTAAATTTTACCTTATCCCTAGTAATGACCCTCGTATTGTAGATAGTCGTAATGACCCTCGGGTAGTAGATAGTCTTAATGACCCTCGTATTGTAGATAGTCTTAATGACCCTCGTGTAGTAGATAGTCTTTTTAGTATGATAATAAGATGTTATCTTCATTATAGAATAATAAGAAAATATTATAACCTTTATATTATAATAATAAGGTAAAAGGACCCCAATGGAAATAAGTCACTGTGTCTGACTTTTTTGGGTTATCCCAGGTTCTCTACACATATGCTGCTATGTATGATAATTCTATGTAACTGTATTTGTGTATACCTGAATAAATTTACTTACTTACTTACTTACATCCTGTGGGCAGTAGTCACCCCATACCCATACTGAGGGCAGTAGTCACCCCATACCCATCATGTGGGTGGTAATCACCACATACCCATCCTCTGAGGGGTAGTTAAAAGTTTACAGAGGTACATAATGGGTCCAGGGTCTGGACTCCATAGGTATGATAGCTTAACTAGTTACAAAGGTAATGAACTCCAGGTAGATCTGGTCACAATCATGACAAGTTACAAAGGTAATGAACTCCATGTAGATCTTGTGGAAAATTGCATATATCTGAATGTAACTCATTATATACATAACAGTAAATGATAACAAAGATAATTATTATTTATGAGTTAAATAGACAAATAGGAATTTGGGACACCTAGGTCGCAAAAATGTCCCCCTTCGATACCTACAACTGTCTTATCCAAAAGTTGCTCTAGACCTATTAATTACAAATGAAAGATGCTATGGAAAATTTTATAGGGTGTTACTTGTATGTACCTCAACATTACAAGCATACGAGTAATCTCATTGGGAGACAACAACTATATTGTTTACCAATATAGACATGTGAGAAAACTTAACCACCTCTGGTCACTGCAGGTGGCCCTTCGACACTCACAATTTTATCCATATCTATCCGAGACCAGTATAAATTGGATAGCACCCACAAGTACGGCGCTACTAATTAATTGTGGATTGTATAGATTATATTAGTTTAACTGAATGAAGGGGGGGGGGTAGGTTGCACATGTATATATCCATCAAGGAAAAAACACTTGTATATAATGCCACCACTTACCAGATATTATCTGGTGGTCACTTGATGTAGCTGGATCACCCCCAACCTATCGATCGACACCATGCCTAATCCTTCTAGGATAGGGTAGGTGCCTGAGCCCGAGCCTTTAGCTCATAAGACTGTCATTCCCATTTGCCCCCTTGAGGCGGGGATGGCAGACCAGAGAGGCCTAGCTTGTGGCTAGGCCTGGGGACAATTGGTCCCAAAGATGAGGAGGTACTTGTGCCTCCTCCCATGGGAGACTTAGGTCTCAGACACTCCCTAAAGAGGGAGCCAAGGCCGGGCCACCACTTGGACAGGGCCCGGGCCGGGAGAATACCGGCTAATCTTTAACTAACTAACTAACCAACCTATCCAATTACAACATACCTAACTGGCCAGTATCAGTCTGTTATAATTAAAAGGGTTAATTAACTGTGGGTGATTGATGCTCCTTATTTCCTCCATTCACCATCTCATTTCGATGTCTTGCTACACCGACATGGTTCTTATTCCAGCAGGACGAGGTATCCGTTGGTTTGTCCCGGTTTAGAAGTCTTGACTCCATAACTTCACTATCCTCGTGACAGGAACAACGAGGTCTAACGTGTTCACTCAGAGCAAGGCGACTTATTTCACTTCACGCATTCTCTTAACTTAGTGTTATTATCATTGATTACATTACAATTTACAAGACGATTTAATGTCTCATAATTATTATACACATTAGAGGTCACTCCATTAAGATCTGAGACCAATGAGTGAGGATTAAATCACGAGTATTTTCCCATGGACACACTCCATGGCAGCGCACCAGTCACCACCAGTCCTACCATTATTCACTAATTTTACAACTTTATTACGGTGGTCCCGTAAATCACGTTCCCTCACTCTTCACCAGGAACAGTTACGACACTTCCTGTTATGAAGTGAGGCCTATATTCATCCTTAGGCTGCCGTGAACGTCAATTTCCTGGTCCAGTGTTTTCACAGCCTCTTAATTCCATTCAAAACACTCCCGCTCCCGCATGCCCCGACTCGACCTCTTTCCCCGCACATCTGCGCAGGCGCAGATTGAACCCTGTTGGTTCTATTCAAAATACAATATAGAACAACAGTAATGCATTAATCATGTATATTTACATTATAAAAAAATATACAGTATAATTATGGGAATTTATTTTCCACAGATGCATCAACAAGAATTCTGGTAAATATATAAGTTTGTGGACTGTATATTAAAATTAAAAAATGATTATAGAAGCACATTTATATAACAGAAGGAGAATATCTTAAAATCGCTCACCAATTTGACTGGAGATCAAGGTGCATCATACTCAGAAAACCTCACTGTCTATCTATGAAAATAACACTGGCCAGAGTTACAACATAAGACTTATCTGAGGTTCCTGTTTTCGCAGGAGGATGATGATACACCTACGGAGCAAAATGGTCAGTATAGTGCAGCTGGGTTGTCTCAAGGTGAATCAGCGGCGTTGGCACTTGAGCTGGCAAAAATCAATCTTGAGCAAACTAGGGAACAGAGAGCATTCGCATGGGAAGAATTTGATAGGGAAAGAGAAAGGAGGCAGTTTTCGCATTCTGTAAATGACTTTAGTTTACAAAAAGCAGTACAGCTTGTTCCCCGCTTCAATGAGGCCGAACCAGAACAATTTTTCGAAAGCTTCGAAAATCAGGCTCAAGCCTTGAGGTGGCCGGAACAGCATTGGGCATCGTTGGTTCATACAGCATTATTGGGTAAGGCACAGGAATTTACGTCAGTATTAAATGACGCTGAATTTTCTGATTATCAAGTAGTGAAGACCACAGTGTTGGGAGCATATACATGTATCCCAGCCAAATACAAAAAACTTTTTAAGCTGTGCAGACGACAGCTTGGTCAATCCCTAGTGGACTTTGTGAGACAGCAAACCAAAGCTTTTACCGGCTTTGAGGAGCTGGTAGAGCTTATTCTGATTGATAACCTGCTGGAGTGACTTAACCACTGCATTGGAGGCAGCCAGGTTGGCTGATACCTTCGAAACTAACCGCTCCTTGTCCGAGCGGTCCCGTCTCTCTTTTCAACAGCCTGGCATGAGCAGAGATCGTCAACCTTGGAGAATGAAGTGCCAGCTGGAGGGAGAACGTCTACGTCAGCCAACTAAGTCACCTGGTGAGCCACGCTTCTCAACTTATGGTCCACCTGCGGAGAGGCAAACTACTCATGGTGCATCTCGACAACAGTATCCAGAGAGACACCAGCCAGAACGACACCATTTGCAACGTCAGCAGGGAGTAAAGGGCAAGCCTGTCGTCTGCTTCCTTTGTAACAAAGTAGGTCATATCCGTCCCAACTGCCCCCACAAACCCCAACCCATCGGGAAAATCTCTAATATCCCTAGTAACATGTCCCCTAGAGAAGTAGAAAAAGGTATGGCCCCTTATTATTGCAAGAGTCTTATTTCCCTTCAGGAAAACTCAGAAACAACTGAAATAAAGGCCTTTAGAGATACTGGAGCATATTGCTCACTTATAAGAGAAGGAATATTACCCCTTTCAGAGAACACTTCCTTGAATTCCTCTGTTTTATTGGAAGCATTTGGAGGAGCTATATATTCTGTCCCTTTGCATAAAATTTATGTACAGTGCAAATATTACACTGGGTACTTGACTGTAGGCATCTCAAAAGGATTCCCCATGAAAGATGCCATGTTATTACTGGGTAATAACATTACTACTGTTAGTGCGTGTCCTGAACCTATAATGAGTAATTCTTCTCCGGTGTTGGCCATAACTCGGGCAACATCCCAAGGGTTGTCTGGAGAGAACGTTGACCTATCCTTGGACGACTCCGGTCTCGGAATAGCCACGTTGTTTTATGAGGCACACCGGCCGGAGCCTCATAAATCAAGTGAACAGACCCCGATCAAGCCTTCCTATTCCCAGGTTGCAGGGTTGCCAGATGTCTCTGTTTCCATGCCCAAGGGACTGTCCTTCCGGGAGGAACAACGAAAGGACCCTTCTTTAAAATTCGCTTTTCAGGCAGCCATGGGTAAATCCTCTTTGGGTCATCCGGTCAAGTATGAACTTAAAAATGATTATTTGATCTGCACTGAGACTGGTAAGGAGATAGAGGGCCGGCAATTGTTTAACAGGTTAGTGGTTCCAACAAAGTATAAACCTCAAATATTAAATATAGCTCATAATACTTCATTAGGAGGTCACTTAGGAATTACAAAAACCTTGTATAGAATCACAAAAGAATTTTATTGGCCAAAATTAAAGAAAGATGTGAAGAATCATATTAGATGTTGCCGAGAATGTCAGCAAGTAGGGAAACCTGGACATTCCATTAAACCTGCACCTCTCCAACCTATACCTGCTGATGGAGAACCTTTTGCAGATTTAATTATAGACTGTGTAGGTCCACTACCTAGGTCAAAGTCTGGAAATCAATATTTATTTACGATTATAGATAAAGTAACCAGATATCCTGAAGCAATTCCCATGTGTAGTATTAATACTAAAGCTATTCTCAAAGCTTTAACAAAATTAATTTCTTGTTTTGGCATTCCTAAAACTATTCAAAGTGATCAAGGTACTAACTTTACTGCCAAAGCATTTAGGGAAGTATTAACTAGGTTAGGGATAATCCACAACTTATCCACTGCCTATCATCCTCAGTCCCAAGGCGCCTTGGAAAGATTCCATCAGACGTTAAAAACTATGATGAGAACTTTTTGCATGCACTTTCCTACAGACTGGGATGAATCACTACCCTTGTTGCTGTTCTCAGTACGAGAGACGGTGCAAGAGTCTACAGGGTATAGTCCGTTTGAGCTGATCTTTGGGCACAATGTACGAGGTCCTCTTCGGGTTCTCATAGAAGGATGGATGGGAGAAGACGTTAGCTCGACACTCTACAACCCGTCTTCAAGGTTGCAGGTGGCACGTCAGTTAGCAAAGGCTAACCTAAAGACAGCTCAAAGAAAGTTGAAACAGAGGTATGACAGAAGTGCAAAATTTCGCTCCTTCCATCCAGGAGACAAGGTGTTGGTGCAGGAACCTATACCTGGCCACACCTTGAAAGCTAGATTTATGGGACCTATGCAGATTGTAAGTAGATTATCTGATGTAAATTACGTGGTAGCTCCCATTGATAAGACCTCAAAAACTAAAATTTACCACATCAGTCAATTAAAGTCTTTTCATACACCAGATAAAGTCCCAGTAATGACTCTGTCCTCTACCTCTGAGGACGACTCTGATTCTTTGCACTCTATCTCTGAAATTAATATTAAACTTTCAAATTCTGTCCTCCTCAAGGATCCTAGCCCTTTAATGGAGGGACTATCTGAAACGCAAGCAACAAATTTAACTGAGCTCCTACAGTCATATCCTAATATTTTTTCGGATGTGCCGAAAAAATGTACGTTAGGTTATCATGATATAGATGTGGGAAACTCTAAACCAATTAAACTCTCCCCCTACAGAGCTAATCCTGAAAAGCAAAGGCTACTTCAGCAGGAAGTAGAATTTTTGTTAAAGCATGGTTTAGTGGAGGAGTCATCTAGTCCATGGGCTTCATCGTGCATCCTTGTGAAGAAGGCTGATGGAGGGTTTCGTATGTGTACAGACTGCCGTAAGGTGAATGAGGTCACAATTACAGATGCTTACCCTCTTCCTCGTCTGGATGACGTAATTGACTTTGTGGGTAAGGCTACTTTTGTGTCCAAGTTAGATCTCCTTAAAGGTTACTATCAGGTACCTTTGACGGATAAGGCGAAGGAAATCTCTGCCTTCGTAATTCCAGGAGGTCATCAATACACAGTTACCCCCTTCAGAATGAAAAATTCCCCCTCTTCATTCCAGAAACTTATCCATCAGGCTATTGAAGGACTTGAAGGCACGGCAGCATACCTAGTTGATATTGTTGTGGTGTCTGATACTTGGGATCAACACCTACTTAGACTTAAGGCTCTTTTTGAGACCTTTAAGAGTTCCCATTTAACAGTTAATTTATCTAAATCTTCCTTTGGCCAGGCCACTGTCACTTTTCTAGGCCATGAAGTAGGTAGTGGTAAAGTTGCACCTAAACTTGCTAAAGTTCTTGCTATTAAAGATTATCCAGTTCCTCATGATAGGAAATCTCTTCAACGTTTCCTAGGCATGATAGGATTTTACAGAAGATTTTGTAAGAATTTCTCAGATATTGTAGCCCCTCTTACCTCTCTTACCAGTCACAAAGTTCCCTTTAATTGGACCTCAGACTGTAACACTGCTTTTAATAAAGCAAAAAGATTATTGTGTACTGCACCCATTCTCTTGTCTCCAGATTTCTCCAAACCTTTTTCATTACAGGTTGATGCTTGTGAGTCTGGGGTTGGGGCAGTACTATTACAAAACGAGAATGAGGAGTTGCAGCCTGTAGCATACTTTTCAGCCAAGTTCCAGCCACATCAGAGGGCTTACTCTACCATTGAAAAAGAAGCCCTCACGCTGGTACTGGCTTTGGAGCATTTCGATGTTTATGTGGGCCAGACATCGCAGGTGGTCACAGTCTACAGTGATAACAATCCTCTAGTATATCTCCAAGCCATGAAGAACCACAACACAAGGCTCATGCGCTGCACGCTAAGACTGCAACCATACTCACTCAGAATTAAATAAATTGCCGGCAAAGAAAATGTGTTGGCAGACTCTTTATCTAGAGTCTAATATTTTTATTTATTTAGGTTAGGATGTTATATTATTTGTGGTAACCCCTTTTCACGCTCTTTTTTTTTATCCCCTGGTGTGGGGTTTTTTTTTAGTGAGGGGATGCGGGCTACTGTCCACCTGTATCTTGGACCTATGCTAGCCTGACTGATTGCTGTCTCACTCTAAGTTTAGGGTTTGGCTTTTGGTCACGAGAAAAGCTGAGCTCTAAGAGTTGGATGGTGGAGAGGAAAGGCGGTCCCATAATTTTGTGCCATGGTGGCACGGTTACCACTGGGAGGTGGCAGCCTAATCCTGAGTCTTCTCGGGGTGGAGGTGTGGCATGCAAAGAGTACGTAACCTTTATTCGGCGCATGTACACACCCTCATTTACAGGCTATCTCCCCCAACCAGCGAACCAGGTTGCTAAGAGTTGATGATGGGGCCCCGTCGTTCAACTAGTGACCAGGTTCTAGCCAATAAGATGGTGGTTTTGGCAATTGCAGAGGTTATGTGGGTACCACTCTCCTGTCTGCCCTTGTCATTCCCATTCTAGAGCTGGTTGAAGCACGGTCTGCTATCTTGTGGCTTCTATTTCTGCCTTGCTTACCGTGGAGTGCACTATACTTATCAATGTACATAGTGTACATATTGCTGTTCTAAATTGGTGAAGGATAATATAAGTCTAAACTTTTTCTGCTGTGTTTATTTTGTTCCCATTACACCCGG
Organism: Cherax quadricarinatus; assembly: GCF_038502225.1. Lineage (NCBI taxonomy): Eukaryota > Metazoa > Arthropoda > Malacostraca > Decapoda > Parastacidae > Cherax > Cherax quadricarinatus. The sequence continues at coordinate 45,222,040 of NC_091298.1, forward strand.
GATAACAGGCCATTTGGATTCCTAGGTTGTAATAATTACATTACAATTTACAAGACGATTTAATGTCTCATAATTATTATACACATTAGAGGTCACTCCATTAAGATCTGAGACCAATGAGTGAGGATTAAATCACGGGTATTTTCCCATGGACACACTCCATGGCAGCGCACCAGTCACCACCGGTCCTACCATTATTCACTAATTTTACAACTTTATTACGGTGGTCCCGTAAATCACGTTCCCTCACTCTTCACCAGGAACAGTTACGACACTTCCTGTTATGAAGTGAGGCCTATATTAATCCTTAGGCTGCCGTGAACGTCAATTTCCTGGTCCAGTGTTTTCACAGCCTCTTAATTCCATTCAAAACACTCCCGCTCCCGCATGCCCCGACTCGACCTCTTTCCCCGCACATCTGCGCAGGCGCAGATTGAACCCTGTTGGTTCTATTCAAAATACAATATAGAACAACAGTAATGCATTAATCATGTATATTTACATTATAAAAAAAATATACAGTATAATTATGGGAATTTATTTTCCACAGATGCATCAACAAGAATTCTGGTAAATATATAAGTTTGTGGACTGTATATTAAAATTAAAAAATGATTATAGATGCACATTTATATAACAGAAGGAGAATATCTTAAAATCGCTCGCCAATTTGACTGGAGATCAAGGTGCATCATACTCAGAAAACCTCACTGTCTATCTATGAAAATAACACTGGCCAGAGTTACAACATAAGACTTATCTGAGGTTCCTGGAGCTGTCTTGTCCAGTCGCCTGATATCTCAAGTTATGCAGGAATGCACATCCAACAATTTCGGCTCCTATTTGACAGGTGTCAGCCCAATTTTTCCTCTAGAGCACAAAAATTCTTAATTTCACTAACGTTTTCTTGGTTCATTCAAACAACAATAGCGAGTCTCGTCTGCACATGCGCAGGCTTCCCATTTTTTAACATAATTTTTATTACCTATAGAATATTACACTAATTTACATAAAAAATACACTATTTTTTCTGGAAAATACATTATTTTCCACTGCGGCCAGCCGGAGTTCGTTGCTAAACGACTCAAATTGCTTATTTGACAATGGTGGAGGACCTGGGTACATATAAGATCTGGCATACACACGGCGACACATTACACAAGATTTAATCGCCCTTTTTACACCTTGCCGTCCTTGTGGAATCCAGAAAGTTCCCCTAACACAATTTAAGCTATCTTGTACCCCACCATGCATTACATTTTTTTGGGGCATTTAGAACAATTAAATTTGTTAGATGAGTTTTGGGCAGTAAAATAGGGTGTTTAGCATAATCACCCAATTCAGCATTTTGTAACCTACTTCTACACCTAATTACATTGTTCTCTACACAGCCCCAATTTCTCTATTATGGAACGTTTCACAATTTTTCTTTCCATCATCAATTTAATCTCATTTCCATAGATTTCTTCTTGTACCCTCTTTATCCAATATTCAAGAGGATGTGAAAACTTATATGAGATATTCATCTTGTTTAGAAATTTAAACACCAACTTAGTTACATTGATTAGTTTGGGTAAAGAAGAATACCTATTTATATCAATGGCTAAGGAAGGACAAACTACTGGAGCGCTGGTCATAGTAATTTCAACAGGAGCAATATACGCCTTTTGTACAGGCCAATTAGCTTTATTTACCAATCAGCTCGGTCCTTTAAACCATGATACAGCATTTACAAATTTAGCATAAGGTAAACCTCGAGACAAGAAATCAGCTGGATTCTCCTCACCAGGTATATGATTAAATGTTAACATATGCTGACCCAAACTATTATACTTCTCTTGCATCTGATTAATTTCAGCGACTCTGTTTTGTACGTACACAATTTTACTGTTTCCATTACGAATCCGTTGTAAGGATACCTCATTATCAGACCAAATTACAGTGTCGCTAATATTTATCTCCTGCAACTTATTTCTTATATAATTAGCTAATTTGACACCTACATAAATGGCTGTTAATTCCAACTGAGGTAATGTATGTGATTTAATTGGAGACACTTTAGCCTTAGACATAACAAGAGAGATAACACTATTACATTGAAGGTAAGCAACTGCTCCATATGCCAATTTTGAAGCATCACAAAAAATGTGGAGTACATTTTTCCTATTTGGATTGGCCACCTGGCACGGGAACTCCAACATTGGAATTTTCTCATAATCACCAATTAATTCATCCCACCTGTTAATGAATTCCTCAGGTAGAATTTCATCCCAAGCACATTTAAGTTTCCATGCTTCCTGTATTAATAATTTTTCTCTTAAAGTAAGGGGTGACACTAAACCTAGTGGATCAAAACATTTGGAAACTTCAAGCAAAACTCTTTTAGTTAATTTATTGGGCATACTGTAATTATTAGGTTTTAACATTAACAAATCTCTCTCAGTATCCCAAGTTAATCCCAATACATTACTACATTTTGGCACTTCATCTCCAGGGTAATCTTTACTTATTTTGTCCTTTAATTTGGACGAATTACTATTCCATTCCCTCAGGGGCATATTTGCACTTTGCATTATTTTATTAGCCTCTCCATAAGTCATTAACAGTTCCTCTTCAGTTGACGTCACAACCAGGAAATTGTCCACATAAAATTGTTTGCTCATTACTTTACTCAATGGACTTCCCATACATTTAAGGTGTGCATTTATCGTCACTTGAAGTAGGAACGGACTGGATGTAGCACCAAATAATACGCTCCTAAAGCGAAAGGTTTTCAGAGGGCTAAGTGGGTCAATAGGATTCTCAGGCCATAAGAAGAGGGTACAATCCCAGTCAGCCTCTTGTAAACCCACTCTTAGGAAAGCTTTATTTATGTCAGCCGTGAAGGCATAATGCTTAACTCTGAAATTTAATAAGATATCTCCTAATTTTTCCGTCAACGACGGACCTGTCATCAAACAGTCATTTAAACTAGGTACATTTTTGTTATTCGTGGCACTACAATTAAACACAATCCTCAAAGGAGTGGTCTTAGAATCCTTCTTCACTCCGTGATGTGGCAAATAGTGACCATATATTTTGGCTTGCTCAGGAGGTACCTCTTCTATAAATTTATTAATTAATTGTTCAGCAATTGTATCATTATTGGCAGTTAACAATTCTGGTGTCTTGCTCAGTTTGCGGAGCTGAGCCTTTAATTATCCATATGCCATTCTGTAATTAGTGGGCAATTCTGGATGGTTCAGTCTCCACGGAAGTCATACCCAGTATTGTCCAGATTCAAATTTTACACCTTTCAGGTATTGCTGAGTAAAAGAATCGTCTGGACTTTCTTCATTTACATTTATTCCAATGCTGTCTAATTCCCACAATTTATGCACTGGCTCAACACCATCCTCTATGGAAGAATTATACTGGGGCACGATTTCATGAGTAAGACACACAGTTATGGTACTTGTAGTTTCCTCTAGTCATGAATTATTATTACAAGGAATCCTACCATACATTACATGGCCTCCTGCAGTCTTCAAAAGGGTGACACCACATTTCTTTACCATACCCTTTACAAAGGAGGCATAATAGTCACTACCTATCAAAATATTTATTGGGCCTACAGAATCATCACTTACACCAGAAGGTGCTAAATTTACATTATGTGAAAGTCTTTCTGTAGCTTTACTAAGCCCTACTGTAGATATTTTCTCTGGAAGTCTATCTGTAATTACTGCATTAACACGTTTTTTCTCATTGCCCAACCTGACAGTTACATAAACAGTGTCATACAATTGAGCCCTTTTATCCGAGAGAAAACCAGATAATTTTAGAGTTGTAGGATCTCCCATCTGTACTTTCATACCATCAAGACATTTACGTTTTATGAAAGTACGCTGGGATCCCTGGTCTAATAATGCATTTACATTTTTTGATTTATGCCTTTTATCATCAATTTTTACCTGTAACACAGGTAAGGCTACTTCAGCAAACCCATCATTATTAACATTAGCAGCAATTTTTACATTAGCCACTGTTGTGTCAGGATTGTCAACATTATCATTATTATCAACATTATCATAGACCCTTACACATGACTATATGGTGTCTTCCTTTGTGACATTGATAACAGTTGTTTAATTTACCATGACAATCCTTTACATTGTGATTACCTAGACATCTGATACATCTGTCAAGTTCTTCCAATCTTTCAATCTTATCATTCCATGAATTGTATGCACTGCAATTCTTAGAGAAATGAGTACCCTTGCAGAAAAGACAATCTCTCTTTTCTTTGACTGGTTTCTTATTAACTGGGCTACTCTTAGGAGGGTACTTATTCTTCTTACCTTGTGGAGAATCATTATTTCTGATTCTTGCTACTTGATATGTACCTATGCAACTATTTTTAGGAAATGAATTTTGATTATTACCATTGGGATAATTTTTCCCTTTGTTAAACTTGACAGATACCTCAGAGTTATTATGTGTTGCAACTTTAAAATGAGTTGGTTGGCTGGTCTGCAACTGCACAATTAATTCTTGTAGACCTAGTCTTATTTCCTCCAGACCAAAATAACCTTTGTGATATTTGTTCGAGTTCCATTCAAGTGTTTTACAGCTTAATTTATTCTGTACCATGGCACTCAATAACCAGTCTGATTCCTTCAGATTACATTTATTACTTAATGTTTTGAGAGTGCTCTCCAGTTTAACTCTAAACTGCTGTAAACCTTTGTAAGTGTGATCTGGAGATTTTAAATTAACAATGATATTCACTAGATCCAACCTATGAGGATAGACTGAGGGCCCTAAATCTGCACTCTCTAAAATGGCGTAGAATTAGGGGGGATATGATTGAGGTGTATAAATGGAAAACAGGAATAAATAAAGAGGATGTAAATAGCGTGCTGAAAATATCCAGGCAAGACAGGATTCGCAACAATGGTTTCAAATTGGAAAAGTTCAGAATAAGGAAGGACATAGGAAAGCACTGGTTTGGTAATAGAGTTGTGGATGAGTGGAACAAACTCCCAAGTACCGTCATAGAAGCTAAGACCTTGTGTAGTTTTAAAAATGGGTTGGATAAATACATGAGTGGGTGTGGGTGGGTGTGAGTTGGACCTGACTAGCTAGGGGTACCAGGTCTGGTGCCGTGTTCCTTCCTTAAGTGGAAGTGACCTGACTAGGTGGTCATTGTTCTAGGCCGGGGGGTGGCATGGACCTGCTTCGCATGGGTCAGTTTTCCTGTTGCAGTGTTCTTTCATTCTTATGTTCTTATGTTTTTCTTAATATTTTTACTTAGTGTAGGTATAAATAACTCATTACTACTGTAACCAAATATAAACATATAAATAGTTCTGGACTTCTGGTAACCTTCAAGTAATGATATTGTGAGTTACTTATACCTAGAAAATACTTAAAAGACTGATTTAAAATCTCTACACTCAGATATAACATATTTATGAGAGCTGGAGACACAGCAGACGACACAAAGCAATCTGTCTGCTGTCAGTTAATGGTTCCTGGGGTGATCGCCCCCGTGACTCGGTCTCGGAACAGACTTCCTTAAATTATAACTGAAAAATTAATAGTAACTGTAATTTAAATATTAATTAGTACTTTTAATATGATGGTACCTTTTCTCGTTTAAAACATTTACTAGTTTATGTATATCATACTTAGTCTACACTACGATTAAGTAATTAGTAGAGAAAATTACCAGGTGAGTAACACCTCTACCTTCATTATCATGTCACTGTACAGGTGAGTTACACCTCTCTACCTTCATTATCATCTCAGTGTACAGGTGAGTTACACCTCTCTACCTTCATTATCATCTCAGTGTACAGGTGAGTTACACCTCTCTACCTTCATTATCATCTCAGTGTACAGGTGAGTTACACCTCTCTACCTTCATTATCATCTCAGTGTACAGGTGAGTTACACCTCTCTACCTTCATTATCATCTCAGTGTACAGGTGAGTTACACCTCTCTACCTTCATTATCATCTCAGTGTACAGGTGAGTTACACCTCTCTACCTTCATTATCATCTCAGTGTACAGGTGAGTTACACCTCTCTACCTTCATTATCATCTCAGTGTACAGGTGAGTTACACCTCTTCTACCAGTTCATTATCATCATCTCAGTGTACAGGTGAGTTACACCTCTCTACCTTCATTATCATCTCAGTGTACAGGTGAGTTACACCTCTCTACCTTCATTATCATCTCAGTGTACAGGTGAGTTACACCTCTCTACCTTCATTATCATCTCAGTGTACAGGTGAGTTACACCTCTCTACCTTCATTATCATCTCAGTGTACAGGTGAGTTACACCTCTCTACCTTCATTATCATCTCAGTGTACAGGTGAGTTACACCTCTCTACCTTCATTATCATCTCAGTGTACAGGTGAGTTACACCTCTCTACCTTCATTATCATCTCAGTGTACAGGTGAGTTACACCTCTCTACCTTCATTATCATCTCAGTGTACAGGTGAGTTACACCTCTCTACCTTCATTATCATCTCAGTGTACAGGTGAGTTACACCTCTCTACCTTCATTATCATCTCAGTGTACAGGTGAGTTACACCTCTCTACCTTCATTATCATCTCAGTGTACAGGTGAGTTACACCTCTCTACCTTCATTATCATCTCAGTGTACAGGTGAGTTACACCTCTCTACCTTCATTATCATCTCAGTGTACAGGTGAGTTACACCTCTCTACCTTCATTATCATCTCAGTGTACAGGTGAGTTACACCTCTCTACCTTCATTATCATCTCAGTGTACAGGTGAGTTACACCTCTCTACCTTCATTATCATCTCAGTGTACAGGTGAGTTACACCTCTCTACCTTCATTATCATCTCAGTGTACAGGTGAGTTACACCTCTCTACCTTCATTATCATCTCAGTGTACAGGTGAGTTACACCTCTCCTCTACCTTCATTATCATCTCAGTGTACAGGTGAGTTACACCTCTCTACCTTCATTATCATCTCAGTGTACAGGTGAGTTACACCTCTCTACCTTCATTATCATCTCAGTGTACAGGTGAGTTACACCTCTCTACCTTCATTATCTCACTGTACAGGTGAGTTACACCTCTCTACCTTCATTATCATCTCAGTGTACAGGTGAGTTACACCTCTCTACCTTCATTATCATCTCAGTGTACAGGTGAGTTACACCTCTCTACCTTCATTATCATCTCAGTGTACAGGTGAGTTACACCTCTCTACCTTCATTATCATCTCAGTGTACAGGTGAGTTACACCTCTCTACCTTCATTATCATCTCAGTGTACAGGTGAGTTACACCTCTCTACCTTCATTATCATCTCAGTGTACAGGTGAGTTACACCTCTCTACCTTCATTATCATCTCAGTGTACAGGTGAGTTACACCTCTCTACCTTCATTATCATCTCAGTGTACAGGTGAGTTACACCTCTCTACCTTCATTATCATCTCAGTGTACAGGTGAGTTACACCTCTCTACCTTCATTATCATCTCAGTGTACAGGTGAGTTACACCTCTCTACCTTCATTATCATCTCAGTGTACAGGTGAGTTACACCTCTCTACCTTCATTATCATCTCAGTGTACAGGTGAGTTACACCTCTCTACCTTCATTATCATCTCAGTGTACAGGTGAGTTACACCTCTCTACCTTCATTATCATCTCAGTGTACAGGTGAGTTACACCTCTCTACCTTCATTATCATCTCAGTGTACAGGTGAGTTACACCTCTCTACCTTCATTATCATCTCAGTGTACAGGTGAGTTACACCTCTCTACCTTCATTATCATCTCAGTGTACAGGTGAGTTACACCTCTCTACCTTCATTATCATCTCAGTGTACAGGTGAGTTACACCTCTCTACCTTCATTATCATCTCAGTGTACAGGTGAGTTACACCTCTCTACCTTCATTATCATCTCAGTGTACAGGTGAGTTACACCTCTCTACCTTCATTATCATCTCAGTGTACAGGTGAGTTACACCTCTCTACCTTCATTATCATCTCAGTGTACAGGTGAGTTACACCTCTCTACCTTCATTATCATCTCAGTGTACAGGTGAGTTACACCTCTCTACCTTCATTATCATCTCAGTGTACAGGTGAGTTACACCTCTCTACCTTCATTATCATCTCAGTGTACAGGTGAGTTACACCTCTCTACCTTCATTATCATCTCAGTGTACAGGTGAGTTACACCTCTCTACCTTCATTATCATCTCAGTGTACAGGTGAGTTACACCTCTCTACCTTCATTATCATCTCAGTGTACAGGTGAGTTACACCTCTCTACCTTCATTATCATCTCAGTGTACAGGTGAGTTACACCTCTCTACCTTCATTATCATCTCTACCTTCATTATCTTCTCAGTGTACAGGTGAGTTACACCTCTCTACCTTCATTATCATCTCAGTGTACAGGTGAGTTACACCTCTCTACCTTCATTATCATCTCAGTGTACAGGTGAGTTACACCTCTCTACCTTCATTATCATCTCAGTGTACAGGTGAGTTACACCTCTCTACCTTCATTATCATCTCAGTTACACCTCTCTACCTTCATTATCATCTCAGTGTACAGGTGAGTGTACAGGTGAGTTACACCTCTCTACCTTCATTATCATCTCAGTGTACAGGTGAGTTACACCTCTCTACCTTCATTATCATCTCAGTGTACAGGTGAGTTACACCTCTCTACCTTCATTATCATCTCAGTGTACAGGTGAGTTACACCTCTCTACCTTCATTATCATCTCAGTGTACAGGTGAGTTACACCTCTCTACCTTCATTATCATCTCAGTGTACAGGTGAGTTACACCTCTCTACCTTCATTATCATCTCAGTGTACAGGTGAGTTACACCTCTCTACCTTCATTATCATCTCAGTGTACAGGTGAGTTACACCTCTCTACCTTCATTATCATCTCAGTGTACAGGTGAGTTACACCTCTCTACCTTCATTATCATCTCAGTGTACAGGTGAGTTACACCTCTCTACCTTCATTATCATCTCAGTGTACAGGTGAGTTACACCTCTCTACCTTCATTATCATCTCAGTGTACAGGTGAGTTACACCTCTCTACCTTCATTATCATCTCAGTGTACAGGTGAGTTACACCTCTCTACCTTCATTATCATCTCAGTGTACAGGTGAGTTACACCTCTCTACCTTCATTATCATCTCAGTGTACAGGTGAGTTACACCTCTCTACCTTCATTATCATCTCAGTGTACAGGTGAGTTACACCTCTCTACCTTCATTATCATCTCAGTGTACAGGTGAGTTACACCTCTCTACCTTCATTATCATCTCAGTGTACAGGTGAGTTACACCTCTCTACCTTCATTATCATCTCAGTGTACAGGTGAGTTACACCTCTCTACCTTCATTATCATCTCAGTGTACAGGTGAGTTACACCTCTCTACCTTCATTATCATCTCAGTGTACAGGTGAGTTACACCTCTCTACCTTCATTATCATCTCAGTGTACAGGTGAGTTACACCTCTCTACCTTCATTATCATCTCAGTGTACAGGTGAGTTACACCTCTCTACCTTCATTATCATCTCAGTGTACAGGTGAGTTACACCTCTCTACCTTCATTATCATCTCAGTGTACAGGTGAGTTACACCTCTCTACCTTCATTATCATCTCAGTGTACAGGTGAGTTACACATCTTGAACAATATATACACCACAAGTCAAGAATCTGAACACCAACATTGTTCGATGTTAAAGAGGATCCAGGAAGGAGCGAAACATCGTCTAGCTGTTCTTTCTAATTCTTAAACTTACGATATGTTACACGGAGGTTATAGCGAATTTTATTTTGCTATTTATTCTGAAGAGAGCTGCAATATTCAGATAAAATATATTACATGGTAAGCAGTATAAACATTGTAGATCAGGAGATGAGTCAAACTCACTTCTTTATAATTAAAGTCATTTATAACATAAATCAGAAGTGTTGTGGCCAGACTGTGGCAGCAGTGTCGGGGTAATTATGGTACTTGTTGTGGCCAGACTGTGGCAGCAGTGTCGGGGTAATTATGGTACTTGTTGTGGCCAGACTGTGGCAGCAGTGTCGGGGTAATTATGGTACTTGTTGTGGCCAGACTGTGGCAGCAGTGTCGGGGTAATTATGGTACTTGTTGTGGCCAGACTGTGGCAGCAGTGTCGGGGTAATTATGGTACTTGTTGTGGCCAGACTGTGGCAGCAGTGTCGGGGTAATTATGGTACTTGTTGTGGCCAGACTGTGGCCAGACTGTGGCAGCAGTGTCGGGGTAATTATGGTACTTGTTGTGGCCAGACTGTGGCAGCAGTGTCGGGGTAATTATGGTACTTGTTGTGGCCAGACTGTGGCAGTGTGGCCAGACTGTGGCAGCAGTGGCGGGGTAAGTAGGGTACTTGTGGTGGCCAGACTGTGGCAGCAGTGTCGGGGTAATTATGGTACTTGTTGTGGCCAGACTGTAGTGTCTCTACTTGTTGTGGCCAGACTGTTTCGGGGTAATTATGGTACTTGTTGTGGCCAGACTGTTGTCGTGTATGTTGGCAGCAGTGTCGGGGTAATTATTCAGAACACTGCCTTCTTATTTTTTTTGGCTTATTTTCGTGTATGTTTTATATTTTAAGTAGCTTAAATTTCATAATAAATAAAATATATAAAAGTTCGCATGCATTTTTCTGTGTTTACAATTTATCATTAATAACCAAAGAAAGAAGCTAGTGTTGTCACCTGGCGAAGAGTCCCGTCTTGTCAAGGTTATACACACACAGATGACTTTCTAACCTGGCTAGGAGTCCCGTCTTGTCAAGGTTATACACACACAGATGACTTTCTAACCTGGCTAGGAGTCCCGTCATGTCAAGGTTATACACACACAGATGACTTTCTAACCTGGCTAGGAGTCCCGTCATGTCAAGGTTATACACACACACAGATGACTTTCTAACCTGGCTAGGAGTCCCGTCATGTCAAGGTTATACACACACACAGATGACTTTCTAACCTGGCTAGGAGTCCCGTCATGTCAAGGTTATACACACACAGATGACTTTCTAACCTGGCTAGGAGTCCCGTCATGTCAAGGTTATACACACACACAGATGACTTTCTAACCTGGCTAGGAGTCCCGTCATGTCAAGGTTATACACACACACAGATGACTTTCTAACCTGGCTAGGAGTCCCGTCATGTCAAGGTTATACACACACAGATGACTTTCTAACCTGGCTAGGAGTCCCGTCATGTCAAGGTTATACACACACACAGATGACTTTCTAACCTGGCTAGGAGTCCCGTCATGTCAAGGTTATACACACACACAGATGACTTTCTAACCTGGCTAGGAGTCCCGTCATGTCAAGTTTATACACACACAGATGACTTTCTAACCTGGCTAGGAGTCCCGTCATGTCAAGGTTATACACACACAGATGACTTTCTAACCTGGCTAGGAGTCCCGTCATGTCAAGGTTATACACACACAGATGACTTTCTAACCTGGCTAGGAGTCCCGTCATGTCAAGGTTATACACACACAGATGACTTTCTAACCTGGCTAGGAGTCCCGTCATGTCAAGGTTATACACACACACAGATGACTTTCTAACCTGGCTAGGAGTCCCGTCATGTCAAGGTTATACACACACAGATGACTTTCTAACCTGGCTAGGAGTCCCGTCATGTCAAGGTTATCATGTCAAGGTTATACACACACAGATGACTTTCTAACCTGGCTAGGAGTCCCGTCATGTCAAGGTTATACACACACAGATGACTTTCTAACCTGGCTAGGAGTCCCGTCATGTCAAGGTTATACACACACACAGATGACTTTCTAACCTGGCTAGGAGTCCCGTCATGTCAAGGTTATACACACACAGATGACTTTCTAACCTGGCTAGGAGTCCCGTCATGTCAAGGTTATACACACACAGATGACTTTCTAACCTGGCTAGGAGTCCCGTCATGTCAAGGTTATACACACACAGATGACTTTCTAACCTGGCTAGGAGTCCCGTCATATCAAGGTTATACACACACAGATGACTTTCTAACCTGGCTAGGAGTCCCGTCATGTCAAGGTTATACACACACACAGATGACTTTCTAACCTGGCTAGGAGTCCCGTCATGTCAAGGTTATACACACACAGATGACTTTCTAACCTGGCTAGGAGTCCCGTCATGTCAAGGTTATACACACACACAGATGACTTTCTAACCTGGCTAGGAGTCCCGTCATGTCAAGGTTATATACACACACAGATGACTTTCTAACCTGGCTAGGAGTCCCGTCATGTCAAGGTTATATACACACACAGATGACTTTCTAACCTGGCTAGGAGTCCCGTCATGTCAAGGTTATACACACACACAGATGACTTTCTAACCTGGCTAGGAGTCCCGTCATGTCAAGGTTATACACACACAGATGACTTTCTAACCTGGCTAGGAGTCCCGTCATGTCAAGGTTATACACACACAGATGACTTTCTAACCTGGCTAGGAGTCCCGTCATGTCAAGGTTATACACACACAGATGACTTTCTAACCTGGCTAGGAGTCCCGTCATGTCAAGGTTATACACACACACAGATGACTTTCTAACCTGGCTAGGAGTCCCGTCATGTCAAGGTTATACACACACAGATGACTTTCTAACCTGGCTAGGAGTCCCGTCATGTCAAGGTTATACACACACAGATGACTTTCTAACCTGGCTAGGAGTCCCGTCATGTCAAGGTTATACACACACACAGATGACTTTCTAACCTGGCTAGGAGTCCCGTCATGTCAAGGTTATACACACACACAGATGACTTTCTAACCTGGCTAGGAGTCCCGTCATGTCAAGGTTATACACACACAGATGACTTTCTAACCTGGCTAGGAGTCCCGTCATGTCAAGGTTATACACACACACAGATGACTTTCTAACCTGGCTAGGAGTCCCGTCATGTCAAGGTTATACACACACACAGATGACTTTCTAACCTGGCTAGGAGTCCCGTCATGTCAAGGTTATACACACACACAGATGACTTTCTAACCTGGCTAGGAGTCCCGTCATATCAAGGTTATACACACACACAGATGACTTTCTAACCTGGCTAGGAGTCCCGTCATGTCAAGGTTATACACACACAGATGACTTTCTAACCTGGCTAGGAGTCCCGTCATATCAAGGTTATACACACACAGATGACTTTCTAACCTGGCTAGGAGTCCCGTCATGTCAAGGTTATACACACACAGATGACTTTCTAACCTGGCTAGGAGTCCCGTCATGTCAAGGTTATACACACACAGATGACTTTCTAACCTGGCTAGGAGTCCCGTCATGTCAAGGTTATACACACACAGATGACTTTCTAACCTGGCTAGGAGTCCCGTCATGTCAAGGTTATACACACACAGATGACTTTCTAACCTGGCTAGGAGTCCCGTCATGTCAAGGTTATACACACACACAGATGACTTTCTAACCTGGCTAGGAGTCCCGTCATGTCAAGGTTATACACACACAGATGACTTTCTAACCTGGCTAGGAGTCCCGTCATGTCAAGGTTATACACACACAGAGATGACTTTCTAACCTGGCTAGGAGTCCCGTCATGTCAAGGTTATACACACACACAGATGACTTTCTAACCTGGCTAGGAGTCCCGTCATGTCAAGGTTATACACACACAGAGATGACTTTCTAACCTGGCTAGGAGTCCCGTCATGTCAAGGTTATACACACACACAGATGACTTTCTAACCTGGCTAGGAGTCCCGTCATGTCAAGGTTATACACACACACAGATGACTTTCTAACCTGGCTAGGAGTCCCGTCATGTCAAGGTTATACACACACACAGATGACTTTCTAACCTGGCTAGGAGTCCCGTCATGTCAAGGTTATACACACACACAGATGACTTTCTAACCTGGCTAGGAGTCCCGTCATGTCAAGGTTATACACACACAGATGACTTTCTAACCTGGCTAGGAGTCCCGTCATGTCAAGGTTATACACACACAGATGACTTTCTAACCTGGCTAGGAGTCCCGTCATGTCAAGGTTATACACACACACAGATGACTTTCTAACCTGGCTAGGAGTCCCGTCATGTCAAGGTTATACACACACAGATGACTTTCTAACCTGGCTAGGAGTCCCGTCATGTCAAGGTTATACACACACACAGATGACTTTCTAACCTGGCTAGGAGTCCCGTCATGTCAAGGTTATACACACACACAGATGACTTTCTAACCTGGCTAGGAGTCCCGTCATGTCAAGGTTATACACACACACAGATGACTTTCTAACCTGGCTAGGAGTCCCGTCATGTCAAGGTTATACACACACAGATGACTTTCTAACCTGGCTAGGAGTCCCGTCATGTCAAGGTTATACACACACAGATGACTTTCTAACCTGGCTAGGAGTCCCGTCATGTCAAGGTTATACACACACAGATGACTTTCTAACCTGGCTAGGAGTCCCGTCATGTCAAGGTTATACACACACAGATGACTTTCTAACCTGGCTAGGAGTCCCGTCATGTCAAGGTTATACACACACAGATGACTTTCTAACCTGGCTAGGAGTCCCGTCATGTCAAGGTTATACACACACAGATGACTTTCTAACCTGGCTAGGAGTCCCGTCATGTCAAGGTTATACACACACAGATGACTTTCTAACCTGGCTAGGAGTCCCGTCATGTCAAGGTTATACACACACAGATGACTTTCTAACCTGGCTAGGAGTCCCGTCATGTCAAGGTTATACACACACAGATGACTTTCTAACCTGGCTAGGAGTCCCGTCATGTCAAGGTTATACACACACAGATGACTTTCTAACCTGGCTAGGAGTCCCGTCATGTCAAGGTTATACACACACAGAGATGACTTTCTAACCTGGCTAGGAGTCCCGTCATGTCAAGGTTATACACACACAGATGACTTTCTAACCTGGCTAGGAGTCCCGTCATGTCAAGGTTATACACACACACAGATGACTTTCTAACCTGGCTAGGAGTCCCGTCATGTCAAGGTTATACACACACACAGATGACTTTCTAACCTGGCTAGGAGTCCCGTCATCGAGGTTATCAAGGTTATACACACACAGATGACTTTCTAACCTGGCTAGGAGTCCCGTCATATCGAGGTTATACACACACACAGATGACTTTCTAACCTGGCTAGGAGTCCCGTCATGTCAAGGTTATACACACACACAGATGACTTTCTAACCTGGCTAGGAGTCCCGTCATGTCAAGGTTATACACACACACAGATGACTTTCTAACCTGGCTAGGAGTCCCGTCATGTCAAGGTTATACACACACAGATGACTTTCTAACCTGGCTAGGAGTCCCGTCATGTCAAGGTTATACACACACAGATGACTTTCTAACCTGGCTAGGAGTCCCGTCATGTCAAGGTTATACACACACACAGATGACTTTCTAACCTGGCTAGGAGTCCCGTCATGTCAAGGTTATACACACACTGAGATGACTTTCTAACCTGGCTAGGAGTCCCGTCTTGTCAAGGTTATACACACACAGATGACTTTCTAACCTGGCTAGGAGTCCCGTCATGTCAAGGTTATACACACACAGAGATGACTTTCTAACCTGGCTAGGAGTCCCGTCATGTCAAGGTTATACACACACAGATGACTTTCTAACCTGGCTAGGAGTCCCGTCATGTCAAGGTTATACACACACACAGATGACTTTCTAACCTGGCTAGGAGTCCCGTCATGTCAAGGTTATACACACACACAGATGACTTTCTAACCTGGCTAGGAGTCCCGTCATGTCAAGGTTATACACACACAGAGATGACTTTCTAACCTGGCTAGGAGTCCCGTCATGTCAAGGTTATACACACACACAGATGACTTTTTAACCTGGCTAGGAGTCCCATCATGTCATGTCAAGGTTATACACACACACAGATGACTTTCTAACCTGGCTAGGAGTCCCGTCACACAGATGACAGACGACTTTCTAACCTGGCTAGGAGTCCCGTCATATCAAGGTTATACACACACATAGATGACTTTCTAACCTGGCTAGGAGTCCCGTCATGTCAAGGTTATACACACACAGAGATGACTTTCTAACCTGGCTAGGAGTCCCGTCATGTCAAGGTTATACACACACACAGATGACTTTCTAACCTGGCTAGGAGTCCCGTCATGTCAAGGTTATACACACACACAGATGACTTTCTAACCTGGCTAGGAGTCCCGTCATGTCAAGGTTATACACACACAGATGACTTTCTAACCTGGCTAGGAGTCCCGTCATGTCAAGGTTATACACACACACAGATGACACACACAAGGTTATACACACACACAGATGACTTTCTAACCTGGCTAGGAGTCCCGTCATGTCAAGGTTATACACACACAGATGACTTTCTAACCTGGCTAGGAGTCCCGTCATGTCAAGGTTATACACACACAGATGACTTTCTAACCTGGCTAGGAGTCCCGTCATGTCAAGGTTATACACACACACAGATGACTTTCTAACCTGGCTAGGAGTCCCGTCATGTCAAGGTTATACACACACACAGATGACTTTCTAACCTGGCTAGGAGTCCCGTCATGTCAAGGTTATACACACACACAGATGACTTTCTAACCTGGCTAGGAGTCCCGTCATGTCAAGGTTATACACACACACAGATGACTTTCTAACCTGGCTAGGAGTCCCGTCATGTCAAGGTTATACACACACAGAGATGACTTTCTAACCTGGCTAGGAGTCCCGTCATGTCAAGGTTATACACACACAGATGACTTTCTAACCTGGCTAGGAGTCCCGTCATGTCAAGGTTATACACACACACAGATGACTTTCTAACCTGGCTAGGAGTCCCGTCATGTCAAGGTTATACACACACAGAGATGACTTTCTAACCTGGCTAGGAGTCCCGTCATGTCAAGGTTATACACACACAGAGATGACTTTCTAACCTGGCTAGGAGTCCCGTCATGTCAAGGTTATACACACACAGATGACTTTCTAACCTGGCTAGGAGTCCCGTCATGTCAAGGTTATACACACACACAGATGACTTTCTAACCTGGCTAGGAGTCCCGTCATGTCAAGGTTATACACACACACAGATGACTTTCTAACCTGGCTAGGAGTCCCGTCATGTCAAGGTTATACACACACACAGATGACTTTCTAACCTGGCTAGGAGTCCCGTCATGTCAAGGTTATACACACACACAGATGACTTTCTAACCTGGCTAGGAGTCCCGTCATGTCAAGGTTATACACACACACAGATGACTTTCTAACCTGGCTAGGAGTCCCGTCATGTCAAGGTTATACACACACAGAGATGACTTTCTAACCTGGCTAGGAGTCCCGTCATGTCAAGGTTATACACACACACAGATGACTTTCTAACCTGGCTAGGAGTCCCGTCATGTCAAGGTTATACACACACACAGATGACTTTCTAACCTGGCTAGGAGTCCCGTCATGTCAAGGTTATACACACACACAGATGACTTTCACCTGGCTAGGACATGTCAAGGTTATATCGAGGTTATACACACACAGATGACTTTCTAACCTGGCTAGGAGTCCCGTCATGTCAAGGTTATACACACACAGATGACTTTCTAACCTGGCTAGGAGTCCCGTCCGTACACACACACACAGATGACTTTCTAACCTGGCTAGGAGTCCCGTCATGTCACACACACAGATGACTTTCTAACCTGGCTAGGAGTCCCGTCATGTCAAGGTTATACACACACACACATGACTTTCTAACCTGGCTAGGAGTCCCGTCATTCAAGGTTATACACACACAGATGACTTTCTAACCTGGCTAGGAGTC
>NC_091298.1:45244956-45374956 GCF_038502225.1 Cherax quadricarinatus
TGTTGGTGTTGTTCATGTCGGTGTTGTTCATGTTGGTGTTGTTCATGTTGGTGTTGTTCATGTCGGTGTTGTTCATGTCGGTGTTGTTCATGTCGGTGCTGTTCATGTCAGTGCTGTTCATGTCGGTGTTGTTCATGTCGGTGTTGTTCATGTCGGTGTTGTTCATGTCGGTGCTGTTCATGTTGGTGTTGTTCATGTTGGTGTTGTTCATGTTGGTGTTGTTCATGTCGGTGTTGTTCATGTTGGTGTTGTTCATGTTGGTGTTGTTCATGTCGGTGTTGTTCATGTCAGTGTTGTTCATGTCAGTGTTGTTCATGTCGGTGTTGTTCATGTCAGTGTTGTTCATGTTGGTGTTGTTCATGTTGGTGTTGTTCATGTTGGTGTTGTTCATGTTGGTGTTGTTCATGTTCATGGTGTTGTTCATGTTCATGTCAGTGTTGTTCATGTCAGTGTTGTTCATGTCTGTGTTGTTCATGTTGGTGTTGTTCATGTCGGTGTTGTTCATGTCATGGTGTTGTTCATGTCAGTGTGTTGTTCATGTCATGGTGTTGTTCATGTCGGTGTTGTTCATTCATGTTCATGTCGGTGTTGTTCATGTTCATGTCGGTGTTGTTCATGTTGTTCATGTCGTTGTTCATGTCGGTGTTGTTCATGTCAGTGTTGTTCATGTCGGTGTTGTTCATGTCGGTGTTGTTCATGTCAGTGTTGTTCATGTCGGTGTTGTTCATGTCAGTGTTGTTCATGTCAGTGTTGTGTTGTTCATGTCGGTGTTGTTCATGTCGGTGTTGTTCATGTCGGTGTTGTTCATGTCGGTGTTGTTCATGTCGGTGTTGTTCATGTCAGTGTTGTTCATGTCGGTGTTGTTCATGTCAGTGTTGTTCATGTCGGTGTTGTTCATGTCAGTGTTGTTCATGTCAGTGTTGTTCATGTCGGTGTTGTTCATGTCAGTGTTGTTCATGTCGGTGTTGTTCATGTCAGTGTTGTTCATGTCGGTGTTGTTCATGTCGGTGTTGTTCATGTCAGTGTTGTTCATGTCAGTGTTGTTCATGTCGGTGTTGTTCATGTCGGTGTTGTTCATGTCAGTGTTGTTCATGTCGGTGTTGTTCATGTCGGTGTTGTTCATGTTCATGTCGGTGTTGTTCATGTCGGTGTTGTTCATGTCGGTGTTGTTCATGTCGGTGTTGTTCATGTCAGTGTTGTTCATGTCGGTGTTGTTCATGTCAGTGTTGTTCATGTCGGTGTTGTTCATGTCAGTGTTGTTCATGTCGGTGTTGTTCATGTCAGTGTTGTTCATGTCGGTGTTGTTCATGTCAGTGTTGTTCATGTCGGTGTTGTTCATGTCGGTGTTGTTCATGTTGGTGTTGTTCATGTTGGTGTTGTTCATGTCAGTGTTGTTCATGTCGGTGTTGTTCATGTTGGTGTTGTTCATGTTGGTGTTGTTCAGTGTTGTTCATGTCGGTGTTGTTCACATCGGTGTTGTTCATGTCGGTGTTGTTCATGTCGGTGTTGTTCATGTCAGTGTTGTTCATGTCGGTGTTGTTCATGTCAGTGTTGTTCATGTCAGTGTTGTTCATGTCAGTGTTGTTCATGTCGGTGTTGTTCATGTCAGTGTTGTTCATGTCAGTGTTGTTCATGTCAGTGTTGTTCATGTCGGTGTTGTTCATGTCGGTGTTGTTCATGTCAGTGTTGTTCATGTTGGTGTTGTTCATGTTGGTGTTGTTCATGTCGGTGTTGTTCATGTTGGTGTTGTTCATGTCGGTGCTGTTCATGTCGGTGCTGTTCATGTCGGTGCTGTTCATGTCGGTGCTGTTCATGTCGGTGTTGTTCATGTTGGTGTTGTTCATGTTGGTGTTGTTCATGTCAGTGTTGTTCATGTTGGTGTTGTTCATGTTGGTGTTGTTCATGTTGGTGTTGTTCATGTTGGTGTTGTTCATGTCGGTGTTGTTCATGTCGGTGTTGTTCATGTCGGTGTTGTTCATGTCGGTGTTGTTCATCTCAGTGTTGGTGTTGTTCATGTCGGTGTTGTTCATGTCGGTGTTGTTCATGTTGAGTGTTGTTCATGTTGTTCATGTCAGTGTTGTTCATGTCGTGTTGTTGTTTGGTGTTGTGTCGGTGTTGTTCATGTCGGTGTTGTTCATGTCGGAGTTGTTCATGTTGGTGTTGTTCATGTCAGTGTTGTTCATGTCAGTGTTGTGTCGGTTTTGTTCATGTTGGTGTTGTTCATGTCGGTGTTGTTCATGTTGGTGTTGTTCATGTTGGTGTTGTTCATGTCAGTGTTGTTTATGTCGGTATTGTTCATGTCAGTGTTGTTCACGTCGGTGTTGTTCATGTCAGTGTTGTTCTTGTCGGTGTTGTTCATGTCAGTGTTGTGTATATCAGTGTTGTTCATGTTGGTGTTGTTCATGTCAGTGTTGTTCATGTCGGTGTTGTTCATGTCGGTGTTGTTCATGTCAGTGTTGTTCATGTCAGTGTTGTTCATGTCGGTGTTGTTCATGTCAGTGTTGTTCATGTCAGTGTTGTTCATGTCAGTGTTGTTCATGTCGGTGTTGTTCATGTCGGTGTTGTTCATGTCGGTGTTGTTCATGTCGGTGTTCATGTCAGTGTTCATGTTGGTGTTGTTCATGTCAGTGTTGTTCATGTCAGTGTTGTTCATGTCAGTGTTGTTCATGTCGGTGTTGTTCATGTCGGTGTTGTTCATGTCGGTGTTGTTCATGTCGGTGTTGTTCATGTCGGTTTCATGTCAGTGTTGTTCATGTCAGTGTTCATGTCAGTGTTCATGTCAGTGTTGTTCATGTCGGTGTTGTTCATGTCAGTGTTGTTCATGTCGGTGTTGTTCATGTCGGTGTTGTTCATGTCGGTGTTGTTCATGTCAGTGTTGTTCATGTCGGTGTTGTTCATGTCGGTGTTGTTCATGTCGGTGTTGTTCATGTCGGTGTTGTTCATGTCAGTGTTGTTCATGTCAGTGTTGTTCATGTCAGTGTTGTTCATGTCAGTGTTGTTCATGTCAGTGTTGTTCATGTCAGTGTTGTTCATGTCGGTGTTGTTCATGTCGGTGTTGTTCATGTCGGTGTTGTTCATGTCAGTGTTGTTCATGTCGGTTTCATGTCAGTGTTGTTCATATCAGTGTTGTTCATGTCGGTGTTGTTCATGTCAGTGTTGTTCATGTCGGTGTTGTTCATGTCAGTGTTGTTCATGTTGGTGTTGTTCATGTCGGTGTTGTTCATGTCAGTGTTGTTCATGTCGGTGTTGTTCATGTCGGTGTTGTTCATGTCGGTGTTGTTCATGTCGGTGTTGTTCATGTCAGTGTTGTTCATGTCGGTGTTGTTCATGTCGGTGTTGTTCATGTCAGTGTTGTTCATGTCGGTGTTGTTCATGTCGGTGTTGTTCATGTCGGTGTTGTTCATGTCAGTGTTGTTCATGTTGGTGTTGTTCATGTCGGTGTTGTTCATGTCGGTGTTGTTCATGTCAGTGTTGTTCATGTCGGTGTTGTTCATGTCGGTGTTGTTCATGTCGGTGTTGTTCATGTTGGTGTTGTTCATGTCGGTGTTGTTCATGTCGGTGTTGTTCATGTCGGTGCTGTTCATGTCGGTGCTGTTCATGTCGGTGCTGTTCATGTCGGTGTTGTTCAGTGTTGTTCATGTCAGTGTTGTTCATGTCGGTGTTGTTCATGTCCGTGTTGTTCATGTCAGTGTTGTTCATGTCGGTGTTGTTCATGTCGGTGTTGTTCATGTCGGTGTTGTTCATGTCGGTGTTGTTCATGTCGGTGTTGTTCATGTCCGTGTTGTTCATGTCAGTGTTGTTCATGTCGGTGTTGTTCATGTCTGTGTTGTTCATGTCGGTGTTGTTCATGTCGGTGTTGTTCATGTCGGTGTTGTTCATGTCGGTGTTGTTCATGTCGGTGTTGTTCATGTCTGTGTTGTTCATGTCGGTGTTGTTCATGTCGGTGTTGTTCATGTCGGTGTTGTTCATGTCGGTGTTGTTCATGTCGGTGTTGTTCATGTCAGTGTTGTTCATGTCGGTGTTGTTCATGTCAGTGTTGTTCATGTACAACACTGACTGTTAATGTAAAGATGAATATCAGTATTGTTCTTGTATGTGATCATTCATCATAGTGAACATGAATGTTGTTCTTGTATGTGATCATTCATCATAGTGAACATGAATGTTGTTCTTGTATGTGATCATTCATCATAGTGAACATGAATGTTGTTCTTGTATGTGATCATTCATCATAGTGAACATGATTGTTGTTCTTGCATGTGTTCATTCATCATAGTGAACATGAATGTTCTTCTTGTATGTGATCATTCATCATAGTGAACATGAATGTTGTTCTTGTATGTGATCATTCATCATAGTGAACATGAATGTTGTTCTTGTATGTGATCATTCATCATAGTGAACATGATTGTTGTTCTTGCATGTGTTCATTCATCATAGTGAACATGAATGTTCTTCTTGTATGTGATCATTCATCATAGTGAACATGAATGTTGTTCTTGTATGTGATCATTCATCATAGTGAACATGAATGTTGTTCTTGTATGTGATCATTCATCATAGTGAACATGAATGTTGTTCTTGTATGTGATCATTCATCATAGTGAACATGAATGTTGTTCTTGCATGTGATCATCATAGTGAACATGAATGTTGTTCTTGCATGTGATCATCATAGTGAACATGAATGTTGTTCTTGCATGTGATCATCATAGTGAACATGAATGTTGTTCTTGCATGTGATCATCATAGTGAACATGAATGTTGTTCTTGTATGTGATCATTCATCATAGTGAACATGAATGTTATTCTTGTATGTGATCATTCATCATAGTGAACATGAATGTTATTCTTGTATGTGATCATTCATCATAGTGAACATGAATGTTATTCTTGTATGTGATCATTCATCATAGTGAACATGAATGTTGTTCTTGTATGTGTTCATTCATCATAGTGAACATGAATGTTGTTCTTGTATGTGATCATTCATCATAGTGAACATGAATGTTGTTCTTGTATGTGTTCATTCATCATAGTGAACATGAATGTTGTTCTTGTATGTGATCATTCATCATAGTGAACATGAATGTTGTTCTTGTATGTGATCATTCATCATAGTGAACATGAATGTTGTTCTTGTATGTGTTCATTCATCATAGTGAACATGAATGTTGTTCTTGTATGTGTTCATTCATCATAGTGAACATGAATGTTCTTCTTGTATGTGTTCATTCATCATAGTGAACATGAATGTTGTTCTTGTATGTGATCATTCATCATAGTGAACATGAATGTTCTTCTTGTATGTGATCATTCATCATAGTGAACATGAATGTTCTTCTTGTATGTGTTCATTCATCATAGTGAACATGAATGTTCTTCTTGTATGTGATCATTCATCATAGTGAACATGAATGTTCTTCTTGTATGTGATCATTCATCATAGTGAACATGAATGTTGTTCTTGGTGATGATAGCCATGATTATAGGATATTCATATGTATATAGATGCTCAAATATTCATAAATACATGTATAGATTTAAAAACTATACATTAATACATACGAGACTGACTCGTAGGAATACTTTTCAGTAAGTTTTGGACCATTAACTAGTAACAAGGAAACTTAACAGTTTAATAATGACGATGATAATATAATCAGCAGGAACTACGTCCTGACACCAATCTTTCCAGGTGGTGACCCGTCACTGTCTCCTGAAGGTGTCCGTGTTTGTACACGTGACTTACATGTGTGTGTGTGTGTGTGTGTGTGTGTGTGTGTAGCGTGGAGGAAGAAGTGTGAGGTGTAGGTGCGTGTGTATTTGTTTATATACTAGTAATACCGAAAGGAGAGGATAATATGCATTGTTGAATAAATATACGTGTATGTTAGATACCGATGATTGTGTTTGTGTGTGTGTTGCTTTATTCGTGCTTCTGTATGTATGATGTGTGTGTAGGATTTGTATGTGGAAATCCAGAATTTAGTGAAGAGAAGAGTGTGTGATTGAGAACCTTAGTGTACCATGTCAAAAAAGATAAACAAGAAAAAAACGATAACTAATAACAATTAATTACAATTATCGTGCAGGGAACACGAAGGTTCACACACCGACACTAATTTACGCACATAAAAACGCTTAGAAATACACTTATTCGATTAAATAATTGAATAATGTAATAATTGACATAGGTACAATATTAAATATAAATATATGTTCAAATTTTCATTGAGTAGCCAGTTCTTGGTGGACGAACTGTGATAGAGATCTCTCCTGTCTCAGGTAGTCGACGTTCGAGTCTGTCCAGGAGGATGTTATTACAGAGCGCAGATTATCTGCGTGTCCTCCTCTGTAATAACGTCTACCTTCGTATACTGATATTAATACACTTGTGTAGTAATATCATATATGGACAGTGCTTCAAGGCTGGTTAAAACTGCTGACCTCAGGGAAGTGGTGAAGGGTGTATGGATGAACACTTGGAACTACGGACCTGGGGTGGGACTTGCTGACCTCTGGGAGGTGGTGAAAGGTGTGAACCTGGAACCAAGGACCTGAGGTGGGACTTGCTGACATTGGGGAAGTGGTGAAGGGTGTATGGATGAACACTTGGAACCACGGACCTGGGTTGGGACTGCTGATCATGGGGGTGGGACTGGGTTAGGCATCAAAAATACGAAAAGAGTTTCCAGGGCTTCAGAGGAAGGGAAGACATCCGGGGGCCCACGGATAGATTCCTGGACTCATGAACCTGGGGAAGGTAGGATAGTGTAGGATAGGAAGTGGGGAAGGGAGAATATCTGAGGGGACACAGATGGACTCCTGGACACATGAACCTGGGGAAGGTAGGATAGAATAGAACAGGAAGTGGGGAAGGGAGAATACCTGAGGGGACACTGATGGACTCCTGGACACATGAACCTGGGGAAGGTAGGATAGTATAGGACAGGAAGTGGGGAAGGGAGAATATCTGAAGGGACACAGATGGACTCCTGGACACATGAACCTGAGGAAGGTAGGATAGTATAGTATAGGACAGGAAGTGTGGAAGGGAGAATATCTGAGGGGACACAGATGGACTCCTGGACACATGAACCTGAGGAAGGTAGGATAGTATAGGACAGGAAGTGTGGAAGGGAGAATATCTGAGGGGACACAGATGGACTCCTGGACACATGAACCTGGGGAAGTTAGCATAGTATAGGACAGGAAGTGGGGAAGGGAGAATATCTGGGGAGGACACAGATGCACTCCTGGACACATGAACCTGGGGAAGGTAGGATAGTATAGGACAGGAAGTGTGGAAGGGAGAATATCTGAGGGGACACAGATGGACTCCTGGACACATGAACCTGGGGAAGGTAGGATAGTATAGGACAGGAAGTGGGGAAGGGAGAATATCTGAGGGGACACAGATGGACTCCTGGACACATGAACCTGGGGAAGGTAGGATAGAATAGAGCAGGAAGTGGGGAAGGAAGAATATCTGAGGGGACACAGAGGACTCCTGGACACATGAACCTGGGAAAGGCAGGATAGTATAGGACAGGAAGTGGGGAAGGGAGAATATCTGAGGGGACACAGATAGACTCCTGGACACATGAACCTGAGGAAGGTAGTATAGTATAGGACAGGAAGTGGGGAAGGGAGAATATCTGAGGGGACACAGATGGACTCCTGGACACATGAACCTGGGGAAGGCAGGATAGTATAGGACAGGAAGTGGGGAAGGGAGAATATCTGAGGGGACACAGATAGACTCCTGGACACATGAACCTGAGGAAGGTAGGATAGTATAGGACAGGAAGTGGGGAAGGGAGAATATCTGAGGGGACACAGATAGACTCCTGGACACATGAACCTGAGGAAGGTAGGATAGTATAGGACAGGAAGTGGGGAAGGGAGAATATCTGAGGGGACACAGATGGACTCCTGGACACATGAACCTGGGGAAGGTAGGATAGTACAGGATAGGAAGTGGAAGGGAGAATATCTGAGGGGACACAGATGGACTCCTGGACACATGAACCTGGGGAAGGTAGGATAGTATAGGACAGGAAGTGTGGAAGGGAGAATATCTGAGGGGACACAGATGGATTCCTGGACACATGAACCTGGGGAAGGTAGGATTGTATAGGACAGGAAGTGTGAAAGGGAGAATATCTGAGGGTAGTATAGGACAGGAAGTGTGGAAGGGAGAATATCTGAGGGGACACAGATGGATTCCTGGACACATGAACCTGGGGAAGGTAGGATAGTATAGGACAGGAAGTGTGGAAGGGAGAATATCTGAGGGGACACAGATCAATAAGTGAGGGGACACAGACGGACACATGAACCTCGGAAAAACATCAAAAACTGGCCTTACACCTGCTGTTCCTGTTCACTTAGCATTAAGTAGGTACCTGGGTGTTCTATATAGTATGTGTTTCTATTCAGTATGTCAGTAATGTCAGCTAGGTCTGTACTTGTAGAAAAATGAGATAATTATTATATAATAACTTACATTTACAGAGATTTGTGAAGGTAAGCTAGCTCATACGTCAGGCTTTGCTCTGATCAAACATAAGTGACATTACACATCGTTATCAAAGACTCACACATCACTGTGTAAGACCCAGTGACATCACTATATAAGACTCAGTAACATCACTCATCGTTATCAAAGACACAATGACATCACTCATAGTTATCTAAGACTCAGTGACATCACTCGTCGTTAAGACTCAATGACAACACTCATCGTTATCTAAGACTCAGTGACATCACTCGTCGTTATCTAAGACTCAGTGACAACACTCATCGTTATCTAAGACTCAATGACAACACTCATCGTTATCTAAGACTCAGTGACATCACTCATCGTTATCTAAGACTCAGTGACATCGTTGTGTAAATATATCAGAAGAGTGATTCTTTAGTTATGGAACTGATCCCAACTATTCCAAGTTTGCCTGCACACAGTCTAAACATAATGGTTAATAATTTATGGGTAATATCCTGTCCGTAAGATGCATTAACCATTACGTATTGACGCCGTTCAGAAGAGGAAGACTCAATTATATTTAAAGTAGAAGCACTTAATGGATTCTCTTCAGGAAATCCTGATAGAGTAACTGGTGAGTGGAGCGTAAAGACGCCACTGATGGCTGGGTCTGGTAACCCAGAACTAACTTTGACGTTGACAATAGTATCAAACTCTTAATTTTTTTATGCCACAGTGTGGCCTTGTATCTCAGCGTAGTAACAACATATATCGAAAATATTGTGAGTGGATTGTGTATGAGTAATTACACCCAAATAACATCAGTCTGAATGAGGAGAAAATACAACACTTTACCTCCCGATGATCCAACTTGACCACCAACCTTACTATCTTCTTTCATACCTTTTTTTTTTTTTTATCTTGGGAGGGAGGGTTGCATTGTTTTGCTATATTTTGTTTTGTCATACATTTTATTATGTGTTATGTTACATTATGTTAACAAGCTATTAACATAACATGGAGATAAATGCTGTACAATACCGACACGATGGAAAAGTATACTCACATGCAATATAATGCGATTTTTATTGACAACGTTTCGCCCAGTATTGCGCCGTCTATACACCCTCGTTCATTTCCTTTATTAGCTAAATTGGAAATGAACGTCCTTGTATTATTATTACTTGTTTGTACAACTATTTCTGTATGTGACCAATATGTATTTATATCTGGCTGTATATGTGTAGTTTTATTATGTGTCTGTTTTATGTAAAGGACGTAGATTAATATAGAATAATCCAATCATCCAAAAGTATGGCTGAACATAGTTTTTTGCTGATGTTACCCCCCCCCCCACATTTGGGTATGTGATTTCTATCGGAAATCTACCTTGGGTGTGAGCACCATTTCATGGTGCCCGTCTGTCTGCACTGTGACCTCACTAAATTTTAGTACAAGAGGACACAATTGGTCTGGGCAATAGATTTTTATCGTAAATCTACCTTGGGTGTGAGCGTCATTTCATGGCGCTCGTCTGTCTGACCTGTGTTGTCTCAGGTGTGTTGTAAGGAGATTTTATCAGATACGTATGTGATTTCTACCTTGGGTGTGATCGACATTTCATTGCGTCTGTCTCCCCTGTGACCTCACCAAATTTTAGTACAAGAGAACACAGTTGGTCTGGAAAGAGATTTTTATCTTAAATCTACCTTGGGTGTGAGTATCATTCATGGCGTCCGTCTGTCTGACCTGTGTTGACACAGGTGTTCAGTAAGGACATTATCGTCGGGGGGGTTGAACAAATATCATGGCGCAATAATTTGGGGTGACCCATATATGGTCAAGGAGTCTCTCAGAGCGAGGATTGCGTTTCCATCCGTCAAGCGCGGCTGACCTCATCTTCCAGCGGTGAATCCACACGCATTATGAAGAAAGGTAAGTTGTACTTAACTCTTGTTATGTGGTAAAACAGATATTATTTAACAAGTGGAATAATTGAATGATATAACAGAAAATGTTTTGGGTTAATCATGTTGTTGGAGCATACGAGTGAAATTTTTACTGGAAAAGTATGTTAATGATTGAAATTCTTAACAGAGGATAAGAAAAGAATATACGCGAATTACATGGAAGGATTAGTGAAGAGGAGATTGACGATAAGAAGACGACGATCGTTGGAACTCAAGAGAGGTGGTGTACATCGCGAAGAGAGATTGTTAGAATTACAGAAAGAGTGGGATCACATAGATGCATTATGGAAGAAGTCTGTAGAAACAGATATGTATCCAAATTGTGACCAGTGCCTTTTACTTTTGTTGTAATATGTAAAATTGCTTTTGAGAGAAATATTTATCGTAAAATTGTGTTAGTCACTCGAGAAAGATTTTGTTCTATTCATTGAAATCTTAATTCGTAATACGTAAAAAATATTTTTTTGGGGTTATAAATTGGATATACTTTTTCCTCTGCAGGAAATACACCTGGTACTTCTACTGTTGTGAATGAAGCTGAGAGTAATGACGCACAGCATGGAGGTGCGACGGGGAATGAAGATGAGAGTGCAGGTAGTTCTGCTAGTGTTGGTACCTCACAACGCGGAGGTGCGGCGGGAGGTGTGGATACTTCTGTCCCCATTAATGAAGATGATGAGAGAGCAACTACCTCACATGACGTGTCTGTCAGTAATGTCGCACACAATAGTGGAGGTGAAGATGAGAGAGCAACTACCTCACATGACGTGTCTGACAGTAATGTCGCACACAGTAGTGGAGGTGAAGATGAGAGAGCAACTACCTCACATGACGTGTCTGACAGTAATGTCGCACACAATAGTGGAGGTGAAGATGAGAGAGCAACTACCTCACATCGATACCATGCCTAACCCTTCTAGGGTAGGGTAGGTGCCTGAGCCCGAGCCTTTAGCTCATAAGACTGTCATTCCCATTAGCTCCCTTGGGGCGGGGACTAGGCCTGGGGACAGTTGGTCCTAAAGATGAGGAGGTACTTGTGCCTCCTCCCATGGGAGACTTAGGTCTCAGACACTCCCTAAAGAGGGAGCCAAGGACGGGCCACCACTTGGAAAAGGCCCGGGCCGGGAGAATACCAGCTAATCTTTAATAATAATAATAATAACTACCTCACATGACGTGTCTGGCAGTAATGTCGCACACAACAGTAGAGGTGAAGATGAGAGAGCAACCACCTCACATGACGTGCCCGGGAGTAATGTCGCACACAACAGTGGAAGTGAAGATGAGAGAGTAACTACCTCACATGATACAGATGGGAATATGGTCGATGAGAGACCAGAAATTATCACATACATCCAGAATTTTAGAGGTAGGCATACAGTAAAGAAATATAGTGTTCCTTCAACTTATAACAGAGAGTTAAGAATGTATTTACATGCTTATAGAGATTATTTTATAGATCAGATGCGAGATATGTATGATAGATCACCTCTAGCAATGTCGCTCAGAATCCACCCGATATAGTTATAAGGACATTACGTCAAAACATATCGGGTGTTGATCAAAATGGACAATTTGTAATAAATTTAGCGTTTGAGTTAGTAAGTGAAGAGGAAATCTCTGAAGTATTTGATTGATGGGTGGGAACGATATTAGAAAGATATGAGACAGAGTTGCAAGATCAGGAAGGATCTGGTTGGATCATAGATCAAATCGAATCTTTCAGTATTGAATATGTCAAAGTAGAATTCAGAGTACAAGTAGGATCATATGTGGCATATCCCAAGAAACTGCGAGGGAGCCAATATGTATTTAATCCAGAGATTAATGATGGGTTATGTGTACTGTGTGCTTTTGCTGCCTATCAATGTCAAAAAAGGAACATGTCATGGAAACATATTCCCAAAGCAGTTAATACTAAGGAAGGATGTCTTAATCATGCAAAATCTTCTATAGATGATTTTCCCATTACACGTGATAGGTTAGGTATATTAGAAAAGGAAAATAAAGTGTCATTATACGCTTATCAATTAAGAAAAGATCAAGGTGGGACATTTGTGGCTATGTGTCGTAAGGGGAATAAGAAAGAAAAGGACATCATATATGCGTTATTGTTGAATGAAAGTCATTTGATTTTAATCAAAGATTTTGACGGGTATATTAGAACGATAACGATAGATCATGGCTTAAAGAAGCACTGCCATTGATGTTTGATGAAGCTGAATACACAGGAAGAGTTAGATATCCACGATGATGGATGTAAAATCAATCAGATTCTCGTATTCCTCCCGGAAGGAACAATAGTGCACTTTAAATATTTTAGTCATACACATTCCATCGAATACATTGCTATATTTGATTTCGAATGTGCATTAGACACTACTCTCCCGGCAGATAAAATTGAGTCACTTTATAAAGCCATTGCTTATTGTTATATAATATTTGATCGCACAGGAGAAATAGTGTGTATGAAGAGTTATAAGGGGGAGGATGCTGTTAATCATTTCATTTTAAATGTTAGTGGTGAATGGACTAAGATAAAGTATAGAAGAGAGTATCATGTAATCCATATGACAGAGGAGGATAAGATGAGACATGATTCTCAGATCACTTGTGAATTATGTAGTAACACCTTCAAAAATACCCAAGACAAACATAAACATCATGACCACACTTTAAAATTCAATAATTATATTGGAGCATATTGTGGTCGTTGTAATTTGCAGTGTAAAGATAAGAATGAGAAATTATTACGTTTTTGTCATAATATGTCGTATGATTTAGGAATAATTTTAAAGGAATTGCAGGTTGATAAATATGACATTGAACTTCATTCAAAACAAGGGTTCAAATTCTTGAAAGTAGACATAGGTAAGGTTAGGTTTCAAGATTCTCTGTCTTTATTGAATGGATCTCTTTCCACTTTAGCAGATCAACACATCAAGGCAGGTAAATCATTGAAATATACAGAGACTATTCTGAAAAATGTGCCTCAGGATGTGTTACCTTTATTATGTAAAGGAAAGCAAGTTTTGTGCTATGATTATATTGATAGTTTAAAGAAACTCGATGAAACAAGACTACCAAGTAAAGAATATTTTTGAATTCTTTGAGAAATTGCGCTATTAGTCAGGAAGATTATGATCATGTTCTGAACGTGTTTGACTTGGGTAAATGTAAAACTTTAGGAGATTATTTGATGTTATATCTCAAGACAAATGTTGGATTGTTACTCACGAAATCGTAATGACACGATTGGTGGTCCAGTGACTAACGCGACGGTCTGGAGTTTTGAGACTCTCTAATTGCGGGTTCTGTCCCCGCCCGTGTTATGGTTTGGATTATTAGCCGATGTCGTCATGGAGTGGCGTAAAACACTCAGATATATATATATATATATAAGCTAGATGTTAGTAATTATATAAGTTTACCTTCATTCAGTTGGGATGCATTTCTCTTGAAAACTAATGTAAAATTAGATATGATATATTCCCATGAGTTATATGACTTGATTAAAATGAATCTCAGAGGAGGGTTTACGTGTGCAATTAATCAATATACTAAAACAGATAATCCTTTAATTAATCCCAATTTTGTTGTTGAGAGTGGAATGGGCACCCATATTTCATATCTAGATTTTAATTCTTTGTATGCTAGTGCGATGGTTGAAGCTCTTCCACAGAATGGTATCAGAAAATTATCGAATGAGGAGAAGAATGCTTTCCTCGATGTGGGATTAAGTAATGTTTCGTGTGAGGGTCAAAAGGGATATTGGATAGAATGTGATAGCAAGTACGTGACCCCTGAGGTAGCTAGACGTACTGATGAACTTCCTTTGGTATTATCACACATTAATATATCACAAGAGATGTTATCTCCTTATTGTGAATCTATATTGAAAAATGAAGGTAGAAAGATCCCCAAATCTAATGCGAAATTAGTGGCCAGTCATTTACCTCGGAAAAATTATTTGATCAGTCTAGATTTGTTACAATTATTACTGGAACTTGGTTTAGAGGTGGAAAAGGTTCATGCTGTATATGAATATACTCAGTCAAAATTTTTAGAACCTTTCATAACAACTAATATCACACAGAGAACAGCCACACGATGTCCTACCAAGTCAAAAGCTTTCAAATTAACTAATAACGCCATATATGGGAAATCATTGTTGAATATTACAAAGTATGCTGAGTATTATAGTTATATCAATAATGAGAAAGCATTTGTTAGAGCGAGTAAAGATCCTTTCTTAAAAAATATCACACATTTGAATCAAGACAGAGTGATTTATACATTCAACAAAGAGAAATTAGAAGTTAAACAACCACTTTATCTCGGTTTTCAAATTCTTGAGATTGCCAAAAAGAAACTATCATTTTTGGTATAAAGTTTTAAAACAACATTATGGTGATGATGTAAGACTTCTGTATACCGATACCGACTCGTATATTTTTAGCTTGAAATGCAAAGATTTGTATACTGAGTTAAAAAGTGAACCTTTGTTAGGCCTACCTGAGAGAGTCTTCAGAGGAGATGCCTAGGCTTATCTGAGAGAGTCTTCAGAGGAGATGCTAGGTCTACCTGAGAGAGTCTTCAGAGGAGATGCCTAGGCCTACCTGAGAGGGTCTTCAGAGGAGATGCCTAGTCCTACCTGAGAGAGTCTTCAGAGGAGATGCCTAGGCCTACCTGCCTAAGGTCCAAGTGAGAAGGATGCCTGTAGGCAAGCGCTCGCATGACTCACGAAATCGTAATGACACGATTGCAAATAAGCCGTACCACGGGCGGGGTTAGAACCCTCAATCATAGAGTCTCAAAACTCCAGACCATCGCGTTAGCCACGGTCTAGAGTCTGGTACTATCTATATATACTACACAAATAATACAGATAACTAGTAACAGTACTGATAGAGGCTCCGATGATGATGTATCAAGACTTTGAGGCTCCAATGATGATGTATCAAGACTTTGAGGCTCCAATAATGATGTATCAAGACTTTGAGGCTCCAATAATGATGTATCAAGACTTTGAGGCTCCAATGATGATGTATCAAGACTTTGAGGCTCCAATAATGATGTATCAAGACTTTGAGGCTCCAATAATGATGTATCAAGACTTTGAGGCTCCAATAATGATGTATCAAGACTTTGAGGCTCCAATAATGATGTATCAAGACTTTGAGGCTCCAATGATGATGTATCAAGACTTTGAGGCTCCAATGATGATGTATCAAGACTTTGAGGCTCCAATAATGATGTATCAAGACTTTGAGGCTCCAATAATGATGTATCAAGACTTTGAGGCTCCAATGATGATGTATCAAGACTTTGAGGCTCCAATAATGATGTATCAAGACTTTCAGGCTCCAATAATGATGTATCAAGACTTTGAGGCTCCAATAATGATGTATCAAGACTTTGAGGCTCCAATAATGATGTATCAAGACTTTGAGGCTCCAATAATGATGTATCAAGACTTTGAGGCTCCAATGATGATGTATCAAGACTTTGAGGCTCCAATGATGATGTATCAAGACTTTGAGGCTCCAATAATGATGTATCAAGACTTTGAGGCTCCAATGATGATGTATCAAGACTTTGAGGCTCCAATAATGATGTATCAAGACTTTGAGGCTCCAATAATGATGTATCAAGACTTTGAGGCTCCAATAATGATGTATCAAGACTTTGAGGCTCCAATAATGATGTATCAAGACTTTGAGGCTCCAATAATGATGTATCAAGACTTTGAGGCTCCAATGATGATGTATCAAGACTTTGAGGCTCCAATAATGATGTATCAAGACTTTGAGGCTCCAATAATGATGTATCAAGACTTTGAGGCTCCAATAATGATGTATCAAGACTTTGAGGCTCCAATAATGATGTATCAAGACTTTGAGGCTCCAATAATGATGTATCAAGACTTTGAGGCTCCAATAATGATGTATCAAGACTTTGAGGCTCCAATGATGATGTATCAAGACTTTGAGGCTCCAATAATGATGTATCAAGACTTTGAGGCTCCAATAATGATGTATCAAGACTTTGAGGCTCCAATAATGATGTATCAAAAGTCTAAGGCTCCGACGATGAAGCACTCGTGAAGTGGTGCAGGAGACTGAAGCTCTGGTGAAGTGGTGTAGGAGACTGAAGCTCTGGTGAAGTGGTGTAGGAGACTGAAGCTCTGGTGAATTAGTGTAGGAGACTGAAGCTCTGGTGAAGTGGTGTAGGAGACTGAAGCTCTGGTGAAGTAGTGTAGGAGACTGAAGCTCTGGTGAAGTGGTGTAGGAGACTGAAGCTCTGGTGAAGTGGTGTAGGAGACTGAAGCTCTGGTGAAGTGGTGTAGGAGACTGAAGCTCTGGTGAAGTGGTGTAGGAGACTGAAGCTCTGGTGAAGTGGTGTAGGAGACTGAAGCTCTGGTGAAGTGGTGTAGGAGACTGAAGCTCTGGTGAAGTAGTGTAGGAGACTGAAGCTCTGGTGAAGTGGTGTAGGAGACTGAAGCTCTGGTGAAGTAGTGCAGGAGACTGAAGCTCTGGTGAAGTAGTGTAGGAGACTGAAGCTCTGGTGAAGTGGTGTAGGAGACTGAAGCTCTGGTGAAGTAGTGTAGGAGACTGAAGCTCTGGTGAAGTGGTGTAGGAGACTGAAGCTCTGGTGAAGTAGTGTAGGAGACTGAAGCTCTGGTGAAGTGGTGTAGGAGACTGAAGCTCTGGTGAAGTAGTGTAGGAGACTGAAGCTCTGGTGAAGTGGTGCAGGAGACTGAAGCTCTGGTGAAGTAGTGTAGGAGACTGAAGCTCTGGTGAAGTGGTGTAGGAGACTGAAGCTCTGGTGAAGTGGTGTAGGAGACTGAAGCTCTGGTGAAGTGGTGTAGGAGACTGAAGCTCTGGTGAAGTGGTGTAGGAGACTGAAGCTCTGGTGAAGTGGTGTAGGAGACTGAAGCTCTGGTGAAGTGGTGCAGGAGACTGAAGCTCTGGTGAAGTGGTGTAGGTGACTGAAGCTCTGGTGAAGTGGTGCAGGTGACTGAAGCTCTGGTGAAGTGGTGTAGGTGACTGAAGCTCTGGTGAAGTGGTGTAGGTGACTGAAGCTCTGGTGAAGTGGTGTAGGTGACTGAAGCTCTGGTGAAGTGGTGTAGGAGACTGAAGCTCTGGTGAAGTGGTGTAGGTGACTGAAGCTCTGGTGAAGTGGTGCAGGTGACTGAAGCTCTGGTGAAGTGGTGTAGGAGACTGAAGCTCCGGTGAAGTGGTGCAGGAGACTGAAGCTCTGGTGAAGTGGTGCAGGTGACTGAAGCTCTGGTGAAGTGGTGTAGGTGACTGAAGCTCTGGTGAGTGGTGTAGGAGACTGAAGCTCTGGTGAAGCGGTGTAACAGACTGAAGCTCTGGTGAAGTGCTGTAGGAGACTGAAGCTATTGTGAATAGTGTAGGGGACTGAAGTTCTGGTGAAGTGGTGCAGGAGACTGAAGTTCTAATGAAGTGGTGTAGGTGACTGAAGATCTGGTGAAGTGGTGTAGGTGACTGATGCTCTGATGAATTGGTGTAGATGACTGAATCTCCGGTGAAGTGTTGTAGGAGATTGAAACTCTGGTGAAGTGGTGTAGGTGACTGAAGCTCTGGTGAGTGGTGTAGCTGACTGAAGCTCTGGTGAAGTGGTGTAGGTGACTGAAGCTCTGGTGAAGTGGTGTAGGAGACTGAAGCTCTAGTGAAGTGGGGGAGGTGACTGAAGCTCTGGTGAAGTGGTGTAGGTGACTGAAGCTCTGGTGAGTGGTGTAGGTGACTGAAGCTCTGGTGAAGTGGTGTAGGTGACTGAAGCTCTGGTGAAGTAGTGTAGGTGACTGAAGCTCTGGTGAAGTGGTGTAGGTGACTGAAGCTCTGGTGAAGTAGTGTAGGTGACTGAAGCTCTGGTGAAGTAGTGTAGGTGACTGAAGCTCTGGTGAAGTGGGGGAGGTGACTGAAGCTCTGGTGAAGTAGTGTAGGTGACTGAAGCTCTGGTGAAGTGATGTAGGTGACTGAAGCTCTGGTGAAGTAGTGTAGGTGATTGAAGCTCTGGTGAAGTGGTGTAGGTGACTGAAGCTCTGGTGAAGTGATGTAGGTGACTGAAGCTCTGGTGAAGTAGTGTAGGTGACTGAAGCTCTGAAGTGGTGTAGGTGACTGAAGCTCTTGTGAAGTGATGTAGGTGACTGAAGCTCTGGTGAAGTAGTGTAGGTGACTGAAGCTCTGGTGAAGTGGTGTAGGAGACTGAAGCTCTGGTGAAGTGGTGTAGGTGACTGAAGCTCTGGTGAAGTAGAGTAGGTGATTGAAGCTCTGGTGAAGTGGTGTAGGTGACTGAAGCTCTGGTGAAGTACTGTAGGTGACTGAAGCTCTGGTGAAGTGGTGTAGGAGACTGAAGCTCTGGTGAAGTGGTGTAGGAGACTGAAGCTCTGGTGAAGTGGTGTAGGAGACTGAAGCTCTGGTGAAGTGGTGTAGGAGACTGAAGCTCTGGTGAAGTAGTGTAGGAGACTGAAGCTCTGGTGAAGTGGTGTAGGAGACTGAAGCTCTGGTGAAGTAGTGTAGGAGACTGAAGCTCTGGTGAAGTAGTGTAGGAGACTGAAGCTCTGGTGAAGTGGTGTAGGAGACTGAAGCTCTGGTGAAGTGGTGTAGGAGACTGAAGCTCTGGTGAAGTGGTGTAGGAGACTGAAGCTCTGGTGAAGTAGTGTAGGAGACTGAAGCTCTGGTGAAGTGGTGTAGGAGACTGAAGCTCTGGTGAAGTAGTGTAGGAGACTGAAGCTCTGGTGAAGTGGTGTAGGAGACTGAAGCTCTGGTGAAGTAGTGTAGGAGACTGAAGCTCTGGTGAAGTGGTGTAGGAGACTGAAGCTCTGGTGAAGTGGTGTAGGAGACTGAAGCTCTGGTGAAGTGGTGTAGGAGAGTGAAGCTCTGGTGAAGTGGTGTAGGAGACTGAAGCTCTGGTGAAGTGGTGTAGGAGACTGAAGCTCTGGTGAAGTGGTGCAGGAGACTGAAGCTCTGGTGAAGTGGTGTAGGTGACTGAAGCTCTGGTGAAGTGGTGTAGGAGACTGAAGCTCTGGTGAAGTGGTGTAGGAGACTGAAGCTCTGGTGAAGTAGTGTAGGAGACTGAAGCTCTGGTGAAGTGGTGTAGGAGACTGAAGCTCTGGTGAAGTGGTGTAGGAGACTGAAGCTCTGGTGAAGTGGTGTAGGAGACTGAAGCTCTGGTGAAGTGGTGTAGGAGACTGAAGCTCTGGTGAAGTAGTGTAGGAGACTGAAGCTCTGGTGAAGTGGTGTAGGAGACTGAAGCTCTGGTGAAGTAGTGTAGGAGACTGAAGCTCTGGTGAAGTAGTGTAGGAGACTGAAGCTCTGGTGAAGTGGTGTAGGAGACTGAAGCTCTCGTGAAGTAGTGTAGGAGACTGAAGCTCTGGTGAAGTGGTGTAGGAGACTGAAGCTCTGGTGAAGTAGTGTAGGAGACTGAAGCTCTGGTGAAGTGGTGTAGGAGACTGAAGCTCTGGTGAAGTAGTGTAGGAGACTGAAGCTCTGGTGAAGTGGTGTAGGAGACTGAAGCTCTGGTGAAGTAGTGTAGGAGACTGAAGCTCTGGTGAAGTGGTTTAGGAGACTGAAGCTCTGGTGAAGTGGTGTAGGAGACTGAAGCTCTGGTGAAGTGGTGTAGGAGACTGAAGCTCTGGTGAAGTGGTGTAGGAGACTGAAGCTCTGGTGAAGTGGTGCAGGAGACTGAAGCTCTGGTGAAGTGGTGTAGGTGACTGAAGCTCTGGTGAAGTGGTGCAGGTGACTGAAGCTCTGGTGAAGTGGTGTAGGTGACTGAAGCTCTGGTGAAGTGGTGTAGGTGACTGAAGCTCTGGTGAAGTGGTGTAGGTGACTGAAGCTCTGGTGAAGTGGTGTAGGAGACTGAAGCTCTGGTGAAGTGGTGTAGGTGACTGAAGCTCTGGTGAAGTGGTGCAGGTGACTGAAGCTCTGGTGAAGTGGTGTAGGAGACTGAAGCTCTGGTGAAGTGGTGCAGGAGACTGAAGCTCTGGTGAAGTGGTGCAGGTGACTGAAGCTCTGGTGAAGTGGTGTAGGTGACTGAAGCTCTGGTGAAGTGGTGCAGGAGACTGAAGCTCTGGTGAAGTGGTGCAGGAGACTGAAGCTCTGGTGAAGTGGTGTAGGTGACTGAAGCTCTGGTGAGTGGTGTAGGAGACTGAAGCTCTGGTGAAGTGGTGCAGGAGACTGAAGCTCTGGTGAAGTGGTGCAGGTGACTGAAGCTCTGGTGAAGTGGTGTAGGTGACTGAAGCTCTGGTGAAGTGGTGCAGGAGACTGAAGCTCTGGTGAAGTGGTGTAGGTGACTGAAGCTCTGGTGAAGTGGTGTAGGAGACTGAAGCTCTGGTGAAGTGGTGTAGGAGACTGAAGCTCTGGTGAAGTGGTGTAGGAGACTGAAGCTCTGGTGAAGTAGTGTAGGTGACTGAAGCTCTAGTGAAGTGGTGTAGGTGACTGAAGCTCTGGTGAAGTGGTGTAGGTGACTGAAGCTCTGGTGAAGTGGTGTAGGAGACTGAAGCTCTGGTGAAGTGGTGTAGGTGACTGAAGCTCTGGTGAAGTGGTGTAGGTGACTGAAGCTCTGGTGAGTGGTGTAGGTGACTGAAGCTCTGGTGAAGTGGTGTAGGTGACTGAAGCTCTGGTGAAGTGGTGTAGGTGACTGAAGCTCTGGTGAAGTGGTGTAGGTGACTGAAGCTCTGGTGAAGTGGTGTAGGTGACTGAAGCTCTGGTGAAGTGGTGTAGGTGACTGAAGCTCTGGTGAAGTGGTGTAGGTGACTGAAGCTCTGGTGAAGTAGTGTAGGTGACTGAAGCTCTGGTGAAGTGTAGATGACACAAGCTCTCGTCAAGTGGTGTAGGTGACTGAAGCTCTGGTGAAGTGTAGATGACACAAGCTCTCGTCAAGTGGTGTAGGTGACTGAAGCTCTGGTGAAGTAGTGTAGGTGACTGAAGCTCTGGTGAAGTGGTGTAGGTGACTGAAGCTCTTGTGAAGTGAAACTCTGGTGAAGTGGTGTAGGTGACTGAAGCTCTGGTGAAGTAGTGTAGGTGACTGAAGCTCTGGTGAAGTGGTGTAGGTGACTGAAGCTCTGGTGAAGTGTAGATGACACAAGCTCTCGTCAAGTGGTGTAGGTGACTGAAGCTCTGGTGAAGTAGTGTAGGTGACTGAAGCTCTGGTGAAGTGGTGTAGGAGACTGAAGCTCTGGTGAAGTGGTGTAGGTGACTGAAGCTCTGGTGAAGTAGTGTAGGTGATTGAAGCTCTGGTGAATGGTGTAGGTGACTGAAGCTCTGGTGAAGTGGTGTAGGTGACTGAAGCTCTGGTGAATGGTGTAGGTGACTGAAGCTCTGATGAAGTGGTGTAGGAGACTGAAGCTCCGGTGAAGTGGTGTAGAAGACTGAAGCTCTGGTGAAGTAGTGTAGGTGACTGAAGCTCTGGTGAAGTGGGGAAGGTGACTGAAGCTCTGGTGAAGTGGTGTAGGTGACTGAAGCTGAGGTGAAGTGGGGAAGGTGACTGAAGCTCTGGTGAAGTGGGGAAGGTGACTGAAGCTCTGGTGAAGTGGTGTAGGAGACTGAAGCTCTGGTGAAGTGGTGTAGGTGACTGAAGCTCTGGTGAAGTAGTGTAGGAGACTGAAGCTCTGGTGAAGTGGGGGAGGTGACTGAAGCTCTGGTGAAGTGGGGGAGGTGACTGAAGCTCTGGTGAAGTGGTGTAGGAGACTGAAGCTCTGGTGAAGTGGTGTAGGTGACTGAAGCTGAGGTGAAGTGGTGTAGGTGACTGAAGCTCTGGTGAAGTGGTGTAGGAGACTGAAGCTCTGGTGAAGTGGTGTAGGTGACTGAAGCTGAGGTGAAGTGGTGTAGGTGACTGAAGCTCTGGTGAAGTGGTGTAGGAGACTGAAGATCTGGTGAAGTGGTGTAGAAGACTGACGCTCTGGTGAAGTAGTGTAGGTGACTGAAGCTCTGGTGAAGTGGGGAAGGTGACTGAAGCTCTGGTGAGGTGGTGTAGGAGACTGAAGCTCTGGTGAAGGTGACTTAAGCTCTGGTGAAGTGGGGAAGGTGAGTGAAGCTCTGGTGAAGTGGTGTAGGAGACTGAAGCTCTGGTGAAGTGGTGTAGGTGACTGAAGTTCTAGTGAAGTAGTGTAGGAGACTGAAGCTCTGGTGAAGTGGTGTAGGTGACTGAAGCTCTGGTGAAGTGGTGTAGGAGACTGAAGCTCTGGTGAAGTGTAGGTGACTGAAGCTGAGGTGAAGTGGTGTAGGTGACTGAAGCTCTGGTGAAGTGGTGTAGGAGACTGAAGCTCTGGTGAAGTGTAGGTGACTGAAGCTGAGGTGAAGTGGTGTAGGTGACTGAAGCTCTGGTGAAGTGGTGTAGGAGACTGAAGCTCTGGTGAAGTGGTGTAGGAGACTGAAGCTCTGGTGAAGTGGTGTAGGTGACTGAAGCTCTGGTGAAGTGGTGTAGGAGACTGAAGCTCTGGTGAAGTGGTGTAGGTGACTGAAGCTCTGGTGAAGTGTAGGAGACTGAAGCCCTGGTGAAGTGGTGTAGGAGACTGAAGCTCTGTTGAAGTGGTGGGGGAGGTGACTGAAGCTCTGGTGAAGTGGTGTATGTGACTGAAGCTCTGGTGAAGTGGTGTAGGTGACTGAAGCTCTGGTGAAGTGGTGTAGGAGACTGAAGCTGAGGTGAAGTGGTGTAGGTGACTGAAGCTCTGGTGAAGTGGTGTAGGAGACTGAAGCTCTGGTGAAGTGGTGTAGGTGACTGAAGCTCTGGTGAAGTGGTGTAGGAGACTGAAGCTCTGGTGAAGTGGTGTAGGTGACTGAAGCTCTGGTGAAGTGGTTTAGGAGACTGATGCTCTGGTGAAGTGGTGTAGGAGACTGAAGCTCTGGTGAAGTGGTGTAGGAGACTGAAGCTCTGGTGAAGTGGTGTAGGAGACTGATGCTCTGGTGAAGTGGTGTAGGAGACTGAAGCTCTGGTGAAGTGGTTTAGGAGACTGATGCTCTGGTGAAGTGGTGTAGGAGACTGAAGCTCTGGTGAAGTGGTGTAGGAGACTGAAGCTCTGGTGAAGTGGTGTAGGAGACTGAAGCTCTG
Source organism: Cherax quadricarinatus (assembly GCF_038502225.1). Taxonomy (NCBI): domain Eukaryota; kingdom Metazoa; phylum Arthropoda; class Malacostraca; order Decapoda; family Parastacidae; genus Cherax; species Cherax quadricarinatus. The sequence continues at coordinate 45,268,492 of NC_091298.1, forward strand.
GTGAAGTGGTGTAGGAGACTGAAGCTCTGGTGAAGTGGTGTAGGAGACTGAAGCTCTGGTGAAGTGGTGTAGGAGACTGAAGCTCTGGTGAAGTGGCGTATGTGACTGAAGCTCTGGTGAAGTGGTGTGACTGAAGATAAGATTAAGATAAGATAAGATTTCGTTCGGATTTTTAACCCCGGAGGGTTAGCCACCCAGGATAACCCAAGAAAGTCAGTGCGTCATCGAGGACTGTCTAACTTATTTCCATTGGGGTCCTTAATCTTGTCCCCCAGGATGCGACCCACACCAGTCGACTAACACCCAGGTACCTATTTGCTGCTAGGTGAACAGGACAACAGGTGTAAGGAAACGTGTCGAAATATTTCCACCCGCCGGGAATCGAACCCGGGCCCTCCTCTTTGAAGCGGGAGCTTTAGCCACCAGGCCCGGTGAAGTGGCGTATGTCACTGAAACTCTGGTGAAGTTGTGTAGACTGAAGCTCTGACGATGTAGTGTGGGTGGCTGAAGATATGGTGAAGTGGTGTAGGTGACTGAAGCTCTGAAGTGTGGTAGGTGACTGAAGCTCTGAAGTGTGGTAGGTGACTGAAGCTCTGGTGAAGTGGTGTAGGTGACTGAAGCTCTGAAGTGTGGTAGGTGTCTTGAAGCTCTGGTGAAGTAGTGTATGTGACTGAAGCTCCGAAATGTTGTAGGTGACTGAAGCTCTGAAGTGGGGTAGGTGACTCAGGCTTTGGTGAAGTGGTGTAGTTGACTGAAGCTTTGAAGTGGTGTAGATAACTGATTCTCTGGTGAAGTGGTGTAGGTAACTGAAGGTCTGGTGAAGTGGTGTAGGTGATTGAAGCTCTGGTGGTGTAGGTGATTGAAGCTCTGGTGGTGTAGGTGATTGAAGCTCTGGTGGTGTAGGTGATTGAAGCTCTGGTGGTGTAGGTGATTGAAGCTCTGGTGGTGTAGGTGATTGAAGCTCTGGTGGTGTAGGTGATTGAAGCTCTGGTGGTGTAGGTGATTGAAGCTCTGGTGGTGTAGGTGATTGAAGCTCTGGTGGTGTAGGTGATTGAAGCTCTGGTGGTGTAGGTGATTGAAGCTCTGGTGGTGTAGGTGATTGAAGCTCTGGTGGTGTAGGTGATTGAAGCTCTGGTGGTGTAGGTGATCGAAGCTCTGGTGGTGTAGGTGATTGAAGCTCTGGTGGTGTAGGTGATTGAAGCTCTGGTGGTGTAGGTGATTGAAGCTCTGATGGTGTAGGTGATTGAAGCTCTGGTGGTGTAGGTGATTGAAGCTCTGGTGGTGTAGGTGATCGAAGCTCTGGTGGTGTAGGTGATTGAAGCTCTGGTGGTGTAGGTGATTGAAGCTCTGATGGTGTAGGTGATTGAAGCTCTGGTGGTGTAGGTGATTGAAGCTCTGGTGGTGTAGGTGATTGAAGCTCTGGTGGTGTAGGTGATCGAAGCTCTGGTGGTGTAGGTGATTGAAGCTCTGGTGGTGTAGGTGATTGAAGCTCTGATGGTGTAGGTGATTGAAGCTCTGGTGGTGTAGGTGATTGAAGCTCTGATGGTGTAGGTGATTGAAGCTCTGATGGTGTAGGTGATTGAAGCTCTGATGGTGTAGGTGATTGAAGCTCTGATGGTGTAGGTGATTGAAGCTCTGATGGTGTAGGTGATTGAAGCTCTGATGGTGTAGGTGATTGAAGCTCTGATGGTGTAGGTGATTGAAGCTCTGATGGTGTAGGTGATTGAAGCTCTGATGGTGTAGGTGATTGAAGCTCTGATGGTGTAGGTGATTGAAGCTCTGATGGTGTAGGTGATTGAAGCTCTGATGGTGTAGGTGATTGAAGCTCTGATGGTGTAGGTGATTGAAGCTCTGATGGTGTAGGTGATTGAAGCTCTGATGGTGTAGGTGATTGAAGCTCTGATGGTGTAGGTGATTGAAGCTCTGGTGGTGTAGGTGATCGAAGCTCTGGTGGTGTAGGTGATTGAAGCTCTGATGGTGTAGGTGATTGAAGCTCTGATGGTGTAGGTGATTGAAGCTCTGGTGGTGTAGGTGATTGAAGCTCTGATGGTGTAGGTGATTGAAGCTCTGATGGTGTAGGTGATTGAAGCTCTGATGGTGTAGGTGATTGAAGCTGTGCTGTCTCTCAGGACCTATGGAGAGATGTTATTCCGCCCCATCGCCTTTGAGGTGTGTGTGTGTGTGTACGTGTGTGTGTTTGTCCTCACCTCGTTGTACTCACCTAGTTGTGGTTGCAAGGGTCGATTCATAGCTCCTCGCCCCACCTTTTCACTGGCCGCTGCTGGGTCACTCTCCCTGCACCTCTGTTTAAAGTTATGTATGGATCCTGCCTCCACTACATCGCTTCCCAAACTATTCCACTTCCTGAATACTCTGTGACTGAAGAAATACTTGCTAACATCCCTGTGATTCATCTGTGTCTTCAACTTCCAACTGTGTCCCCTTGTTGCTGTGTCCCATCTCTGGAACATTCTGTATTTTATATGTCGTTTTCATGTCCCCCTATCTTTCCTGTCCTCCAGTGTTGTCAGGTCGATTTCCCTTAACCTCTCCTCGTAGGACATACCCCTTAGCTCTGGGACTAGTCTTGTTGCAAACCTTTGCACTTTTTCTAGTTTCTTTACGTGCTTGGCTAGGTGTGGGTTCCAAACTGGTGCCGCATACTCCAATATGGGCCTAACATACATAGTGTAGTGTTCTGAATGATTCCTTAATAAGATAGCAGAATGCTGTTCTTTGGTTTGCTAGGCGCCCATATGCTGCAGAAGTTATTTAGTTGATGTGTGCCTCAGGAGATGTGCCTGGTGTTATACTCACCCCAAGATCTTTTTCCTAGAGTGAGGTGTGTAGTCTCTGGCCCCCTAGACTATACTCCATCTGCGGTCTTCTTTGCCTTTCCCCAATCTTCATGACTGCACTTGGTGGGGTTGAACTCCAGGAGCCAATTGCTGGACCAGGCCTGCAGCCTGTCCAGATCCCTTTGTAGTTTTGCCTGGTCCTCGTCCGATTGAATTCTTCTCATCAACTTCACATCATCTGCAAACAGGGACACTTCGGAGTCTATTCCTTCCGTCATGTCGTTCACAAATACCAGAAACAGCACCGGTCCTAGGACTGACCCCTGTGGAACTCCACTCGTCACAGGCGCCCACTCTGACACCTCGCCACGTACCATGACTCGCTGCTGTCTTCCTGACAGGATCCATTGTAGTGTCTTCCCTGTTATCCCTGCTTGGTCCTCCAGTTTTTGCACTAATCTCTTGTGTGGAACTGTGTCAAACGCTTTCTTACAGTCCAAGAAAATGCAATCTACCTACCCCTCTCTCTCTTGTATTACTGCTGTCACCCTGTCATATAACTCCAGTAGGTTTGTGACACAGGATTTCCCATCCCTGAAACCATGTTAGCTGTTGTTGATAAGCTCATTCCTGATAATCTTCTCCATGACTTTGCATACTATACATGTCAGTGACACTGGGCTATAGTTTAGTGTTTCATGTCTGTTTCCTTTTTTAAAAATTGGGACTACATTTGTTGTCTTCCATGCCTCAGGTAATCTCCCCGTTGCGATAAATGTGTTAAATTTTGTTATTAGGGTACACATAGCACCTCTGCTCCCTCTCTCAGGGCCCACGGAGAGATGTTATCTGGCCCCATCGCCTTTGAGGTATCTAGCTCGCTCAGCAGCCTCTTCACTTCTTCCTCGGTTGTATGTATTGTGTCCAACACTTGGTGGTGCACCCCACCTCTCCGTCTTTCTGGAGTCCCTTCTGTCTACTCTGTGAACACTTTTTTGAATCTCATGTTGACTTCCTCACATACTTCGCAGTCGTTTCTTGTGATCTTTCCTCCTTGTGTGTGTACTCACCTAACTGTGGTTGCAGGGGTCGAGACTCAGCTCCTGACCCAGCCTCTTCAGTGATCGCTGCTAGGTCCTCTCTCTGCTCCCTGAGCTTTGTCATACCTCGTCTTAAAGCTATGTATGGTTCCTGCCTCCACTACATCACTTGCTAGACTGTTCCACTTCCTGACAACTCTGACTGAAGAAATACTTCCTAACATCCCTTTGACTCGTCTGAGTCTTCAGCTTCCAATTGTGACCCCTTGTGTCTGTGTCCCCTCTCTGGAACATCCTGTCTTGTCCACCTTATCTATTCCACGCAGTATTTTGTATGTTGTTATCATGTCTCTCCTATCCCTCCTGTCCTCCAGTGTCGTCAGGCCAATTTCCCTCCGGAACTAACCTTGTTGCAAACCTTTGCACTTTCTCTAGCTTCTTGACGCGTTTGACCAGGTGTGGGTTTCACACTGGTGCTGCATACTTCAGTATAGGCCTGGCATACACAGCGTACAGTGTCTTGAACGATTCCTTACTCAGATAACGGAACGCTATTCTCAGGTTTGCCCGGCGCCCATATGCTGCAGCAGTTATCTTGTTGTGTGCTTCCGGAGACGTGCTCGGTGTTATGCTCACCCCAAGATCTTTCTCCTTCAGTGAGGTTTGCAGTCTTTGGCCACCTAGCCTATACTCTGTCTGCAGTCTTCTTTGTCCTTCCCCAGTCTTCATGACTTTGCATTTGGCTGTGTTGAATTCGAGAAGCCAGTTGCTGGACCACGTGTCCAGCCTGTCCAGGTCTCTTTGTAGTCCTGCCTGATTCTTATCTGATTTAATTCTCCTCATTAACTTCACATCATCTGCGAACAGGGACACTTCTGAGTCTATCCCTTCCATCATGTCATTCCCATACACCAAAAATAGCACTGGTCCTAGGACTGACCCCTGTGGGACCCTGCTCGTTACAGGCGCCCACTGTGATACCTCATCACGTACCATGACTCGTTGTTGTCTCCCTGTCAAGTATTCTCTGATCCATTGCAGTGCCTTTCCTGTTATATGTACCTGATCCTCCAGCTTCTGCACTAATCTCATGTGAGGAACTGTGTCAAAGGCCTTCCTGCAGTCCAGGAAAATGCAATCAACCCACCCCTCTCTCTCATGTCTTCTGTTACCTTGTTATAAAACTCCAGGTTTGCAACACAGGATTTGCCTTTCATGAATCCGTGCTGGTTGTCATTTATAATCTTGTTCCATTCCAGGTGCTTCACCACTTTCCTGATAATCTTCTCCATGTCATTGTCAGGGACACTGGTCTATAGTTTAGTGCCTCGTTTCTGTCTCCTTTCTTAAAAATGGGGACTACATTTGCCGTCTTCCATACCTCAGGTAGTTGCCCAGTTTCAAGGGATGTGTTGAAGATTGTAGCTAGTGGCACACACAGCATCTCTGATCCTTCTCTAAGGTCCTATGGGGAGATGTTGTTCGGTCCTATTGCCTTTGAGGTATCATTGTCACTTAGCACCTTCTGCACCTCCTCCTCCTCCGTTGTGTTCCCCTCTGTGCTGTCTTCCCAGAGCCCTTCCTGTCTTTACAGTAAATACTTCCTTAAGTCTAGTGCTGAGCTCCTCGCATACCTCATGATTGTTTCTTGTAAGTTCCCCACCTTCTTTCCTCAGCCTGATCACCTGGTCTTCGACTGTTGTCTTCCTCTTGATGTGGCTATACAGCAATTTCGGGTCAGGCTTGACTTTTGATGCTATGTTGTTTTTGTACTGTCGCTGGGCCTCCCTCCTTACCTGTGCATACTCATTTCTGGCTCTTCGACTAATCTCTTTATTTTCCTGTGTTCTTTGCCTTCTGTAATTTTTCCATTCTCTAGTGCACTTAGGTTTTGCCACCCTACACCTTCGGGTAAACTAGGGGCTCGTTCTGGTCTTCTTATTATTTCTGTTGCCCCTGGGAACAAAACCTTTCCTCTGCCTCCTTCATTTTGTTGTTACGTATTCCACCATTTCGTTTACTGACTTTTCTACTAATTCTCTGTCCCACTGAACCTCCTGCAGGAAGTTACTCAAACCTATCTAGTCCCCCGTTTTATAGTCTGACTTTTCCCATACAACTTCTATTACCCTCTCCACTTGTAACTCTATGTATTCAAGGCACAGAACCATGTGATCACTAGCTCCTAGGGGCCTCTCATATGTGATGTCCTCAGTGTCTGAACTGCTCAGGGTGAACACAAGGTCCAGTCTTGCTGGTTCATCCTCCCCTCTCTCTCACTCTCTGGTAGTGTCCTTAACATGTTGATGCATGAGGTTTTCCAGTACCACATCCATCATCTTGGCTTTCCATCTTTTGGGACCCCGATGTGACTCCAGGTTTTCCCAATTGAACTCCCTGTGGTTGAAATCGCCCATAACCAGCAACTTTGCTCTGCACGATTGAGCTCTTCTTGCCACCTCAGCCAGTGTGTCCACCATTGCTGTGTTGCTCTCTTCATATTCTTCTCTTGGCCTCCTGCAGTTTTGTGGTGGATTATACATCATTGCAATGACTACCTTATGTTCCCCAGACTGAAGTGTACCGACTATGTAGTCCCTTTCTCCAATCTCGTTCATGCCTCCCATTTCCTCAAATTTCCATCGGTTTTTTACGAGCAGTTCAAGCAGTGCAACCCCTCCTTCCCCTCTGCTCCTATCTTTCCTCAGGATCTGATATCCTGGTGGGAAGATTGCATCTGTTATTGTCTCAGTGAGTTTCGTTTCTGTGACTGCTATGATGTCTGGGAACTTCTCATTGATCCTTTCATGCCACTCCTCATATTTATTCGTTATTCCATCCGCATTCGTGTACCACACCTCCAACTTCTTTTCTGAAACTGGTCTTGGGAGGATATTGGGGTTGGGGGAGCGGGAACCCTGGCGGGGGCCTATTGGTGGTTGTGGTGGAGGTGGGGGCAGAGTTCCCATAGGGAGTTGCTGTGTGTGTGTGTGTGTGTATATATATAGATATATATATATATATATATATATATATATATATATATATATATATATATATATATATGTGTGTGTGTGTGTACTCACCTCTTTGTGGTTGCAGGGGTCGAGTCCTAGCTCCTGGCCCCGCCTCTTCACCGGTTGCTACTAGGCCCTCTCTCTCCCCGCTCCATGAGCTTTATCAAACCTCGTCTTAAAACTGTGTATGGTTCCTGCCTCCACTACGTCATTTTCTAGGCTATTCCACTGCCTTACAACTCTATGACTGAAGAAATACTTCCTACTATCTCTCTGACTCATTTGTGTCTTCAACTTCCAATTGTGGCCTCTTGTTTCTGTGTCCCCTCCCTGGAACATCCTGTCTTTGTCCACCTTGTCTATTCCACGCAGTATTTTATATGTCGTTATCATGTCTCCCCTGACCCTCCTGTCCTCCAGTGTGGTCAGGCCGATTTCCCTTAATCTTTCCTCATAGGACATTCCCCTTAGCTCCGGAACTAACCTTGTCGCAAACCTTTGTACTTTCTCTAGTTTCTTGACGTGCTTTATCAAGTGCGGGTTCCAAACAGGTGCTGCATACTCCAGTATGGGCCTGACATACACGGTGTACAGTGTCTTGAATGATTCCTTACTAAGGTATCGGAATGCTGTTCTCAGGTTAGCCAGGCACCCATATGCTGCAGCAGTTATCTGATTGATGTGTGCTTCCGGAGACATGCTCGGTGTTATACTCACCCCAAGATCTTTCTCCTTGAGTGAGGTTTGCAGTCTTTGGCCACCTAGCCTATACTCTGTCTGTGGTCTTCTGTGCCCCTCCCCCATCTTCATGACTTTGCATTTGGCAGGATTAAATTCGAGAAGCCATTTGCTGGACCAGGTGTCCAGTCTGTCCAGGTCTCTTTGAAGTCCTGCCTGGTCCTCATCAGATTTAATTCTCCTCATTAACTTCACATCATCTGCAAACAGGGACACTTCTGAGTCTAACCCTTCCGTCATGTCGTTCACATATACCAAAAATAGCACTGGTCCTAGGACCGACCCCTGTGGGACCCCGCTCGTCACAGGTGCCCACTGTGATACATCATTACGTACCATGACTCGTTGTTGCCTCCCTGTCAGGTATTCTCTGATCCATTGCAGTGCCCTTCCTGTTATATGCGCCTGATGCTCTAGCTTCTGCACTAATCTCTTGTGAGGAACTGTGTCAAAGGCCTTCTTGTAGTCCAAGAAGATGCAATCAACCCACCCCTCTCTCTCTTGTCTTACTTTTGTTATTTTATCATAAAACTCCAGAAGGTTTGTGACACAGGATTTGCCTTCCGTGAATCCGTGCTGGTTGGCATTTATACTCCTGTTCCGTTCCAGGTGCTCCACCACTCTCCTCCTGATAATCTTCTCCATAATTTTGCATACTATACACGTCAATGACACAGGTCTATAGTTTAGTGCCTCTTTTCTGTCTCCTTTTTTAAAAATGGGAACTACATTTGCCGTCTTCCATACCTCAGGTAGTTGCCCAGTTTCCAGGGATGTGTTGAAGATTGTGGTAAGTGGCACGCACAACATATCTGCTCCCTCTCTAAGGACCCACGGGGAGATGTCTGGTCCCATTGCCTTTGAGGTATCGATGTCCCTTAGCAGTTTCTTCACCTCCTCCTCATCTGTATGTATGTCGTCCAACACTTGTTGGTGTATTCCTTGCTGGTGTCCCCGTCTGGTCTGTCCCCCCAGAGTCCTTCCTGTCTCTACTGTAAGTACTTCCTTAAATCTCTTGTTTAGCTCCTCACATACCTCTTGATCGTTTCTTGTGAGTTCTCCACCTTCTTTCCTCAGCCTTATCACCTGGTCCTTGACTGTTGTCTTCCTCCTAATGTGGCTATACAGCAGTTTCGGGTCAGATTTGACTTTCGATGCTATGTCGTTTTCATACTGTCGCTGGGCCTCCCTCCTTATCTGTGCATACTCGTTTCTGGCTCTTCTACTAATCTCCTTGTTTTCCTGGGTCCTATGCCTCCTGTACCTTTTCCATTCTCTGTTGCACTTAGTTTTTGCCTCCCTACACCTTCGGGTAAACCAAGGACTCGTTTTGGTCTTCCTATTATTTCCGTTTCCCTTGGGAACAAAACTTTCCTCTGCCTCCTTGCACTTTGTTGCCACATATTCCATCATCTCGTTTACTGATTTTCCTACCATTTCTCTGTCCCACTGAACCTCCTGCAGGAAGTTTCTCATACCTGTGTAGTCCCCCCCTTTTATAGTTTGGCCTGTCCCCTTCAGTTCCTGTTACCTTCTCCACTTGTAACTCTACTATATAGTCAAAACTCAGAACCACATGATCGCTAGCTCCAAGGGGCCTCTCATAAGTGATGTCCTCAATGTCTGAACTGCTCAGGGTGAACACAAGATCCAGTCTTGCTGGCTCATCCTCCCCTCTCTCTCTGGTTGTGTCCCTGACATGTTGATGCATGAGGTTTCCAAGTACCACATCCATCATCTTGGCTCTCCATTTTTCGGGACCCCCATGTGGCTCCAGGTTTTCCCAGTCGATCTCCCTGTGGTTGAAATCGCCCATTACCAGTAACTTTGCTCTGCTCGAGTGAGCTCTTCTTGCCACCTCAGCCAGTGTGTCCACCATCACCCTGTTGTTTTCTTCGTACTCCTCTCTTGGCCTCCTGCAGTTCTGTGGTGGGTTATACATCACTCCAATGACTACTTTATGTTCTCCGGACTGAATTGTACCTACAATGTAGTCTCTTTCTCCAATCATGTCCATGCCTTCCATTTCCTCAAATCCCCATCGGTGTTTTATGAGCAGTGCAACCCCTCCTCCCCCTCTACTCCTTCTATCTTTCCTCAGGATCTGATATCCTGTTGGGAAGATTGTGTCTGTTATTGTCTCAGCGAGTTTTGTTTCTGTGACTGCTATGATGTCTGGGGATTTTTCACTGATTCTTTCATTCCACTCCTCATGTTTATTCATTATTCCATCCGCGTTAGTGTACCAAACCTTTAGTTTCTTTTCTATCATTGTGGTCATGCAAGAATATTGGGGTTGGGGGAGCGAGAGCCTTGGTGGGGGCCTATATGGGGCTGTGGTGTAGGTGGGGTTTGTGTGGCTGGGGGTGGGGTCATAATGCCCATAAGGGACAGCTGTTGGGGTGAGGTTTGTGATATGGGGATTGGTGGCAGAGGGAACAGTGAGTGGGTTGTGTGTGTGTGTGTGTGTGTGTGTGTGTGTGTGTGTGTGTGTGTGTGTGTGTGTGTGTGTGTGTATAAATTTGTTAATGTTCTTTGTTTCAATCAACCGTGAAAATTATTTGCATTGCAAGAAAACAGCTGTTTAGTACATGTATATCACAATGTTGCTATATAATCTTTTAAGGATGTTTGAAGTAGAGGCAGGTGAAGGGAGCGATTGAGAAAGCTTGTAGAAAGTGCTAGTTGAAAGACATGTTAATCTTCAGGTATAACTGGGAACGCTTGCAGCAAGTGCAGGATGAAGGGTTTAAATAGGTATGCATGATGAAGGAGCGGGATGAAGGGTATAAATGGAAATGCTTTACCTTAGTTATGATCTGAAGGGAATAACTGAGGCTGGAACTTGTGTATTTATGAGCATTGGTGTTTATTTGAAGGTAAATGATAACCAAGAACTCACTGAGGGAGAACTGGCATAATATCATTATTAATATTTATGTTTAACAAAGGCTACCGCTGACACCGCTTATCATCGTCAATTCATATAAGGACACATGTGGAATGTACACGAGTTTTCACAATGGGGATTAAAAAAACAATTTGCTAATCTGTGTATAACTGAACAAAATATCTCTACTATCATTATAGAGGTCCCAGGTTCCTTCCTTTAGTCTGGTGGCTAAAGCTCCCGCTTGACACACGGAGGGCCCGGGTTCGATTCCCGGCGGGTGGAAACATTCCGACACGTTTCCTTACACCTGTTGTCCTGTTCACCTAGCAGCAAATAAGTACCTGGGTGTTAGTCGACTGGTGTGGGTCGCATCCTGGGGGACAAGATTAAGGACCCCAATGGAAATAAGTTAGACAGTCCTCGATGACGCACTGACTTTCTTGGGTTATCCTGGGTGGCTAACCCTCCGGGGTTAAAAATCCTAACGAAATCTTATCTTCATCAGAATCCTCAAGTTACTCTCCCAGTGAGCATGACCATCCATGACACATTACTCGTAAATTCCATGTTGCGGTTTACAACAAATTTCTCTATTTACCGTATTTGTGATAGGTTAAATTAGGTTAGTTATGTTTGTCCTCTGTCAATAAAACTGAACCATTTATAAATACCGCAACCTGAATAAATGAAACACGAGATAATGGCTATAAAAAAAAATTTAATGCGTCAACTGAAAACAGGACCGAATGTTGTCACTAGAGAAATATAAGTCAGTCTCTGTTATGGCTCGTTCACGAGACACTCATTTGACTTTCTCAATAAGTGGATGGGTTCCCTGTGTCCTTGTCTTGGCAAGGAAGGACATCATTAGTGTATATTTTTCGATGATTAATCAATTTTATTTAACTGCTAAGTGTTCAGAGGCAGAAAAATTGACCAAACTAAAAAAAATAACGTTTTTGTTGGAAGTTCAGCGCAAACTCCATTAGTTTGGAAAACATTGAATCATTCGCTCGTTGAGCATATTAATCTTCAGTTTGTTATTCTTTGGCCATGAGTCACAAATACACGAATGCCAAATGGTATACAGCTTGATTAATACTAATAACTGGCGACAAGACACAAATAATCCGCACATGGGAGATAGTAGCTTATGGCGACGTTTCGGTCCGACTTGGATCATTTACAAGTTTCAGAGGAAGGTTGAAGCCTCGACTCAGTCGTGTGGTTCATGATCAGCTTCACAGCTCTGGTAGAGGACTTTGTTAGACAGTGTCTGGCGTCACATCAACCGAGGAACAGCCCGCTTACCTGTGTACAACCAGCAAGGATATACACACCAAGATAAGTGTATATCTCCCCATTCTGTGACGCTCTCCGGTGTATACACACCGGAGAGCGTCTCTATCTCTCACTACACATGCACCGAGAGATTAATTTAGTTCACATTAGTGAACATTGTGTTCTGGACAGGTATTGAACCAGTGACATGCAGCCTTAATGCCCGTCGTGTAGTTGACAGTATTTAATCTTTATTACAGTTTAGGTTTATACTTAAAACATTGATGAGGCAAGTGTGTCTGTGAGAAGTGTTTGTAAGGAAAGTGTTCACAAAGTGCCTATAACAAAGTTGTTTTAGGAACTTATGACTATGTTGATAACGTTATAGCGTTCAAGTGTTGATTATAAGTATTGATAACAAAAGTGTTCATAACGAGCGTTGGTATTAAGTGTTAATAAAAATGTTGAAAACAAAAATATTAACACGAACGTTAAGAACAAAAGTGTTGATAACTAAAACGTGGATAACAAGTGATAACAAAAGCAGAGAGCGAGTTTTTTGAAAACCAAAGTGTTGATAAGTGTTGAAAACAACACTTGATAAATGTTGGTAGAGTTGACAAGTGTTGCAGTTAACGTTGGTGACACGTACCGCAAGTGTCGCCGTTACCACGAGTCGTAAACAATAGTTTTAAGTGTTGGCCGGAGCGTTGGTAAGATCGTTGACAGAGCGAGCGTTAAACACAAGTGATATAAAAGTATTGGTAAGAGTTATTTATTAAGTGTTGATAAAAAGTACCGATAACAAGTGTATCGATACCAGCATCTATTTCTCAGCACCACCTGGGCTCCAGAATCACTTGGGCCCCAGAACCACTTGGGGCCCCAGAATCACTTGGGCCCCAGAACCACTTGGGGCCCAGAACCACTTGGGATCCCATCTCTTCCTGGGCTCCTCAGGTTCCTGGTTACTGGCGTCATCAGGGTGTTAGCAACCGTCAAGGGAAGGTCAGTGTCATTTTTGTCAGTGGAAAAGCATTACTTATTCAACTTTACCCTAAGAGTTATTTATATTTCCCAGCTGAACTGTGGTTTAATTAGTCAAGAAATTCAAAATTTGTATTTTGAAGATAGTTGTAGATGTAGGTGAATGACTTGTAAGTTGTGCTGGAGATACTTGGTGTGTGTTGGAGGATACAACTGGAGGTGCTTGTTGAAGGTGTGTGCTGAAGGATACAACTGGAGGTGCTTGATGGTGATTGCTGAAGAATTCAACTGGAGGTTCTTATAGAAGGTACGCGTATCAGGGCGTAACTGAGGATGCTTGAAAAGGCGCGCTGACAACTTGATATGCTGATACATGTAGAAAATGCAGGTAGAACAGTGCAACTGGGCATACTTGGTGAATTAGACTGTTGAATGGTATAACAAGGAATGCCTCCAGGTGTAGGATAAATAGGTATAACTGGAAATGCTTGAAGGAGTTACTGATTGAGGTATACTTGGGAATGACTAAAGAATGTGCAAGAATGTACAACTGAGAATGATTGAAGGTGTAGGTTATGAGTTGTAACCGGGAATGATTGATAAAGGTGGAGGTTATAAGGTGTAACCGGAAGTACTTGCTGAAGGTACAGGTTGAATGGAATACCTGGGGCATGATTAGTGTTCTATAATAAGTACTATTTACCTTGCAGGTAAGTGAGAAGTGACAACTATTATGGGAGAGTTGACCCACCATTAGTAAGGTAAATTCCTTGACGGTGGGGTTCTCTTGGTCCAAGAAATGCGTCCTGACCTTCGCTTCTTTGAATCGATCCTGATTGCCACCCATTACACCAGGCGGTGTAAGACCCCCTTCGACTTCAGCGCAGTTTCTCTCCACATCCTCAGTATAAAAATACGAGAGTATAATGAGTTATGTCACAAAATTTGGAACCCAGATCTGGGGAAGGAGAATGAAAAAGTTCATTGTAATTAAATATTTAGGCGAGGATATTTCAACAGACTAGTCAGTGAGGGGGAGGGGGAGACAATTGACGTGGGTAAGGAAACTTGGGTAACACGGATGTGCTTTCTCTAGTTCTCCCTGTCCCTCCAGTTTTTTTTTCTTTCCCACTGCTTTTCCTTTTCTGTGTTGTCCAGTTCAAATTTCGTAATAGGTATTTCTATTTTAATATCCAGTTTCGTGCCATCTGTTACCAGCGTCAGTTTGACTGTGTTAGGTCCCATTCATACCAACCAAGACTAAATTAATCTCCTGGTGCACCTCAGCCTCGACACTTCTGTTAAGTATCAACACAAAACTCTTTTCTGCGATTCAGATCTCATTGTTTATTCTCCCTGTCTATACACACGGGAAAGTGTCTGTCTCCCTCAGTACACATTCACCTAGAGATTAATTTACTTTCATATTAGTTATCATTGTGTCCTGGACATTTGTTGAACAAGTTACATGCAGCCTTAATGGTCGTAGTGTTGTCGACAGTATTTAAACTTAATCGCAAGTGTGTCTGTGGGAAGTGTTAGCAAGGAAAGTGTTCACAAATTGCCTATAACAGTTTTTTAGGAGCTTATGACAGTGTTGATGACGTTATAATGTTGATTATAAGTATTGATTATAGTGTTGATTATAAGTATTGATAACAAAAGTGTTCACAATGAGTGTTGGTATAAAGTGCTAGTAAGTGTTGAAAACAAAAATTTTAATAACACGAACGTTAAGAACAAAAGTATTGATAATTAAAACGTGGATAACAAGGAATAACATGAACCGAGAGCGAGTGTGTTGAGAACCACTGTGTTAAGTGTTGAAAACACTTTATAAGAAATGTTGATAAATTGACAAGTGTTGTAAAGAACGTTGGTGACACGTACCGCGAGTGTCGCCGTTACCGCGAGTGTCCTAAATAATGGTTGGCTGGAGCGTTGGTAAGAGCGTTGAGAGAAAGAGCGTTAAACACAAGCGTGATATGAAAGTTTTGGTAAGAGTTATTTAATAGTGTTGATAAACAGTACCGATAACAAGTGTAGCGATAACAGCATCTATTTCTCAGCACCACTTGGGATCCCAGCACCACTTGGGATCCCAGCACCTGGAGTTTACCTGGAGAGTTCCGGGGGTCAACGCCCCCGCGGCCCGGTCTGTGACCAGGCCTCCTGGTGGATCAGAGCCTGATCAACCAGGCTGTTGCTGCTGGCTGCACGCAAACCAACGTACGAGCCACAGCCCGGCTGGTCAGGAACCGACACCACTTGGGATCCCAGCACCACTTGGGATCCCAGCACCACTTGGGATCCCAGCACCACTTGGGATCCCAGCACCACTTGGGATCCCAGCTCTTCCTGGTCTCTGCAGTTTCCTGGTTACTCGCGTCATCCACCGTCAAGGGAAGGCGAGTGTCGTTTTTGTCAAGAGGAAAAATATTACAGTACTTAAATTCAACTTTACCCTAAGAGTTATTTATATTTCCCAGCTGAACTGTGGTTTAATTAGTAAAGAAATTCATAATTTGTATTTTGAGGATAGTTATAGATGTAGGTGAATGACTTGTGTAAGTTGTGCTGGAGATACTTGTTGAAGGATACAACTTGAGGTTCTTATAGAAGGTGCGTTTATTAGAGTGTAACTCAGGGCGCTTGAAAAAGAGCGATGAAGTCTTGAAATGCTCCTACTTGTAGAAAATGTTGGCTGAACAGTACAGCATACTTGCTGAATTAGACTGTTGAATGATATATCTAGGAATGCCTAGATATATCTAGGAATGATATATCTAGGAATGATATATCTGGAAATGCTTTAAGGTGTAGCTTATGTAGGTTTAACAGGAAATGCTTGAATGATGTGCTGATTATGAAGTATAACTGGGAATGATTGAAGAATGTAGAGGTTATAAGATGTAACAGGAAGTGCTTGCTGAAGGCACAGGTTAAATGGAATACCTGGCGCATGATTAGTGTTCTAATAAGTATTATTTACCTTGCAGGTAAGTGAGAAGTGACAAATATTATGGGAGAGTTGACCCACCATTAGTAAGGTAAATTCCTTGACGGTGGGGTTCTCTTGGACCAAGAAATGCGTCTTGACCATCGCTTCTTTGGGTCGATCCTGATTGCCACCCATTACCCCAGGCGGTGTAAGAACCCCTACGAGTTTAGTGCTGTTTCTCTCCACATCCTCAGTATAATAATACGAGAGTAAAAAAAAGTTGTCACAAAGTTTGGATACCAGATCTGGGGGAAGGAGAAAGAAAAAGTTCATTGTAATCACATATTTAGGCGAGGATATTTCAACAGACGAGTCCGTGAGGGAGAGACGAGTCCATGAGGAACGAGTTTACTCTCCACTGTAAATAAAAAAAAATGTATCAACATTATACAGTGGGAAGGAGGGGGGGAGGATGCTATTGACTTGGATAAGGGAGAGTGGGGTAACACAGATGTGCATTCTCTGGTTCTTCCTTCCATTTTCTTTTTTTTATTCCTTCCCACTGCTCTTCCTTTCCGTGTTGTCCAATTCGAGGAACACATGAATAAATTTCGTAGTAGGTGTTTCTATTTCAACATCCAGTTTCGTGGCAAGTTACCAGCGTCAGTTTGACTGTTACATCCCATGCATACCAACCAAGACTGTAAATTTATCTCCTGGTGCACCTCAGCCTCGCCACTTTTCAAATTCAAAGTTTATTCTCTATAAATCGAAAGAAACCCAAAGTATTTTTTCTCCTATGCCAAATCAAAATCGAGAACAACGTCCAGTATTGGGCCCCTACTTAAACAAGATGGGTCCTACACAGATGACAACAAGGAAATGAGTGAGCTACTCAAGTCCCAATATGACTCAGTTTTTAGCAAGCCGCTAACCAGACTGAGAGTCGAAGATCAAAATGAATTTTTTATGAGAGAGCCACAAAATTTGATTAACACAAGCCTATCCGATGTTATCCTGGCGCCAAATGACTTCGAACAGGCGATAAATGACATGCCCATGCACTCTGCCCCAGGGCCAGACTCATGGAACTCTGTGTTCATCAAGAACTGCAAGAAGCCCCTATCACGAGCCTTTTCCATCCTATGGAGAGGGAGCATGGACACGGGGGTCGTCCCACAGTTACTAAAAACAACAGACATAGCCCCACTCCACAAAGGGGGCAGTAAAGCAACAGCAAAGAACTACAGACCAATAGCACTAACATCCCATATCATAAAAATCTTTGAAAGGGTCCTAAGAAGCAAGATCACCACGCATCTAGAAACCCATCAGTTACACAACCCAGGGCAACATGGGTTTAGAACAGGTCGCTCCTGTCTGTCTCAACTATTGGACCACTACGACAAGGTCCTAAATGCACTAGAAGACAAAAAGAATGCAGATGTAATATATACAGACTTTGCAAAAGCCTTCGACAAGTGTGACCATGGCGTAATAGCGCACAAAATGCGTGCTAAAGGAATAACAGGAAAAGTCGGTCGATGGATCTATAATTTCCTCACTAACAGAACACAGAGAGTAGTCGTCAACAGAGTAAAGTCCGAGGCAGCTACGGTGAAAAGCTCTGTTCCACAAGGCACAGTACTCGCTCCCATCTTGTTCCTCATCCTTATATCCGACATAGACAAGGATGTCAGCCACAGCACCGTGTCTTCCTTTGCAGATGACACCCGAATCTGCATGACAGTGTCTTCCATTGCAGACACTGCAAAGCTCCAGGCAGACATCAACCAAATCTTTCAGTGGGCTGCAGAAAACAATATGAAGTTCAACGATGAGAAATTTCAATTACTCAGATATGGTAAACATGAGGAAATTAAATCTTCATCAGAGTACAAAACAAATTCTGGCCACAAAATAGAACGAAACACCAACGTCAAAGACCTGGGAGTGATCATGTCGGAGGATCTCACCTTCAAGGACCATAACATTGTATCAATCGCATCTGCTAGAAAAATGACAGGATGGATAATGAGAACCTTCAAAACTAGGGAGGCCAAGCCCATGATGACACTCTTCAGGTCACTTGTTCTATCTAGGTTGGAATATTGCTGCACACTAACAGCACCTTTCAAGGCAGGTGAAATTGCCGACCTAGAAAATGTACAGAGAACTTTCACGGCGCGCATAACGGAGATAAAACACCTCAATTATTGGGAGCGCTTGAGGTTCCTAAACCTGTATTCCCTGGAACGCAGGAGGGAGAGATACATGATTATATACACCTGGAAAATCCTAGAGGGACTAGTACCGAACTTGCACACGAAAATCACCCACTACGAAAGCAAAAGACTTGGCAGACGATGCACCATCCCCCCAATGAAAAGCAGGGGTGTCACTAGCACGTTAAGAGACCATACAATAAGTGTCAGGGGCCCGAGACTGTTCAACTGCCTCCCAGCACACAAAAGGGGGATTACCAACAGACCCCTGGCAGTCTTCAAGCTGGCACTGGACAAGCACCTAAAGTCAGTTCCGGATCAGCCGGGCTGTGGCTCGTATGTTGGTTTGCGTGCAGCCAGCAGCAACAGCCTGGTTGATCAGGCTCTGATCCACCAGGAGGCCTGGTCTCAGACCGGGCCGCGGGGGCGTTGACCCCCGGAACTCTCTCCAGGTAAACTCCAGGTAAGGATTACAATGCTGAGTTTGATAAATTAGACACATGTGCAACTCTAGGGTATCTTTATTGAGGAAACGTTTCGCCAAACAGTGGCTTCATCAGTCCATACGTAGGAGAAACTTGAAGAACAGGAGGAGAATGAGGTAATCAGTCCCTCAACCTTGAGTCGATGTGTTCAGTCCATCAATCTTGAATAGAATACGGCATATGAGCGGAGAAGCAGCTTATAAACCGTATGGCAGGAGAGGTCCAGCAGTCATAGGTCGTGTCACATTTGTTCAATGTGGAAGTAGGTCGTGCCCAAGAATTAGGCAAGTGAAGAATTCCTAAGTATTAAGATCCCAAGAAGTTGCAGTGTCTGACAGGTTTGTAGATGAATGGTTTATAAGCTGCTTCTCCGCTCATATGCCGTATTCTACTCAAGATTGATGGACTGAACACATCGACTCAAGGTTGAGGGACTGATTACCTCATTCTCCTCCTGTTCTTCAAGTTTCTCCTACGTATGGACTGATGAAGCCACTGTGTGGCGAAACGTTTCCTCAATAAAGATACCCTAGAGTTGCACATGTGTCTAATTTATCAACATGTCGGTTCTCTGAACCATTCACCTACAAATGCTGAGTTTACAGAATTTGGTTATCGTGTGGTTTACATGTAGTAAAATAATAATTACAGAGTGTTGTGTCAGGGTGTCAGCGTGCCTCGTTGTGCTCCGGGTTATCTCGTGTTTTCACGGTCGCTCTTACGTGCTAGAACTTTAATTGGTGTCATCAATCCTATACGATACATCCCTCTAGCGCCTGGAACCAATCTTGGGCGGAAAACATTATATACTGAGTCAAAAAAGGAGAATTAGTGTGCACTACCTAGCAGAGTTTACTGCCAGAGGGGAATCATAGGCCTGTGTCCCGGGTGAAAAAAAATAATAATAATTGAACTTTTCGTGTCAGAGGAAAGAAAGTCTCCCTGATAACATTGAGTATACATAGTGTATAGTGTATACTACAGTGGCTCCCTAGTATATTGATGATAAAGGCTAAAGTGTCATTTGAAAACAGGTGAATTTGTAAATGAAGTGATAAGCCTATAGAGGCAGGTGCCAGAAGTCGCCAGAAACTTACCACAGGTCAGCTGTTTTAATAATCTTCCTGGCCTGCTAGTGTACTCGCATATAATCTAGTGATACCAGTGAATAGCAGAATACAGTGTTGTAGTAGCAACTAACCAGTATTATAATGGTACTTAGTGGAGTGGAGTGACTTTCATTAGTTTCTTTTTCTTGAATTACCAGACGTTACTGTGAATTTCATATAACCTGTAGTTACCAGCGGTCGCAATATACACAACGAGAAGCAATTATTACTACAGAAAAAGCGTCCTTCCTCCAAAATTTGCACCAGTCAACTATAGTGATAATATAGCATTTATTGTGGTGGGACGGACAAAAAAAAAAAAAAAAAAAAAAAAATAGAAAAGCTAGATACAGCGATTGATAAACAAGGGTGGAGGTCGACCGTTCGTCATTGTAGGAGTGCCAGCAGTCACCGATTTCTTCAACACGCAAGTTATACTTTTGTATCAGTCAAATCACATATTACTCGGGTAGATAATTTCCAGTAGAGCCTTCATGTGCTAGCTCAAATCACCGACCAGTATGTTTAAATAAGTGACCCACTGATCAGATCAGATCGACTGGTCCGAACCCTTGACTGGTCCAAACCCTTGACTGGTCCGAACCCGGGACTGGTTTCAAACGGTTTCGTTGGACAATAAAGCAGACTGTAAACGGATGGGGTTGTAGGCGCCCTTATAAACACAAACATTAAAAATCAGGAACGTGACGGTAAGCTGTCCAATATACAAAAACAGTTAGAAACAGAAATACAAATAGCTAGAGCTTCATTTAAGGAGGTTATTAATAGAATATTCAAGAGGTTGCTAGTAGAATTGCAGTAAATCAACCATTCAAATCATTATGAAGCTGTGTGTAGTCTGTGGTCAGTCAAACAAACGGGCTTCCACATGGATAAATTGTCATTTTTGTGGAAATTGGTGTCACGCCCCTTGTGCAGATATCCCAGAACTAGCTACAAGCAGTATTAAAACAGAGAAGTGTTTTTGGGTATGCCCAAATGAGGAAAATCTGTGGACTAAAATCACAAGGGTATTAAAAGAGGACAACATCAAAGCTGCTTTCATAGAAAACCTGGAAGCTTTCTACAACAGATGGGAACATAAAAAGTCTGGGCTGAATGGTACTGCCCTTGATACTGGCCATGTAGTCACAAACTGTAAGGCTGGAGGTGATGTCCTGGTAGTCAGTAAATGTGGGGCTGATAGTGCTGTCCTGGGAGACAGTAATGGTGAAGCTGGAGGTGCTGTCCTGGGAGACAGAAATGGTGAAGCTGGAGGTGCTGTCCTGGGAGACAGAAATGGTGAAGCTGGAGATACTGTCCTGGGAGACAGTAATGGTGAAGACAGTAATTGTGTTGCTGGAGGTGCTGTCCTGGGAGACAGTAATGGTGAAGCTGGAGAATTTGTCCAGGTAGTCGGGAATTATACGCAGGAAGGAATACATATAAATGACCTCATAGGGGACAGGAGCCATAGTAGGGAAACAAGTGTAGTCAAAGATAAGATAAAACCAATATTGCAAACTAGAAATACCGCAGGAAATAGCAAACAAGAGGACTCCAATAGCAATACTGAGGATAAATTACCAAAAACAACTGGTGGGAGCTCCATTGTTGGTGCTAGGGATGATAGAAGTAAGACAGGGAAACATGCACCAACAGGGAATACAGTCACAGAAACCCAAGGCAAGCGGAAACCAAGCCTGTGCACATACTATGCACTTGGTATCTGCTGGCATGGGAAATCTGGAAAAACAGATGGGACATGCAACTATGACCACCCTAGAAAATGCCATGCCCATATGACAACAGGAAAATGCAAACTCCCTTCCTGTAAGCTTTTTCACCCTGAAATGTGTACCTCTTCAGTACAGGAAAGACTGTGCTATAACTTAAATTGCCAGGCATACCATCTAAAGGGGACAAAAAGATACAAAACATCCAGGCCATGGGAAAACCTGGGTAGCCACAGCCACTCAAGAGGGAGAGGTTTTTTAGTGCCAGGAAGGAAAAAAAACTGGCAGGAAATGGCAGAAATCGTACACCAAATCCAGTCATTCCTGGAGTGGAACCACAGTCGATGGCCTCCACTCCAAACCAACAGATACAGATACTAATGCCGGAAAAAAAATCCCCCCCCAGTACCAACAATACCACCAGTCCGATAACATTCTTCTTTGCAAATATACAGGGTCTAAAGCCAGCAACAAACAACAAAATACCTTTCATCCGTGGACTGCTTGCAGAGGCAAAGGCAATGTTCGCGGCTTTCACTGAGACCCACATAAAGGATCACTTGGACAACGAAATATGGATCCCAGGTTACAACCTATACAGATGTGACAGAGTGAACAGGCAAAAGGGGGGGGGGGGGGTTGGCCTGTACATTGCAGAGTCACTTGTTTGCACAGAACTGCTTAATGCCTCAAATGATGTAGTGGAAGTTTTAGCAGTAAAGGTCGAGAACCAAAACCTAGTCATTGTGGTAGTCTACAAGCCTCCGGATGCAACATCCCAGCAATTCCAGGAACAGCTGTTAAAAATTGACCACTGTCTGGAAAATCTTCCAGCTCCTGCACCCAACATCTTGCTCCTGGGGGATTTCAACTTAAGGCACCTAAAATGGAGGAATATAGCAAATAATATTGTTGCAGTAATAACACCAGGAGGCAGCTCTGATGAAAACTCACACTCACACGAGCTTTTAAATCTCTGCACAAAATTCAATTTAAACCAGCAAATAATAGAGCCTACTAGACTGGAGAATACACTAGACCTCATCTTCACTAACAATGATGATCTGATAAGAAATGTCACCATATCAAAAACAATATACTCAGATCACAACATAATTGAGGTTCAGACATGTATGCGTGGAGCCCCAGACCGACAAAATGAGACTAGTCACGAGGGAGCATTCACCAAATTCAACTTCAATAACAAAAACATAAAGTGGGACCAAGTAAACCAAGTCCTAACCGATATAAGCTGGGAAGATACACTAAGCAACACAGACCCCAACTTATGCCTAGAACAGATTAACTCGGTGGCACTCGATGTATGCACAAGGCTTATTCCTCTAAGAAAAAGGAGGAGTAGATGTAAAATAGAAAGAGACAGGCGCTCCCTTTACAGGCGACGGAAAAGAATAACAGAGCGGCTAAAAGAGGTCAATATATCTGAAATGCGTAGGGAGACACTGGTCAGAGAAATAGCAAGCATCGAACTTAAGCTAAAAGAATCCTTTAGGAGTCAGGAATCGCGGGAAGAACTAAAAGCCATAAATGAAATCGAAAGAAACCCAAAGTATTTCTTCTCCTATGCCAAATCAAAATCGAGAACAACGTCCAGTATTGGGCCCCTACTTAAACAAGATGGGTCCTACACAGATGACAGCAAGGAAATGAGTGAGCTACTCAAGTCCCAATATGACTCAGTTTTTAGCAAGCCGCTAACCAGACTGAGAGTCGAAGATCAAAATGAATTTTTTATGAGAGAGCCACAAAATTTGATTAACACAAGCCTATCCGATGTTATCCTGACGCCAAATGACTTCGAACAGGCGATAAATGACATGCCCATGCACTCTGCCCCAGGGCCAGACTCATGGAACTCTGTGTTCATCAAGAACTGCAAGAAGCCCCTATCACGAGCCTTTTCCATCCTATGGAGAGGGAGCATGGACACGGGGGTCGTCCCTCAGTTACTAAAAACAACAGACATAGCCCCACTCCACAAAGGGGGCAGTAAAGCAATAGCAAAGAACTACAGACCAATAGCACTAACATCCCATATCATAAAAA
The DNA here is from genome assembly GCF_038502225.1 of Cherax quadricarinatus. Classification (NCBI taxonomy): domain Eukaryota; kingdom Metazoa; phylum Arthropoda; class Malacostraca; order Decapoda; family Parastacidae; genus Cherax; species Cherax quadricarinatus. Next base: position 45,291,809 of record NC_091298.1, read on the forward strand.
TCTTTGAAAGGGTCCTAAGAAGCAAGATCACCACCCATCTAGAAACCCATCAGTTACACAACCCAGGGCAACATGGGTTTAGAACAGGTCGCTCCTGTCTGTCTCAACTATTGGATCACTACGACAAGGTCCTAAATGCACTAGAAGACAAAAAGAATGCAGATGTAATATATACAGACTTTGCAAAAGCCTTCGACAAGTGTGACCATGGCGTAATAGCGCACAAAATGCGTGCTAAAGGAATAACAGGAAAAGTCGGTCGATGGATCTATAATTTCCTCACTAACAGAACACAGAGAGTAGTCGTCAACAGAGTAAAGTCCGAGGCAGCTACGGTGAAAAGCTCTGTTCCACAAGGCACAGTACTAGCTCCCATCTTGTTCCTCATCCTCATATCCGACATAGACAAGGATGTCAGCCACAGCACCGTGTCTTCCTTTGCAGATGACACCCGAATCTGCATGACAGTGTCTTCCATTGCAGACACTGCAAGGCTCCAGGCGGACATCAACCAAATCTTTCAGTGGGCTGCGGAAAACAATATGAAGTTCAACGATGAGAAATTTCAATTACTCAGATATGGTAAACATGAGGAAATTAAATCTTCATCAGAGTACAAAACAAATTCTGGCCACAAAATAGAGCGAAACACCAACGTCAAAGACCTGGGAGTGATTATGTCGGAGGATCTCACCTTCAAGGACCATAACATTGTATCAATCGCATCTGCTAGAAAAATGACAGGATGGATAATGAGAACCTTCAAAACTAGGGAGGCCAAGCCCATGATGACACTCTTCAGGTCACTTGTTCTATCTAGGCTGGAATATTGCTGCACTCTAACAGCACCTTTCAAGGCAGGTGAAATTGCCGACCTAGAAAATGTACAGAGAACTTTCACGGCGCGCATAACGGAGATAAAACACCTCAATTACTGGGAGCGCTTGAGGTTTCTAAACCTGTATTCCCTGGAACGCAGGAGGGAGAGATACATGATTATATACACCTGGAAAATCCTAGAGGGACTAGTACCGAACTTGCACACGAAAATCACTCACTACGAAAGCAAAAGACTTGGCAGACGATGCACCATCCCCCCAATGAAAAGCAGGGGTGTCACTAGCACGTTAAGAGACCATACAATAAGTGTCAGGGGCCCGAGACTGTTCAACTGCCTCCCAGCACACATAAGGGGGATTACCAACAGACCCCTGGCAGTCTTCAAGCTGGCACTGGACAAGCACCTAAAGTCAGTTCCTGATCAGCCGGGCTGTGGCTCGTACGTTGGTTTGCGTGCAGCCAGCAGCAACAGCCTGGTTGATCAGGGGCTGATCCACCAGGAGGCCTGGTCACAGACCGGGCCGCGGGGGCGTTGACCCCCGAAACTCTCTCCAGGTAAACTCCAGGTAAAAAGCAGATCTAGCATTTTTATGATTGCATCGTTAGTGCTTTTATTTTTCCTGAATCCAAATTGGCAGGGGTTGAGTATGTATGGTGCCGTTATAAATGAATATAGTCTCCTGAGCACGAGTTTCTCAAAGATTTTGGATAGCAATGGACAGTTTGATATTGGCCTATAGTTTTTTACATCTGTAGGGTCACGACCTTTATGTATTGGTGTAACCCTTGCCGTCTTGAGTAGTTTCGGGAAGGTGCTAGTTTCTAGTGACTTGTTAAAAAGTAATGAGATATCATGCGAGATGACATGGGCCGCTCTCTTGTACAGTAATGGTGGGACGAGACAGATTCCGAGTTATTTTTAAGTGACTTTATAATCTCGGTGACTTCCGTGGGCTCAGTTGGAGCAAGATAGAAGGAATTTGGGAAATTCCAATCGGTTAGGTTATAGAAGGTGCGTGTATTAGGGTGTAACAGAGGGTGCTTGAAAATGTGCGCTGAAGACTTGAAATGCTGATATTTGTAGTGTGAAGTCTTACTCAGCCCTGTAACAACTTCAGTCAGTATTACTAAGGCTGGCTTCTCCTCAGGAAAATTAATGTATAGAAAAAGAATAAAAACTGACGAACATAAACACTTTATTTAGAAAATATAAAATATAAAACACTTGAATATGAAGTATTAATCCTACATTAAAGAAAATGAAAAATGAAAAATATAAATAACTGAATTCAACGCTAATATAAATGTATATAAAACGTGGGTGTCTAGTGTTGGTGACACTGAGTGTTGTTGAAATCGTAGCCGTTGCTGATGATGGGGGGGGGGGTCGCAGGTGTTGATGACAACCCACCGGCTCGTTCTTCACAGATTTTCTAGCTTTCAATAATCCTTCCAGACAACAGGAAAGCAGGTTTTCTCCACTGCAATGATGAGGGGTTATATCCTGCTACTTGCATACACAAACAGGTAAGTGGATCAAAATTTGGGACATCTCAGACCGTTAGTCCATCTCGTTCAATTCTACTCGTTGATTGGCAGGTGACCCTCTCTGTCATCCAAGCTGGAAAGATAGACAGGCTACCCACTGCTTAAGAAATCACTCTCCATGATAAGTACAATACCTAAAAGATGTGGTGATTATTACAACAGTCAACTTAGAGCAAGACTGAAAGGACTAAGTTTATTATTGGTCAAAAGTGAAGCTTTCAACCAATCCACTTGAATACAAGGCAGGCATGTACTTACAGTAGTGTTGGGAGCTGTGAGTCTAGTGATTACTGTTTGGACCGGAGCCCCACACGTCACCTTTCGGGGGGGGGAGAAGGAGGGGAAGGGATAGCGGGAGCTAGACTGACCCTACCTTAACAAGCAGCCGGCAATCAAACTATCACTTTCAGGGTGCGGTGAAAAAAGGCGGGAATAGCGGGAGCTAGACTTGCCTTACCTTAACAAGTAGCCGGCAATGAAACTATTGTTGCTATATACTCCATCGCTACTCCTATCTATTGAACTTTTCCCTCACAGTAGAAAATAGGGATTGAACAGCACAACTGGGCATGATGGAAAAAAAAAATACCACGGGTGGAGTTAGAACCAGCGATCAATCACAAAACACCAGACCGCCTCGTTAGCCACTGGACCAGCTGGTACGGTTTGTTTGCAACCGTGTCATTGCGATTTCTTTAGTCATATTTGCTGAATTAGACTATTGAATGGTATAACTAGGAATGCTTCCAGGTGTGGGATACATAGGTATAACTGGAAATGCTTTTAAGGTGTTGGTTATGTAGGTATAACAGGACATTCTTGAAGTTGCTGATTGAGATATAACTGAAAATGATTGAAGAATGTGCAAGTTATAAGGAACAGCTGAGAATGATTGAAGGTGTAGGCTATGGGGTGTAACCGGAAGTGCTTGCTGAAGCTGCAGGTTGAATGGAATACCTGGCACATGATTAGTGTTCTAATAAGTACTATTTACCTTGATGAAATTAAGACACATGTGCAACACCTGGGTATCTTGTATACCATTCTTAAACAACTATTTACCTTGCAGGTAAGTGAGAACTAACAGCTATTATGGGAGAGTTGACCTACCATTACTTAGGCAAATTCCTTGACGGTGGGGTTCTCTTGGGCCAAGAAATGCGTCTTGACCTTCGCTTCTTTGAATCGATCCTGATTGACACCTATTACACCAGGCGGTGTAAGACCCCCTACGAGTTTAGCGCTACTTTTCTCCACATCCTCAATATAATAATACGAGAGTAAAATAAATTGTTACAAAGTTTGGATACGAAATCTAGTGAAGGGAAATGAAAAAGTTCATTGTAATTAAATATTTAAGCGAGGATATTTCAATAGACGAGTCCGTGAGGGAGAGAAAAGTCCGTTGGGAAGGACTTTACTCTCCACTGTTTTGAGAAGTCTGTGGGAGCAAACAATACCATAAACAAAATGTATAAACAATGCACTGTTGGGGGGAGGGGGGACTGGACGTGAGTGAGGGAGCTTGGGTAACAGATGTGCATTCTCTGGTTCTTTCTGTCCCTTCGGTTTTCTTTTTTATTCTTTGCCACTGCTCTTCCTCTCAGTGTTGTCCAATTCGAGGAACACATGAATGTAAATTTCCTAGTAGGCGTTTCTATTTCAAGATCCAGTTTCGTGCTATCTGTTGCAAGGGTCAGGTTGACTGTTATGTCCCATGTATACCAACCAAGACTAAATTTATCTCCTGGTGCACTTCAGCCTCTCCGGTTCTGTTAAATAACTATACAAAACTCCCTCTTCTGCGATCCAGATCTAATATTTTATTCTCTGTATACACATCTGTGTATACACACGGGAGTATATATATATATATATATATATATATATATATATATATATATATATATATATATATATATATATATATATATATATATATATAATCACTACACATTCACAGAGATTAATTAAGTTCCATTTTAGTGATCATTGTGTCCTGGACAGGTGATGAACAAGTGACATGCAGCCTTAATGGCCGTAGTGTATTCGACAGTATTTAAACTTAATCGCAAGTGTCTGTGGGAAGTGTTAGCAAAGAAAATGTTCACAAAGTGCCTATAACAAAGTTGTTTTAGGAACTTATAACGATGTTGATAACGGTATAGCGTTCTTCAAGTGTTGATTATAAGTTGATAACAAGTGTTCATAACGAGTGTTGGTATCAAGGGCTAATACAAATGTTGAAAACAAAAATATTTACAACACGAACGTTAATAACAAAAGTGTTGATAAAAACGTGGATAAAAAGTGATAAGAACTGAGATCGAGTGTGTTGAGAACCACAGTGTTGGCAAGTGTTGAAAGTAACACTTGACGAGAAATGTTGATAGTTGACAAGTGTTGCAAAAGACTTTGGTAACACGTACCGCGAGTGTGTGTTACCGCGAGTGTTTTACCGCGAGTGTGTGTTTTACCGCGAGTGTGTGTTTTACCGCGAGTGTGTGTTTTACCGCGAGTGTGTGTTTTACCGCGAGTGTCTGTTACCTCGAGTGTCGCCGTTACCGCGAGTGTCGTAAACACTGGTTGTGATAAGTGTTGGCAGGAGCGATGGTAAGAGCGTTGATAGAGCGAGCGTTGAAGACAAGTGTGATATAAAAGATCTGGAAAGTTATTTAACAAAAGTGTGTTGATAAAAAGTACTGATAACAAGTGTATCGATAACAGCATCTGTTTCTCGGCACCACTTGGGATCCCAGCACCACTTGGGATCCCAGCACCACTTGGGATCCCAGCTCTTCCTGGTCTCCACAGGCATCATCTACCGTCAAGGGAAGGCGAGTGTCATGTTATCAATCTAAAGACATTATACTTTAATTCAACTTTACTCTAAGAGTTATTTATGTTTCCCAACTGAACTGGGGTTTAATTAGTCAAGAAATTTATAATTTGTATTTTGAGGATAGTTGTAGATGTAGGTGAGTGACTTGTGTAAGTTGTGCTGAGATACTTGTTGAAGGTGTATGTTGAAGGATACATCTGGAGGTTCTTCTAGAAGTTGCTTGTAGAAGGGTGTAACTGAGGATGCTTTGAAAAGAGGGCTGAGGGCTTGAAATACTGATGGTATAACTAGAAATGCCTCCATGTGCGGGATAAATGTGTATAACTTGGAATGATTGAAGGTGTAGATTATGTCGGTATAACAAGAAATGCTTGAAGTTGCTGATTATGAGGTATAACTGGGAATGATTGGAAAATTTGCAAGTTATAAGGTACAACTGAGAATGATTGAAGGTGTAGGTTATGAGTTGTAACCGGGAATGATTGAAGAAGGTGAAGGTTATAAGGTATAACCGGAAGTGCTTGCTGAAGATGCAGGTTGAATGGAATACCTGGGGCATGATTAGTGTACTAATAAGTACTATTTACCTTGCAGGTAAGTGAGAAGTGACAACTATTATGGGAGATTTGACCCACCATTATTAAGGTAAGTTCCCACTTTGTACCAGTTCTCTCTTAAATCGCGTTCCACTGTTAACTAGTATCTCTTAACATGTACAACATTATGAATATTCGGTATGCGGATTAAAGGGAATAGTTGCAAATATATATATAACAGCATGACATTCACTCTACTGTTATGGACTACTGCAGGGCTACTCCACTGGCGGCCCGCGGTCCGAATGCGGACCTTCTGAGTGTTGTAGTTGTACCGCGGACTTCAGTGTTGTAGTTGTACCCCAACTTCAGTGTTGTAGTTGAACCGCGGACTTCAGTGTTGTAGTTGAACCGCGGACTTCAGTGTTGTAGTTGGACCGCGGACTTCAGTGTTGTAGTTGAACCGCGGACTTCAGTGTTGTAGTTGAACCGCGGACTTCAGTGTTGTAGTTGAACCGCGGACTTCAGTGTTGTTGTACCGCGGACTTCAGTGTTGTAGTTACACCGCGGACGTCAGTGTTGTAGTTGTACCGCGGACTTCAGTGTTGTAGTTGTACCGCGGACTTCAGTGTTGTAATTACACCGCGGACTTCAGTGTTGTAGTTGTACCGCGGACTTCAGTGTTGTAATTACACCGCGGACTTCAGTGTTGTAATTACACCGCGGACTTCAGTGTTGTAGTTACACCGCGGACTTCAGTGTTGTAGTTGTACCGCGGACGTCAGTGTTGTAGTTGTACCGCGGACGTCAGTGTTGTAGTTGTACCGCGGACTTCAGTGTTGTAGTTACACCGCGGACTTCAGTGTTGTAATTACACCGCGGACTTCAGTGTTGTAATTACACCGCGGACTTCAGTGTTGTAGTTGTACCGCGGACGTCAGTGTTGTAGTTGTACCGCGGACGTCAGTGTTGTAGTTGTACCGCGGACGTCAGTGTTGTAGTTGTACCGCGGACGTCAGTGTTGTAGTTGTACCGCGGACGTCAGTGTTGTAGTTGTACCGCGGACGTCAGTGTTGTAGTTGTACCGCGGACGTCAGTGTTGTAGTTGTACCGCGGACGTCAGTGTTGTAGTTGTACCGCGGACGTCAGTGTTGTAGTTGTACCGCGGACGTCAGTGTTGTAGTTGTACCGCGGACGTCAGTGTTGTAGTTACACCGCGGACTTAAGTGTTGTAGTTGTACCCCAACTTCAGTGTTGTAGTTGTACCCCAACTTCAGTGTTGTAGTTGTACCCCAACTTCAGTGTTGTAGTTGTACCCCAACTTCAGTGTTGTAGTTGTACCCCAACTTCAGTGTTGTAGTTGTACCGCGGACGTCAGTGTTGTAGTTGTACCGCGGACGTCAGTGTTGTAGTTACACCGCGGACTTAAGTGTTGTAGTTGTACCCCAACTTCAGTGTTGTAGTTGTACCCCAACTTCAATGTTGTAGTTGTACCGCGGACTTCAGTGTTGTAGTTACACCGCTGACTTCAGGAGGAAGCTTAGTTAAATAACAGGTGTTACCAGGTTCAGGATCAAGTGGTACACAGGACCGGGATTAGTACATTATTGTCTGAATAAATACATGCAATGAATGTAATATAGTATTCTACCATAGCTAAATAGTGATATTTTCTTCCGTTCAATGGCAATTCATATTGGTAATTATCACTTATGTAATGAAGTTGACTTTTCTGGTATTTTTGAAAAAACGTTTGTCCACCTATGGTCTGGTAAGTCTGGCAACATTGGTGCAACTTTGAATTTCTCTAAAGGTTGTGCATTTGTGTTTATGTAAGGTATAATTTCTGGTTTTCTCACTTAACTTTTAGCAAGTTTGATTTTAATTTGCTGTGTCTACCTCTTTTATGAATAATTACGTTGTTGGGGTATTTAGTATTGAATCATCGTCATCAAATTCCTCACATTAATGTTTAATCTAATTAGTTACAAATATCTCATTTTTTTTCTAATTTATGTAGAGTGGATATAACACGTTTTATTTTAAATACAGATAAATTTCAGTAATAATTTCATAATACAGAGGACAACTGCTTCAACAAGATTTTCTTTATTACAGTAAATTGATGGATATTTTTATATTATGCTATTATTTTCCAGTCTAAATATGACTTCTAGTTTTTTATTTTCTAAAGTTAGAGATATTTATTTCCATATTACCTGGAGTTTTCCTGGAGAGGATTTCGGGGGTCAACGCCCCCGCTGCCCGGCCTGAGACCAGGCCTCATGGTGGATTTTCTTTACTAGTCATGTCTTTTTAAAGGAGACATGACATGTTCAAAAAGAAGATAGTTTGATAAAGAAAATCATTCCATCAAGAATGATACAGCAGTTATGTCTTCATTCTTCCCACAAGCAGTTCTAAGTTCCTTTGTCTCATATGTAGTGAAACAATTGTCTTAGTTAACACCAGTAATATGAAACGCCATTATTTTTTTTACATGAAACATTATGTAAAAAAAATGTATCCGGACCTTTGCATACAATGGTACTTGTCCAAGTGGACCTTTGCTCAAATTAGTTGAGTATCCCTGAAATATGGCTTTCGTAAGGGCCGTTCTACTTTTGATCCCTTACCCTTCTTAGATACGTATATTCGTAATACTTTTGCTATAACCATTCGGTTATCACCATCTTTTTTGATCTTGAGAAAGCATGTAACACAACTTAGATATAACATCTTGGTCAAAGTTCACTCCTTAGGCCTCAGAGACAATCTGCCATTTCTCCTCAAGAGCTTTAACTTTGCCCAAGCTGAAGGTGTCCCTCAGGGATGTGTCCTTAGCACCACACTTTTTCTTATTCTTCCATTTAACATTTAGTCATCACTCTATGCTGATGCTTTGCATAGTCTGAAACAGTTTCAGACTATTGAACAAATACTCTTCTCCAGGCTGAGGGACTGACCACCTGAAAACTAAATCAAGGGTGATAGGCTTTACATCTCTTCTGCCTCTACCAACTTTTCTATACTCGACTGAAGAGGCCTACTGTGTAGACGAAACATTTCGAAAATAAGATACGTAACTGTTGCATGTGTGTCTTTGGTTAGTCGTATTCTGTTGGCTTGTCCAGTCTATCAGCGAGCACGCAGAATTTAAATCCGATATCGTCACCGCTCTAACGCCCTTACATTATCTTCCCTCCTTGCTAATGGACCCACCTTTGACTCCCTCATTGACTTTTTGTCAGCAACTGATTTACTACACACTTTGATGATATTTCTTCTAGCACTCCTTTCAGCCCTTTCTAACTCTCCCTCTGTTGTCCACTCCACTCGTGCTACTGTGTAATCCTGCACTGTCCCCCGCGGCGCTATATGGCCCTTGTAGGTTCAGTACTTGTGTTTAATACAAGCCTCCTCGGTTCAGGTAAATAGATCTTTGTAAAAGTTACAAAAAGTACTAGCTTAATAATATATCGAATACCTGAACAGCTTTTTTCATACCTCACAGTATAATACTACACATAGCCTCTCTTTCCAGTGCATTTTAAAACGTCGAAAACATTTCCAGGCTGCTATTCGAACTACAGCTGACACAGCTATTTTAACAACCCAGCTTCAGTAACCTTTACCATTGGGAAGTGTTCCACCTTCAACTCCTTCTTTTGCCTACAGATAACTTAACACAATGCTGAGGTGGAGGACTTCAGGTAGACTTCAGGAGACAACTTCCCTTGATACTCGCTGCTCTTTACTTTATTCATCATTGCTCACAATCATTCATCATATGCGCACCTTTTTTTTCGACATAGGCACCGAAGTAGGAAATAACACTCCTCCGAGAAGGCTTCGATTCACAACTGATATCCCTTTGGCAACTAACACTAACACTTGATGTAAGCAATGCAAATATAATTGTATTACAATATACGAGTCACTTAACATTAAAAATTAAATCTACATAGTCAAGAGACTTGCTACGCTGACTTCCTAAATACTTCTGCACAAAATACATAACGTATAGACAAAAAATGAGTGGAACAACCTGAACAATATAAATGTTATTTGATTGTAGTATAACTATTATTCATCTTGCATTATACAGAATTTTTAAAAGACACAATAAACAAAAATAGACATTTCTTTGCAAAAATCACCAGAAATTGTACCTGGGGGATCACTTTCCATTTGTTGTGATCCCTGCTACTGTCTACCTTGTAATTTCTTCCCTTGAAACATGTATAGGTCCATCATCATTACTTCATTTTTACCACAAAAAGTTCTGCGAGTCTTAACCAAGAAAATTAATCTCGCTGATGTCACCAGTGAACTGAAGTCACCACCTCAGTCTCACCTTGGGGGTCGACAGAGCACAATACAATGCCATATTGTCTATATTCTAACAGGCGGACATCAGTAGTGGACTAAAATATATAAAACGATAAAAAGGTAAAGAGAAATAAGCTTTGAGAGAAAAAGGCAGTGTTCAGTTCTCTTATTTAAAATACATGCTGCCAGCAACTGCTTTTTTTAGTAGAAGAGGTAAAAGAAGCTAATATATCAGAGGAAGAGAGAGAGAATTTGGGTTACAGAAGGAAAACCCAATATGAATAATGAAGGATGGTTAAGACAAGATATTTCTGATAAGAAAGGGTAGCTTAACCTGGAAACTGAGCAGTAAGTTTGACTCTCCATGTATAACACAGTTTACACCTAAATGGATCTATATACATGGCTCAAGGGGGTTATTGAAATATAATCAGAAGAAAAACGTACAATTTAACAAAATACATTGCAGGAAAAATAGAAATGTGGTATCAATATAAAAAAAATATTTGGAAGTACCTATATGAGGAGACATTAGAATCGTTTAAAAGAAAAAAAATCTTAACATTTACTATACCAGATCATCTCATAACTACTCATCACTCATGACCAATCTGTCATCTATAAGCTAGGGTTTTCTCCACAGGTTTCCAAGGAACTTTCATGCTGTATATAAGTACTTCCCTGATGCAGTTGCCATATGCATTCCTTCTTCAGATCAAAATGGAGATATTCATGGGGGCAGGTAGTAATACAGATTTTTTCTAATCTGATTTCAATTAAATTTTTACTGTGATTTAAATAGCTTTTGAAACCTGCAATCTGTAGTTATGAAGATTGCCTTAAAAAATAGAGGAAAAAAATAATTGGCTGTTTTATGGGGTGTGAGTTCGATACCCCTTTTTTGCAAAACTGGGTTGATAGACACTTCTAATTGACCTCACATGAAAGATAAAGGGCACAATAATTGTGTAGCAATGGGGTTTCACCAATGTGTCAATATTTTGTCTTTTAAAAAATGTTTTTTGGGAGAAAAAATCGATAAAAGAAAAATGGTAAAGGCTATTGAAAATTCTCATTGCTGCCATGTAAAACCATCATTCCTCAATGTGTGAAAAAATCATGACATTTTGTCAAATAAAAGCGATAGGTGTATCGAAAGAAGAACTTATTAGAGAAAAATAGAAATATCGTTTTCTGTGAAACTGACACTTCCCCTACCATTAGTCAAGCGACCAATGGTCTTTTCTCAAATCAGTAATGCAAAGGCGTACGTCAGCTCACACCCTGAACATTAAAATCGTAACGTCAGAGAAGGTACCATGTTGCGTATTTTCAAAAAAAGAGAGTAATTTTTTGAATAAAATAAAACACACACATGGCATCATGTCCTCTTGATGACAGCAGAAAAAAGTATTTTTTGGAAAGAAACACTTAGAAACATGGCACAAACAAGTGGGTTGCATTAACATGTGGCCAGATTTTTACACTGTTTTACAGTTAGAAAAAATATAATTATTTTTTTATTTCTGCCTCCCATCCTTCAAGTCTTCTCATTACATCTCTGGTCTGATCTCTGGCAGTACTACATTTTCCTCCAGGACTAAATTTGGTTGGCTCTAGCAAGTCTCTGGCATTTCTTCAGGGTTCCTGGTTCCTGGTAAACCCTATAAAATTGTTTCTGGTTTAGTCACAGAATTTCACACAAAACTGACATCAAATAATAAAACGTTAATAAAAAATGTAAAAACTAGCTAAAAGAAATTGGTCATCTGCTGGACAAGAAGAGGTATAAAGTTAGGTTAAGACATCAGACAGATTAACCTTCATAGTAGAAGACCAATTATAACAAAATATAGTAAACATAAGTTAGATAGGGGGGGGGGAGGGTAAGATTCGTCAGGAAACAGGACAAGTGTTTCCTGACCCGCTGTTGGAGCTTTTGGTCACCCGACCGAGGCCTTCCGCTGGCTTACCAGTCCACTCCTTTAAAAGTTAATGCTAGTTATAACCATTTCTTTTGTAAGTTAGATACTAAATGAAACAGTATAAATATTAAAGATAAGTTAGAGAAGTTGGGAGTTATAAACAGAGGGGGGGGGGATCACCTAGAGTATATCGAGAGGGTGTTCCAGGGGTCAACGCCCCCGTGGCGTGGTCCATGGCTATGCTTCGAGGCGGTTCAGGGCCTGATGAGCCAGGCTGTTACTGGCGGCCGCACGTGAACCGACGCACAAACGACAGCCCGGCTGGTCAGGTACTGACTTCAGGTGCCTATCCAGCTCTCTTGAAGACAGCCAGGGGTCTATTGGTAATTCCTCATATGTATGCTGGGAGTCTTGGGCCCCTGACACTTATTGTGTTGTATCGTAGTGTACTCGTGGAACCCCTGCTTTTTACTGGGGGGATGTTGCATCGCCTGCTTTACTAAGGAGTGATTTCCGTGAGCAGATTTTTTACTAGTTCCATTAGAACTTTCCAAGTGTATATTATGATGTACCTTTCTCGCACGCAATCCAAGAAGTACAGGTCAAGGGATTTCGATATAAAACAAGGACATAATATAAAGACTGTAGATCTGTATTATGTTCTTGATTTAATAAAGCCACTGGTTGGCCGAACGTCTACAAATAAAGATACCAAGATGTTGCAAATGTCTAATTCTTCATCTTGTCGGTATTGTATAGCATTCATGTACAAGGAAAAGGCTAGGAGCGAATACTGTACCTTGCGGAACACAGCTTTTTACTGTAGGTGCCATTGACTTCACTCTGTTTACTATGACTGTGTTTTATTTAAGGAGTTATAGACCCATCTACCAACTTTTCCTGTTATTCCTTTGTCACACATTTTATGTGCTATTACACCAAGAATGAACTTGAAGGTTGTCGCAAAATCTGTGTATACTACATTTGCATTTTGATTGTCCTCCAATGTATTCAAGACGTCATAATGGTCCAGTGGTTGTGAGAGGCAGGAGTGACTCTCTAAATCCGTACTTCTCTGGGTTGTGCAATTGTTGCAGGTACAAGTGTTGGTAATCTTGTTTCTTAGAACCCTTTCAAAGATTTTTATTATGTGGGACGTTAGTGCTACCGGTCTGCAATTTTTTTGCAATTACTTTACGGCCACTTTTGTGGCGTAGGGCAATGCCCATTGTTTTTAGTAACTTTGGAACGACCCCTGGCTCTGTAGTTTTTGTACATTATTGTAGGACACCTTTGTACCAGAAGCACAGAACTATGTCAGTATTTGGAACTAATATGGTAAATACTAGCACCCTCTAAGATAAAAAAAAAAAGAATGTGTGCTGTGAAAACAGGAAGTGGTGCGATACACCCAGGAGGGAAATACAAAGGCCAAACAGTGCCATGTCCAGATAAATACAGTGTCAAATGTTCTGATATAGAGTAACATATAATGGTCATAGTGTACAATATTACCTGGGGTTTACCTGGAGAGGGTGTCAAGGGTCAACGCCCCTGCGGCTTGGTCTGAGGCCAGGCCTCATGGTGGATGAGGGTCTGATAAACTAGGCTGCTACTGCTGGCCGCACGCAAACTGACGTACGACCCACAGCCCAGTTGGTCAGGTACTGATTTTAGGTGCCTGTCTAGTGCCTTCCTGAAGACAGCCAGGAGTCTATTGGTAAGCCCCCTTATGTATGTTGGGAGGCAGTTGAACAGTCAATGTACAAGTGGCGCCCCTGCTTTTCATTAGGGGGATGTTGCATCTCCTGCCGAGTCTTTTGCTTTCATAGGGAGTGATTTTCGTGTGCAGGTTTGGTACTAATCCCTCCAGGACCTTCCAAGTGTATATTATCATGCATCTCTCTCGCCTGCATTCCAGGGAATACAGATCATGGATCTTCAACCGTTCCCAGTAATTTAGGTGCCTTATCGTACTTTGGTGTGCCGTGAAAGTTCTTTGTACACTCTCCAGGTCAGCAATGTCGCCAGCCTTGAAGGGGGCAGTTAGTGTACAGCAGTATTCCAGCCTAGAAAGCACAAGCGATTTGAAGAAAATCATCATGGGCTTGGCGTCCCTAGTTTTAAAGGTTCTCATTATCCATCCTATCATTTTCCTAGCAGATACGGTAGATGCATTGTTGTGGTCTTTGAAGGCGAGATCCTCTGACATTATCACTCCCAGGTCTTTCACATTACTTTTCCGCTCTATTGTATAGTTAGAATTTGTCGTATACCCTGACACATTCTTAATTTCCTCAAGTTTTCCATATCTGAATGGTTGAAATTTCTCTTCATTGAATTTCACATTATTTTGAGTGGCTTATTTGAAGATTTGGTTTATGTCCGCTTGGAGTCTTACGGTGTCTTCGATGGAGGTCACTGTCATGGTGATCCAGGTGTCATCTGCAAAAGAAGACATGGAGCTATGGCTTACAACTTTGTGTCAGATATGAGGAGGAATAGAATGGGAGCGAGTACTGTGCCTTGTGGAACGGACCTTTTCACCGTAGCTGCCTGGGATTTTACTGTTTACTATTACTCTTCGTGTTCTGTTTGTCAGGAAGTTACAGATCCATCTACCAACTTTTCCTGTTATTCCTTTATACGCATTTTTTGTGTTATTACACCATGGTCACACTTGTCAAAAGCTTTTGCAAAGTCTGTGTACACTACATCTGCATTTTGTTTATCCTCTGCGGCATCCACGACTTTGTCATAGTGATCCAGTAGCTGGGACAGGCAGGAATGGCCTGCACTAAACCCGTGTTGCCCTGGGTTGTGTAATTGATGGGTATCTAGGTGGTTGGTGATCTTGCTTCTTAGAACCCTCTCAAAGATTTTTATGATATGGGATGTTAGTGATATTGGTATGTAGTTCTTTGCTATTGCTTTACTGCCACCTTTGTAGAGTGGGGCTATGTCTGTTGTTTTAAGTGTGTGGGATGGCCTCTGTGTCCATGCTCCCTCTCCATAGAATGCTGAATGCCCGTGATAGGGGCTTCTTGCAGTTCTTGATGAGCATGAAGTTCCATGAGTCTGGGCCCTGGGCAGAGTGCATGGGCATGTCATTTATTGCCTTTTCTAAGTCTTGTGATAATATTGTGATATATAGTGGATAGCATAAGGATACCATGATACCGGAAACCCCAGGTGTGAATAGTTGCCAGCAGTCGCCTGTACTCGCCTATTTGTGGTTGCAGGGGTCGATTCATAGCTCTTGTCCCCGCCTCTTCACTGATCGCTACTGTATACTACCACACAAGTCAGTTCATTTTTAGTAAACTTTTGACACTTGTTAGCCGCCGACCATTATGAAAAATCGTAGTGATACCAAAGTATACAGCTTGTGGCAATACGAAAGTGAAGGAAAAGGATAGGCTAAACAGCCTCAAATCACCCAGGTTGTATAAGAGCTGCAGCGGTTGCCAGTACACTCAACATGGAATCTGTCGAGTGTACCAGAAGTAAAGTTGTGGTGGGGAAGTGTAGTAATGAAAATTAAAGTTAATGTTCCTGAAACTGAAATTATAAATAAGCCATAAATCATTATATATCAAACACAAAAAATTAAAAAGTTAAGTGTAGTTATTACGTAAATAAACTGGAGCCTAGGGAGGTAAAAGCCTTGTCTGTGGGCATATACAAAATATTAAGAGAAATTGACCACCCTAGGGCAACATTTGTAACTTCACAAAAGCACTAAACAAACGTTCACTACTTTAGTTAGTTTAATATGTTTATTATGCACCCCATACCCATCCTGTGGGCGGTAGTCAAAAGATTACAGAGGTACATAATTGGTCCAGGGACTGGACTCCAAAGTTTTGATAGCTGAGCAAGTTACAGAGGTAATGAACTCACAATTTACAAAGGTAATGAACTCACAATTTACAAAGGTAATGAACTCCAGGTAGGTCTGGTCACAATCATGACAAGTTACAAAGGTATTTACAGATTACAGAGGTACGTAATGGGTCCAGGGACTGGGCCCCCAAAGTTTTGATAGCTGAACTAGGTACAAAGGTAATGAGCTCACAAGTTACGAAGGTAATGAATTCTGTAGAATGGTTACTTACGTTTATACATGGCTACAATCATGAACAAATTATAGAGTAATGAGCAATTCACACTTCCACACCCGGTCACAACTGTAATGAGTTATTGGTGCAAATATTGATTGTTGAGTCACACACACGTTCACTACTGTAGGTCTAATTACCCGGCAGGATAAACTCTCTTACAAAAATATATTTTTAATATCCATAATTATTTTCCAGTAAAGTAGGCCTTAAACAAGGATGTGTGATGTCACTGCGGTTGTTCAATATATTTATAGATGGGGTTGTAAGAGAAGTGACATGAGAGGTGGAGTGAACCAGTCGGTCTATCTCATATCCCAGGATCTTGCTAGGGTTTCTAATGGCTGTAGGCGTACCTCTGATGGAGATACCCCCTTTGTCTTCTATGGCTGAGGAAAAACAAACGATTGTCCTGATAAGGACTGTCTGGGTTGGTCGTGATACGCCATTTCTTCTCCCAGTTCGCTGTTCTACATAGTTCAGTATTCATTTTTTCAATTACAATCTCATACTTATATTTTCCTGTCACAGCGGTGGACAAAACTACATGGACAACATTATCAGCAAATTGGGTGATAGGTGTATCATTAAACTCAGGTTGAGGGAGATCGTTGACATATATGTTCAATAATAGCGGGCTAAGGCACGAGCCTTGTGGTACTCCAGCTGTCGGTGTGAACGGCTCTGCTGTCTTACCTCTTCAAGGGGGGCTCCTTGGCATGGTGAAGAAGCTCTTGGTCTGAGGAATTAGACCTGTCAGTCTCCTTCTTCAGACTGAACCTAATTACCCCCCAATCCCCCCTTCCCTATCCCATCCTCCCCTTTTTCCTTTCCTCCTCCCCCTCCTCCTCCTCCTCCTCCTCCCCATCCCTCCCTTTTGCCCTTCCTCTTTTTGGCCTTTGGGATTTTACCCACAGGCACGCTAGTTCCTAGATAGGGGAAAGGGTACCAGGGTCCATCCCATTCTGTTGAGGTTCTTGGCGGTGGCATAGTTTGCTGTGGAATCTGGATCACCTGGGGATGTCCCAATCCCTCTCCGGTATCCCAGAGGGTGGCTTTGGGTGTCTTTCGGGCCATTGGTGTATCTCTGGAAGCCACCTTTCGGATTCCGGGGGTGGTGGCCGAAGGAGGCATGCTTTGTGGCAGATATCCGGCTGCCCTCTCTTTTGTCCACCGAGGTAGCTCGGCAGATGTGAGGTTGCTATCCTGGATTGCTGGTTTACTGGTATGAAGGGTAGGGTATGGCACAAGTTCCATGCTGCATCTGCACTACTTGCGGTGCTGAGGCACAGAGGGAGATTTCCGGCCCTTTCATTCCTCCTGGGAACAATTCCTACCTGCTCCCCCTTTTTTTATTCTTTTTTTTTATTTTTTTTTATTTTTTTTTCTTAAAAACAAAAAGAAAAGGAGTAACCTAACCATGGAGAACCCAATCCATGAACCTACTACCCCCGGGCCCCTTCTTGATACCGCACCCCATTCTGACCCTGCCTCATTTTTTGACCACTCTTTGGACACTCCTGATGCCCCTGTACCTCTTGCTGGTGCTGTTTCCTCACCCGCTTCAGGTACCAGGGTTTCGACTGACTCCTTCGATTTGTCCGACCTCCGCTCTCCTTTGGCTATGCTTCCGGCCTCTCCCTTTATGGTACGGCAATTTTCGAATCGCCAGCTCGTTTCACGTCAGACCAACTCCGGTCCCACTCCTAAATGCCAACGACAATCTCCTGATGGTTACTTCGTTACCTTCCCATTCTACTCGGAAAAGACCGACACGTCATGCACTACCTCTCCACGCTCAGTTTCGGACCACACAATGGACTAAATTCTTTACTTTCAGACTGACTTATGCCTATCTTTCCGACCATAGTATTGGCAAAGTGCTCCTGCGCCATGTTGGTAGAGATATTTCATTTCATGCTCTCAAGAGTGGTATGCGCATTGTCACTGTCCAGAATGCTACCCAAGCTCATGATCTTTCTCCCCTTTTGCATATCGATACTACTCCTATCACTATTGAAAAACGTCTTTCTCTCAATTCTTGTAGTGGTACTGTCATTCTGCCCCATACCATAGTCCAACAGAATTTCCAGACATGTGGCAATGACATTCTTGAACAGCTGGAACTCCAGGATCTCCCAATGCTCAAAGTAGACACTTATGTCCTTCCTGCCCGCGGGTGGAGACGATATCCTTGCAATGTGGCTCGATTAACTTTCGACAGCCGTGAACTCCCGTCCTCTGTTTGTCGTGGGACATCGGTTACAAGTTCGAAAGGTGATCCCTACACTGCAACAGTGTACAAATTGCTGGCGTTTTGGTCACCCAGTGAAATATTGCAGATCTATAGCCAAATGCCCAGTCTGTGGTGCCGACGACCATTCTAATACGTCTTGCAGTCTACTTCCATCTTGCCTTAATTGTCATGAGGTTCACCCTTCGTATTCTCGCCGTTGCCAGGTCTACTTAAATGAGCGTGAAATCTGTTGCCTCAAAGAGGCAGAAGGTCTCCCTTATGCTATGGCAGTTTCTCATCTCCTCCTCCAAGGGAGACTACCCCGTGTTTCTTATTCTCATGTTTCAAAACGTCCCCCCCCACTTCTGGGGTCCCATCTTCTGCAACCTCCTCTGTGGTTACCCCTCCCATAGCCACTCCTGTATCCAATCCTTTTGCTGTCCTGGGCCCTGACGTCCCTACAACACCTCAGTCTGTTCTCACATCTTCGCGTCCTTCCTCACAAGCCCAGGTATTGACAAGACCTCGTACGACACCTTATACCAATCGCCCCTCTACTTCTCAGAAGTCCAAAAAATCCCCATTGCTCAAATCTTTTGCCCCCTCCTTCCCTTTATCCACCTCTGCATTTTACCTTTCCAGTCTGTGCCTAGTTCTTCCCTTCTCCCTGGCTCTGTTACAAGTATGGAGGTTTACCCTCTTCCTCGTACTATGCCTTCCACCCCTGTCCCCTCCCAAATTTCTCCCTCTTCTGCCACCTCCCAGGTTTCTGCCTCTTCTGTCTCCTCCCACACTTCTTCTCCAGTCTCCTACACTCTTTCGTCCCCCTCTACTTTGGTAGTCCATTAATGTCCCAATCTTTACTCATCCTCCTCCTTCTACTTCTAATATTGTCTCCCATACATCTTTGAATTCAGAAACGCTTGAAACCATTTCAGAATATATTGCAGAGACTAAACCTTCAATGGACACTGATCCACCTCCTATTCCTTCTCCTCCATCTCCACAACTCCATTCTTCACAATGCTCCGCTCCTTCGCTGCTTGAACGTCTTCCGATGCCACCGTACACTGACTTTTCTAACCCCTCTAGTCCATAGGTGCCCTTCACTATGGATTCCTGATATTTTCTTCATCACCAATCATGGCCTATTTACAGTGGAATATCCGCGGCCTCGTGTAATCGGGGTGAACTTCAGATGTTGCTTTCCAGGTTTTCCCATGTTGGTGCTTGCTTACAAGAACCAAAATTACACTCGGCTGTTTCCCAACCTATCTCGGGCTATAATTTATTGTATTCTTCGAATCCTTACTCAGATGGGTCCTTTAATGAAAGTGCCCTT
This sequence comes from Cherax quadricarinatus, assembly GCF_038502225.1. Taxonomy (NCBI): domain Eukaryota; kingdom Metazoa; phylum Arthropoda; class Malacostraca; order Decapoda; family Parastacidae; genus Cherax; species Cherax quadricarinatus. Next base: position 45,311,531 of record NC_091298.1, read on the forward strand.
CTTCTACACAATGATATTCCGTACTGTCAACTATTTGTCCATACCTCGCTGCATTACACTGCAGCCCGTATCCACTTGAATAAGTGGTTTACAATATGTTCTTTATATCTCTCTCCTTCTCGAGCATTTTCTATCCCAGATTTTGCCTTTCTTGTTTCATCCTTACCACCACCACTTCTGTTACTTGGCGATTTTAATGCCCACCATTTCCTCGGGGGGGGGGGTCTCATTGTGACTCACGTGGCATCCAGTTGGAGGCTTTTCTCGCCTCTCACCCCCTCCATGTTTTAAATACGGGTACTCCCACCCATTTTGATCCTCGTACTCATGCTCTCTCTTGCATCGATCTATCGGTCTGCTCTTCCTCCACTGCACTAAACTTCACCTGGTCTGTTCTACCAGACTTACATGACAGTGATCATTTTCCAATCATTCTTACTTCTCCTTCATATTCACCACCTTTTCATAGCCCTTGCTGGCAATTTGATCGGGCAAATTGGGACCTTTACTCGCAACTCACTGCTTTTAGTGAGGTTCCTTCTTCATCCTCCATTGACGAGCTCCTACACCTCTTCTCAACGTCAGATTTCACCACAGCTTCTCATTCTATACCCCAAACCTCAGGCAGGCATTCTCAGAAGTGCGTGCCTTGGTGGTCTCCTGCTTGTGCTCGTGCAGTACATTTGAAACGTGCTGCATGGGGCAGGTACTGGTAAAATGGAACCGATGAGAGACTTCTTGATTTTAAGCAGAAGCATGTGGTCACTCGCCGTGTCATCCATGACGCTAAACACACTTGCTGGCGAGATTGTTTTCACCATCACCTCTGCTTCCTCTGAGTGCAGTCTGGAAAAAAAGTGAGGAAATTGAGTGGTAAATACTTTCCTGACCCGGCTCCTGTTCTACGGGTCGCCGGTGTTGATGTAGCAAACCCTCTTGACGTTGCCATTGAAATTGGCACTCATCTGGTCCGTATTTCCCGGGGGCTCCATCTATGCCCCTCGTTTCTTTCCTCAAAGTCTGCCAGAGAGTTAGTACCCTTGGACTTTTCTTCTCTCAGAGAAGAGCAGTATAATGTGCCTTTTACACTTCAGGAACTGGAGGCAACACTCTCAGCTTGCCGATCATCGACAGCTGGGCCTGACGATATTCATATTCGGATGTTACAACATTTACATCAGTCAGCCCTTGTAGTCCTCTTACACCTCTTCAATCTTATTTGGTCAAAAGGAGTTCTTCCCCAGCTGTGAAAATCCGCCATTGTTCTCCCTTTCTGCAAGCCGGGTACTACAGGACATGATGCCTCCCACTATCGTCCCATTGCTCTTACCAGTGCAGTTTGCATAGTGATGGAACGTCTGGTAAATCGACGTTTAATGTGGTATTTAGAGACACACAACAGTCTCTCCACTAGTCGATATGGCTTTCGTAAGGGCCGATCTACCATAGACCCCTTACTATGCTTGGATACATACGTTCGTAATGCCTTTGCGAATAACCACTCAGTTATTCCCATGTTTTTTGACCTTGAGAAGGCATATGACACAACTTGGAGGTATAATATTTTGGTCCATGCCCACTCCTTAGGCCTCCAAGGCAATCTACCATCCTTCCTTAAGAACTTTTTAACTGACAGACATTTCCGTGTTTTCAGTCAATAATGTGCTCTTCCCCGGACTTTGTCCAAGCTGAGGGTGTCCCTCAGAGATGTGTTCTGAGCATAACACTTTTTCTCCTTGCTGTAAATGATTTGGTCTCTGTTCTTCTATCCAATATTTGGTCATCCCTCTGTTGATGACTTCGCTATTGCTTGTGCAGGCGCTGACTGTCGCCTAATTACAGTTTCTCTCCAGCATGCGGTTGACCGTGTTTCCAATTGGGCCACCACACATGGGTTTAAATTTTCCAGTACCAAAACTCGCCAAATTACTTTCACTAGATGCTCTGTCATCTCGATCATCCTTTGTATCTCTATGGCTCCCTTATCCCTGAACGTGATAGTCAGGTTTCTAGGCCTCCTCTTTGACCGTAGGTTATCCTGGAAACCCCACATTACCTCTCTAAAGGCAACTTGTCACAGCCAGCTGAGCCTTCTTAAAACCCTTGCTCATCTTTCATGGGGAGCTGATCGTCGAACTCTCCTTCGCCTACATTCAGCCCTCATTTTATCGAAACTCGATTATGATGACCAGATCTATTCAGCGGCCTTTCCTGCTACTCTCTCTAGCCTTAACCCCATCCATCACTGAGGATTACGTTTATGCCTTGGTGCTTTTCGCTCTTTCCCTGTTGAGAGCCTCTATGCAGAAGCGAATGTTCCATCCTTGTCCGATTGCCGTGATGCCCATTGCCTTTGCTACTATGTACACTCTCACGATCTCCGCAATTCTTCCATTTATAGAATGATCACCGATATTAGTAGACATTCTTTATTTGTTCGCCGCCCCTGTTTGCTCCATCCCTTCTCTCTCCGCCTACGTTCGCTCTTGTCTTCCCTCCAGTTACCTCCTTTATATGTTCATGTAGCATCTCACTTTTCCCTACCCCCCTTGGAAGTTCCAGCTGTTTAGGTCTGTTCTTTCTCACTCCCTTGCTCGAAAGCCCAACTGCCTACGGTGGCTTCCCGCTCTCTTTTTCTTGACCACTTTCACTCTTATTCTCATGCCATCGCAGTGTACACAGATGGCTTTGTCTTCTGACGGCGTCGGATTTGCAACAGTGTTTCCGGACAGCGTCGTGCGAGGGCATTTACTGTCTTCAGCTAGCATTTTTACTGTTGAATTGTATGCCATTCTTGCAGCACTTATTTGTATCGCATCTATGCCTGTCATCATCATTTGTGGTTGTCTCAGACTCCCTTAGTGCTCTACAGGCTATATGGAAATTTGATACACCTCACCCCCTAGTTCTCCGTATCCAACTTTGGCTACGCCGTATCTCTACCAAGCATAAAGATATTGTTTTTTGTTGGGTCCCTGGTCATGTTGACGTACAGGGCAATGAACAGGCAGACACTGCTGCGCAGTCAGCAGTACATGACCTACCAATTTCATATAGGTGTGTTCCATTTCTGGACTATTTTGCTGTAATAGCTACCCACCTTCACACCCGTTGGCAACAACGTTGGTCAACTTTGCTCGGTAACAAACTTCATTCTATTAAACCGAGCATAGGTTACCGGCCGTCGTCTTGTCATCAGTGCCGAGGTTGGGAGACTACTCTCTCCCACCTTCGCATTGGCCACACTCGTCTTACTCGTGGGTATCTCATGGAGAGGCGCCCTGTTCCTCTCTGTGAGCAGTGTCAAGTTCCAGTATCGATTAGCCACATTCTGTTAGACTGCCCTCTCTATCAACGAGCACGCAGAATTTACCTCCATCGTGGTCTCCGCTCTACTACTCTCTCTTTACCTTCCCTTCTTGCTGATGGACCCTCCTTTAATCCTGACTCTCTCATTGCCTTCTTGACAACGACTGATTTACTCCACAAACTCTGATGATGATACCTTTTGCACTCCCCTCAGCTCTTTCTACCTCAATCTCTTGCTACCCTCTACCCTTTCACCATCCACTGCCCCGCTGTTCTCCGTAACCTATTACACATCCATCTCCTTTTTGCCACCTGATTCCCTCGCTTCCTTCCTGCCCTGCAGTGCTGTATAGCACTTGTGGCTTAGCACTTCTTTTTTATAATAATAATAATAATAATAATAATAATAATTAATAATAATAATAATCTGCTGTCTTACCATTAAAGGTAGGGATGATTTTTGTTTGATAGGAAGTTGTATATAAATCAGAGAAAGGTCCAGTTGTGGTCCAGAGGCAAAAAGGAGTGGGAGTAATCGTAACAATGCACTCATCTTTAAACCATACCACGGGTGGGGTTTGAACCCGCCATCAGAGAGTCTTAAAACTCCAGACTGTTTTGACTCTGATCGCGGGTTCAAATCCCACCCGTGGTATGGTTTGCAATCGTGTCATTGCGATTTCATGAGTCGCATATCTTTCACAACAATCATTCCACCAGTCAAACTACCGCCCCCATTCCTTCATTCTTACACTTCTGTCTAAAGAACTTTAACTTTACACTCTCCCAAAGTTAAAAAGAAGAAAAATCGTGTATTGCAAGAGAATATTCCTAGTGACTGTCACTACTTAGCCAATCAGAGAAATAATTAGAAGAACCATTGATATATGCTATATGAAACTTTAAAGACTGAAGGGACAATTTCCACCTCAAGAGGCGACTGTTTGATAGTTTCTATTGTGGATTATTTTTGTTCAGTCGGAAGAAGTTTTCGTCTCGAGAAACACACGGGAAATGTGATACCATTGTAGTACTGTAACAACACAGCATTTAATCCGATATTTGAAGCATCAATTCTTAAACAAATTGGTGTGTTGATGTTCGGGTTTTTCAGGATTGAATCTTTAAAGAATATTTGTTTTATGGCGTTAAAATTATCCCGAGTGTTCTATGATATTTCTGGAAGCTCCTTTATAGACTTTTTAAGGTAATCTGATGATAATCCTGTAAAATCTGTAATGTTTTATATAAATTTAGCATAGAAATTTACATAGCCATGAAAACTTCGCCTGAGTTTTAGTTCATAGAAGGTTAAATTTAAGTAACTCGTGAATCTTGTTAGGAAGAGATTTTAAACAGTTATTAGAAAGAATAAAGCCAAGATACTGTATTTGCCTAAATCTCAGAAAACATTTCTTTCGTTGGTCAGTAAGGCCATGAGATCGAAGCCTAGATATCACTTAGGATTATCCTCACCAGTCTTGTATAGGTAGCACATGCTGTCACGAGCCTGAAAGGCACAGTTCTATACTGCATCAGTCCTGTGTGTGTTGGAAAAGCAGTATATTGCTTGGAAGAGGGATGTAACATGACCTGGTGGTACACTTGTGTGATATCAATTTCTTGTGTGATATCAGTCAATAATAGGCATAGGCTCAGCATCCCACCAAGCGATAGCATTAAAAACCTCTAAAATCAAGTCTATTTGAATCATCTGATCTTTTAATCATTATTGTAGGTGAGGAAAATGCCGATACCGAAGGTTGTATCATATTTAATTTTAATAATCTGTCTACCTCTCGGTCGAATGCATCCCTAAGATGTACCTGAACTGGATACATTTCCCTTTTCATAGGGGCTATCAGTAGTCAAATCGATTCTATAGACCACTGTAGGAATGTCGGTAAAAACATCAGAAAATGTTTTAAACATTGCAGTAGATCCTTTCTCTTCTTCTGGGTGAGAATAGACTTCAAGCGGTGGGAAACGAGTTACCACTTGGATGTTAGACATTGATACGTTACAAGGGTGTCAGAAAGTGTTGTGGTCGTGGAGTGATCTTCCAGAAGAAGCAAATGAGGCGACTCCATACATAGTATAAATGATTCTTATGATAAGGACCACAAGCGTAGAAGAGAGTAATGCTGCCGACCCAGCAACAGGGTTTGTACAAAATACCAAGAGATTATATAATAACAGAGTTGGGGATCTCAGAACTTCACTCGCCCAACATGAAAGCACCAAATGTTAAATATTTAGTTCATACTAAAACCCGTACAAAAAATATTCACTAATTTTACAGTATTTGTGTTTATATATGTGGATCTATTATCAGGTCTTCACAACCAGTGCCAAAGAAGCTATATTCACACCAGAACCAGTCTATTATAAACTGAAAGGTATGACTAGTGGCTAACACTCGACACCCACACCTAGAACTTGAGTACAACTCAAAGTTCAATAACATTGATAACATAATCTATCTCAGCTTTTGTGTGTGTTCCCAGCCACTCCTTGATATTTCTTGTCTGGCCTCCAGCACTTCTTGCCACACTCCCACACTGATACTTTATCTTACTATCCACACTCCCATACGCTAAAATCCTTGTACTCTTACCATACTTTGTCGCCGACCTTCCGAGCACTTTGTTGAAGCTTCTGCACACTGTGTTGTTTCTACACACTGTGTTGTTTCTGCACACTATGTTGTTTCTGCACACTATGTTGTTTCTGCACACTATGTTGTTTCTGCACACTGTGTTGTTTCTACACACTGTGTTGTTTCTGCACACTGTGTTGTTTCTGCACACAGTGTTGTTTCTGCACACTGTGTTGTTTCTGCACACTATGTTGTTTCTGCACACTGTGTTGTTTCTACACACTGTGTTGTTTCTGCAAACTATGTTGTTTCTGCACACTGTTGTTTCTGCACACTGTGTTGTTTCTGCACACTATGTTGTTTCTGCACACTGTGTTGTTTCTGCAAACTATGTTGTTTCTGCACACTGTGTTGTTTCTGCACACTGTGTTGTTTCTGCACACTGTGTTGTTTCTGCACACTGTTGTTTCTGCACACTATGTTGTTTCTGCACACTGTTGTTTCTGCACACTATGTTGTTTCTGCACACTGTGTTGTTTCTGCAAACTATGTTGTTTCTGCACACTGTGTTGTTTCTGCACACTGTGTTGTTTCTGCACACTGTGTTGTTTCTGCACACTGTTGTTTCTGCACACTATGTTGTTTCTGCACACTGTTGTTTCTGCACACTATGTTGTTTCTGCACACTGTGTTGTTTCTGCACACTATGTTGTTTCTACACACTGTGTTGTTTCTGCACACTGTGTTGTTTCTGCACACTGTGTTGTTTCTGCACACTGTGTTGTTTCCGCACACTGTGTTGTTTCTACACACTGTGTTGTTTCTGCACACTGTGTTGTTTCTACACACTGTGTTGTTTCTGCACACTATGTTGTTTCTGCACACTATGTTGTTTCTGCACACTATGTTGTTTCTGCACACTGTTGTTTCTACACACTGTGTTGTTTCTACACACTGTGTTGTTTCTACACACTATGTTGTTTCTGCACACTATGTTGTTTCTACACACTGTGTTGTTTCTACACACTGTGTTGTTTCTACACACTATGTTGTTTCTGCACACTATGTTGTTTCTGCACACTGTGTTGTTTCTACACACTGTGTTGTTTCTACACACTATGTTGTTTCTGCACACTATGTTGTTTCTGCACACTGTTGTTTCTACACACTGTGTTGTTTCTACACACTGTGTTGTTTCTACACACTGTGTTGTTTCTACACACTGTGTTGTTTCTACACACTGTGTTGTTTCTACACACTATGTTGTTTCTGCACACTATGTTGTTTCTGCACACTGTGTTGTTTCTGCACACTATGTTGTTTCTGCACACTATGTTGTTTCTGCACACTATGTTGTTTCTGCATACTATGTTGTTTCTGCACACTGTGTTGTTTCTGCACACTATGTTGTTTCTGCACACTATGTTGTTTCTGCACACTATGTTGTTTCTGCACACTATGTTGTTTCTGCATACTATGTTGTTTCTGCACACTGTGTTGTTTCTGCACACTATGTTGTTTCTACACACTATGTTGTTTCTACACACTATGTTGTTTCTGCACACTATGTTGTTTCTGCACACTGTGTTGTTTCTGCACACTATGTTGTTTCTGCACACTATGTTGTTTCTGCACACTATGTTGTTTCTGCATACTATGTTGTTTCTGCACACTGTGTTGTTTCTGCACACTGTTGTTTCTACACTATGTTGTTTCTACACTATGTTGTTTCTGCACACTGTGTTGTTTCTGCACACTGTGTTGTTTCTGCACACTGTGTTGTTTCTGCACACTATGTTGTTTCTGCACACTGTTGTTTCTGCACACTTTGTTGTTTATGCACACTGTGTTGTTTCTGCACACTATGTTGTTTCTGCACACTATGTTGTTTCTGCACACTGTGTTGTTTCTGCACACTGTTGTTTCTGCACACTATGTTGTTTCTGCACACTGTGTTGTTTCTGCACACTGTTGTTTCTGCACACTATGTTGTTTCTGCACACTGTGTTGTTTCTGCACACTGTTGTTTCTACACACTATGTTGTTTCTGCACACTGTGTTGTTTCTACACACTGTGTTGTTTCTACACACTATGTTGTTTCTGCACACTATGTTGTTTCTGCACACTGTGTTGTTTCTGCACACTATGTTGTTTCTGCACACTATGTTGTTTCTGCACACTATGTTGTTTCTGCATACTATGTTGTTTCTGCACACTGTGTTGTTTCTGCACACTATGTTGTTTCTGCACACTATGTTGTTTCTGCACACTATGTTGTTTCTGCACACTATGTTGTTTCTGCATACTATGTTGTTTCTGCACACTGTGTTGTTTCTGCACACTATGTTGTTTCTACACACTATGTTGTTTCTACACACTATGTTGTTTCTGCACACTATGTTGTTTCTACACACTGTGTTGTTTCTGCACACTATGTTGTTTCTGCACACTGTGTTGTTTCTGCACACTGTTGTTTCTGCACACTATGTTGTTTCTGCACACTGTGTTGTTTCTGCACACTGTTGTTTCTACACTCTGTTGTTTCTACACTATGTTGTTTCCGCACACTGTGTTGTTTCTGCACACTGTTGTTTCTGCACACTATGTTGTTTCTGCACACTGTGTTGTTTCTGCACACTATGTTGTTTCTGCACACTGTGTTGTTTCTACACACTGTGTTGTTTCTGCACACTGTGTTGTTTCTGCACACTATGTTGTTTCTGCACACTGTGTTGTTTCTACACACTGTGTTGTTTCTGCACACTGTGTTGTTTCTGCACACTGTTGTTTCTGCACACTGTGTTGTTTCTGCACACTGTGTTGTTTCTACACACTGTTGTTTCTGCACACTGTGTTGTTTCTACACACTGTGTTGTTTCTACACACTGTTGTTTCTGCACACTGTGTTGTTTCTACACACTGTGTTGTTTCTACACACTGTTGTTTCTGCACACTGTGTTGTTTCTGCACACTGTGTTGTTTCTGCACACTATGTTGTTTCTGCACACTGTGTTGTTTCTACACACTGTGTTGTTTCTACACACTGTTGTTTCTGCACACTGTGTTGTTTCTACACACTATGTTGTTTCTGCACACTGTGTTGTTTCTACACACTGTGTTGTTTCTACACACTGTTGTTTCTGCACACTGTGTTGTTTCTGCACACTATGTTGTTTCCGCACACTGTGTTGTTTCTGTACACTGTGTTGTTTCTGTACACTGTGTTGTTTCTACACACTGTGTTGTTTCTACACACTGTGTTGTTTCTGTACACTGTGTTGTTTCTACACACTGTGTTGTTTCTACACACTGTGTTGTTTCTACACACTGTGTTGTTTCTGTACACTGTGTTGTTTCTGTACACTGTGTTGTTTCTGTACACTGTGTTGTTTCTGTACACTGTGTTGTTTCTGTACACTGTGTTGTTTCTGTACACTGTGTTGTTTCTGTACACTGTGTTGTTTCTGTACACTGTGTTGTTTCTGCACACTGTGTTGTTTCTGTACACTGTGTTGTTTCTACACACTGTGTTGTTTCTGCACACTGTGTTGTTTCTGCACACTGTGTTGTTTCTGCACACTGTGTTGTTTCTACACACTGTGTTGTTTCTGCACACTGTGTTGTTTCTGCACACTGTGTTGTTTCTACACACTGTGTTGTTTCTACACACTGTGTTGTTTCTACACACTGTGTTGTTTCTACACACTGTGTTGTTTCTACACACTGTGTTGTTTCTACACACTGTGTTGTTTCTACACACTGTGTTGTTTCTACACACTGTGTTGTTTCTACACACTGTGTTGTTTCTGCACACTGTGTTGTTTCTGCACACTGTGTTGTTTCTGTACACTGTGTTGTTTCTGTACACTGTGTTGTTTCTGCACACTGTGTTGTTTCTGTACACTGTGTTGTTTCTGCACACTGTGTTGTTTCTACACACTGTGTTGTTTCTGCACACTGTGTTGTTTCTGCACACTGTGTTGCTTCTGCACACACACACTGTGTTGCTTCTGCACACACACTGTGTTGCTTCTGCGCACACACACTGTGTTGTTTCTACACACTGTGTTTCTACACACTGTGTTGTTTCTGTACACTGTGTTGTTTCTGCACACTGTTGTTTCTGCACACTATGTTGTTTCTGCACACTGTGTTGTTTCTGCACACTGTGTTGTTTCTGCACACTGTTTCTGCACACTGTGTTGTTTCTGCACACTGTGTTGTTTCTACACACTGTGTTGTTTCTGCACACTATGTTGTTTCTGCACACTGTGTTGTTTCTGCACACTGTGTTGTTTCTGCACACTGTTGTTTCTGCACACTATGTTGTTTCTGCACACTGTGTTGTTTCTGCACACTGTGTTGTTTCTGCACACTGTGTTGTTTCTACACACTACACTGTGTTGTTTCTACACACTGCACACTGTGTTGTTTCTGCACACTGTGTTGTTTCTGCACACTGTGTTGTTCTGCACACTGCACACTGTGTTGTTTCTGCACACTGTGTTGTTTCTGCACACTGTTTCTGCACACTGTGTTGTTTCTGCACACTGTGTTGTTTCTGCACACTGTTGTTTCTGCACACACACTATGTTGCTTCTGCACACACACAGTGTTGCTTCTGCACACACACACTGTGTTGCTTCTGCACACACACAGTGTTGCTTCTGCGCACACACACTGTGTTGCTTCTGCACACACACACTGCGTTGCTTCTGCACACACACACACACTGTGTTGCTTCTGCGCACACACACAGTGTTGCTTCTGCACACACACACTGCGTTGCTTCTGCACACACACACTGTGTTGCTTCTGCACACACACACTGTGTTGCTTCTGCACACACACACTGTGTTGCTTCTGCACACACACACACTGTGTTGCTTCTGCACACACACACTGTGTTGCTTCTGCACACACACACTGTGTTGCTTCTGCACACATACTGTGTTGCTTCTGCACACACACAGTGTTGCTTCTGCACACACATACTGTGTTGCTTCTGCACACACGCACTGTGTTGCTTCTGCACACACGCACTGTGTTGCTTCTGCACACACGCACTGTGTTGCTTCTGCACACACACAGTGTTGCTTCTGCTCACACACACAGTGTTGCTTCTGCACACATACACAGTGTTGCTTCTGCACACACACACAGTGTTGCTTCTGCACACACACACTGTGTTGCTTCTGCATACACACACTGTGTTGCTTCTGCACACACACACTGTGTTGCTTCTGCACACACACACTGTGTTGCTTCTGCATACACACACTGTGTTGCTTCTGCACACACAGTGTTGCTTCTGCACACACACACTGTTGCTTCTCCACACACACACTGTGTTGCTTCTCCACACACACACTGTGTTGCTTCTGCATACACACTGTGTTGCTTCTGCATACACACTGTGTTCCTTCTGCACACACACTGTGTTGCTTCTGCACACACACTGTGTTGCTTCTGCACACACACTGTGTTGCTTCTGCACACACACTGTGTTGCTTCTGCACACACACTGTGTTGCTTCTGCACACACACACTGTGTTGCTTCTGCGCACACACACACACAGTGTTGCTTCTGCACACACACACTGTGTTGCTTCTGCACACACACACAGTGTTGCTTCTGCACACACACACTGTGTTGCTTCTGCACACACACACACACACTGTGTTGCTTCTGCACACACACAGTGTTGCTTCTGCACACACACACTGTGTTGCTTCTGCACACACACACTGTTGCTTCTGCACACACACACTGTTGCTTCTGCACACACACATTGTTGCTTCTGCACACACACACACACTGTGTTGCTTCTGCACACACACACAGTGTTGCTTCTGCACACACACTGTTGCTTCTGCGCGCACACACACAGTGTTGCTTCTGCACACACACAGTGTTGCTTCTGCACACACACAGTGTTGCTTCTGCACACACACAGTGTTGCTTCTGCACACACGCACAGTGTTGCTTCTGCACACACGCACAGTGTTGCTTCTGCACACACACACTGTGTTGCTTCTGCACACACACACTGTGTTGCTTCTGCACACACACACTGTGTTGCTTCTGCACACACACACTGTTGCTTCTGCACACACACACACACTGTTGCTTCTGCACACACACACAGTGTTGCTTCTGCACACACACACAGTGTTGCTTCTGCACACACACAGTGTTGCTTCTGCACACACGCACAGTGTTGCTTCTGCACACACGCACAGTGTTGCTTCTGCACACACGCACAGTGTTGCTTCTGCACACACGCACAGTGTTGTTTCTTCATACACACAGTGTTGCTTCTGCACACACACACACTGTGTTGCTTCTCCACACACACACTGTGTTGCTTCTCCACACACACACTGTGTTGCTTCTGCATACACACTGTTGCTTCTGCATACACACTGTGTTGCTTCTACATACACACTGTGTTGCTTCTGCACACACACACTGTGTTGCTTCTGCACACACACACACACACACAGTGTTGCTTCTGCACACACACAGTGTTGCTTCTGCACACACACACTGTGTTGCTTCTGCACACACACACTGTGTTGCTTCTGCACACACACACTGTGTTGCTTCTGCACACACACACTGTGTTGCTTCTGCACACACACACTGTGTTGCTTCTGCACACACACACTGTGTTGCTTCTGCACACACACACTGTGTTGCTTCTGCACACACACACACTGTGTTGCTTGTACACACATGTAGTGATACTGGTCCTGTGGGGAGCAGCAGCAGGATAATACTGCACCACCTCTAGGAGCCCTTAACAACAACAACAGTTTGGTGTGTGTCATGGGCACCAACACATGGTGTGTGATTCTCTCCTACTTTATCCATTTATCAGCAATGCAGATTACATGGTGAGTTTAAATATGTGGCCTGTAGTTATAACTTTTCTCTTGACATATGCAAGACATCACCATCCCTGTAGAAGCCATTATTAGATGTACTAGTCATTATATTTTGTTGTTGCAGAAGTACTATGAAGATTCTATGTTCAATAAAGCCTAGAGATAAGGCCTGTGTTTCTATCACAACAATTTATTGAACATAGAATCCTGGGCTACCTGGTGGTGATCCTGCGCTAGACTACATCACAACATGGAGCGTTTACTGAAACCTGAGAGGCTAGACTGTGACCCCAGCTTATCAACGGCTGTTCAGGAATGGAAGCACTGGTTTAAGACTTTCGAAAACTTCTTGGGAGCCCTTCCTAAAGAAGATCTAGATAAACTAAGTCTGCTCATCAATTTTGTGTCACCTAAGATATATGAGGCTATTTCTGAGTGTAATACCTACGAAGATGCTATCAAAACCCTCAAGTCTCAGTATATTAAACCTACAAATGAAATCTTTGCACGCTATCGCCTTGCAACTCGCCGCCAGCAGATTGATGAGTCCTTAGAGGAATACTTTCAAGCACTGAAAATTTTAGGTAAGGACTGTCACTTCCAAGCAGTGACAGCTGCTCAGTATTGTGAAGAGTCCATCAGGGATGCTTTTATCAGTGGCCTGCAATCACCAATAATAAGGCAGCGTTTATTGGAGAATAAAACTCTCGACTTAGCCGCTGCCTTTGACCAGGCAAGAGCTCTAGATTCAGCCCAGAAGAATTCTGAAGTATACAGTACCACTCAGCCTTCTCGAGTGGTAAGTGCTGCAATTCCTGACCAAGACTCTTGCAATGAAGTTACTGGGGAACCTGCCTCAGTGACAGCAGCAGCAGGTACGGTGTGTTTCTTTTGTGGTTTTTCAAGACATCCACGTCCAAAGTGTCCTGCTCGTGAAGCAATGTGCCATAAATGCCACAAGAAAGGTCACTTTGCTAAAGTATGTCGTGCTAATGCATCAACAAGAGCTAGTGCCTCCACACATTCCAGTGATCATGCGACTCTAGCAACAGTGACTTCTGCAGCTACTCCAAATTCACTGTCAAAGGCAGTTGTGAAAGTATTCATCAAAGGAACAGAAGTAGATGGTCTTATTGATAGTGGCAGCTCAGAGAGTTTCATCAACCTTGACTTAGTTAAACGGCTCTCCTTGACTCTACATCACTCATCAGGTACCGTTTCCATGGCATCAACATCTCTCTCTATTCAGACCTTAGGGTTTTGTAAGGTAAATCTCAGAGTTAATGGAAAGGATTATCAAGATGTACATTTAGCTATTCTGCCACAACTGTGCTCTGATGTTATCCTTGGTCAGGACTTTCAGAAGCTGCATGGTAGTGTCACCTTAACATATGGAGGTGAACTGCCTCCTCTTGTTGTCTGTGGACTTAGCACTTTAAGGGTAGACCCACCAAAGCTGTTTGCAAATCTTACCGCGGATTGCCATCCTATATCAGCTAAGTCACGCCGCTATTCTTATGAGGATCGGATGTTCATTGAGAAAGAAACTCAGAGGCTGCTGAAGGAGGGTATTATAGAACCGAGTGATTCCCCTTGGCGTGCACAGGTTGTTGTTGTTAAAGATGGTTATAGGAAACGGAGACTGGCTATCGATTACTCTGAGACAATCAACAAATTTACACTTCTTGATGGGTACCCTCTACCTCGAATTGACGATACAGTGAACAAAATTGCTCAGTACTACGTGTTTAGCACAATTGATCTGCAGAGTGCCTATCATCAAGTCCCTATAAGGAATGAAGATAAACCATACACAGCGTTTCAGGCTAGTGATGGCCTGTATCAGTTTACCAGAGTCCCTTTTGGAGTCACCAATGGGGTAGCCTGCTTCCAACGAATTATGGATTCACTCATTCAGGAAGAGCAACTCATGGGAACCTACGCGTATTTAGATAATGTTACCATTTGTGGCAAGACCCAGGAGGAACATGATGCAAACCTTGATAAGTTTTTGGAAGCCGCCAAGAAGAAAAATATCAGTTACAATGAGGAAAAGTGCACTTTTTCAACTAAAAGGCTTAGCATCCTTGGTTATGTAGTGGAAGGAGGTTCAATATTCCCAGACCCTGAACGACTACGACCTCTACGGGAACTTCCAATGCCTCAAGACAAAAAGTCACTCCGAAGAACTCTTGGTCTCTTTGCTTATTACTCACAATGGATCTACAACTATTCAAGTAAAGTCCGCCCATTGAGTGCTACCACATTTCCTGTGACAAAGGAAGCAGAAGCCGCTTTCCATACTCTCAAACAGGACATTGAAAACTCAGTAGTTCAAGCCATTGATGAGTCCCTACCATTCGAAGTGGAAACGGATGCATCTGACATTGCCATTGCTGCAGTCTTATCTCAGGCAGGACGACCAGTAGCCTTCTTTTCGAGAACTTTTCAAGGATCAGAGAAATGTTATGCTGCTGTAGAAAAGGAAGCCCAGGCCATCATAGAAGCAGTTCGCCACTGGAGGCATTATTTAACTGGTAGACATTTCACTATAAGGACTGACCAACGGTCCGTGATGTATATGTTCGACAAGAGGCACAAAAGTAGGATAAAGAATGACAAGATATTACGCTGGAGGATGGAACTATCGTGTTATGACTTTGATATTCTGTACCGACCGGGTCAAGAGAACATCTCACCTGATGCATTCTCTAGGTCCCACTGTGGAGCAGCATGTCATGATTTGCAATCACTCTCAGCTCTCCACAAGGCTTTGTGTCACCCAGGAGTTACACGCCTGTACCATTTTGTCAAATCAAAGAACATGCCCTACTCAGTGGAAGATGTGCGACAAGTGATCAGAGCATGCAGAGTATGTGCAGAGTGCAAGCCAAACTTTCATCAGCCAGAGAAGACTCATCTCATAAAATCCACCCAGCCTTTCGAAAGATTGAATATAGATTTCAAAGGACCTCTACCAAGCACAAATCAGAATAGGTATTTCCTTAACATAGTAGATGAATATTCAAGGTTTCCCTTTGTATTCCCCTGTGCAAATATGGCTGCTTCAACTGTTATTAGTTGTCTTTCACAGTTGTTCTCTATTTTTGGTATGCCAGCTTATATCCATTCAGACAGGGGATCCTCGTTCATGAGTAACGAACTTCAGGAGTTTTTGGCTAGCAAAGGTATTGCCTGCAGCAGAACAACAAGCTACAACCCTCAAGGCAATGGTCAAGTGGAGCGGTTCAATGGTACTATATGGAAGGCAGTTACAATGACATTAAAGTCGCGCAATCTACCTGTTCAACACTGGCAAACTGTCCTACCTGATGCTCTTCACTCTATTAGATCACTGCTGTGCACAGCTACTAATGCAACCCCTCATGAAAGACAACTCAACTATTCACGTCGTTCCTCTACGGGAGCCTCCGTGCCCACTTGGTTATGTCATCCTGGACCCGTTCTCCTGAAGAGTCACCGTAGGATGAACAAGACGGATCCTTTAGTGGAAGAGGTAGAGCTCCTGCAAGCTAATCCACATTACGCCCACATTCGCTACCAAAATGGTGAAGAGACTACAGTATCTACAAGACATTTAGCCCCAGTTGAAATCCCTATTAGTGTGGAATCTCAAGATACACCAATAGATGTGAAAGATGCTTCGTTTTCTCCTGGAAAGCCCCTTGAGACTACCCCTATGGAAATAGAGGATTCTGCTCCAGCAGTTAATCAAACCCCGCTGGAAAATATCGAACCTGGTGAAGAGGCTCAAGGGCTACGAAGGTCGGGACGTGTACGTCGCCCACCTAACAGTTTGGGAGATTACTGTCTCTGATATTTTAGAAGGGGGAGAGTGTAGTGATACTGGTCCTGTGGGGAGCAGCAGCAGGATAATACTGCACCACCTCTAGGAGCCCTTAACAACAACAACAGTTTGGTGTGTGTCATGGGCACCAACACATGGTGTGTGATTCTCTCCTACTTTATCCATTTATCAGCAATGCAGATTACATGGTGAGTTTAAATATGTGGCCTGTAGTTATAACTTTTCTCTTGACATATGCAAGACATCACCATCCCTGTAGAAGCCATTATTAGATGTACTAGTCATTATATTTTGTTGTTGCAGAAGTACTATGAAGATTCTATGTTCAATAAAGCCTAGAGATAAGGCCTGTGTTTCTATCACAACAACACACACACTGTGTTGCTTCTGCACACACACTGTTGCTTCTGCACACACACACACTGTGTTGCTTCTGCACACACACACACTGTGTTGCTTCTGCACACACACACAGTGTTGCTTCTGCACACACACACTGTGTTGCTTCTGCACACACACACACACTGTGTTGCTTCTGCACACACACACTGTGTTGCTTCTGCACACACACTGTGTTGCTTCTGCACACACACACTGTGTTGCTTCTGCACACACACACTGTGTTGCTTCTGCACACACACACAGTGTTGCTTCTGCACACACACAGTCTTGCTTCTGCGCAAACACACACTGGGTTGCTTCTGCACACACACACTGTGTTGCTTCTGCACACACACACAGTGTTGCTTCTGCACACACACAGTGTTGCTTCTGCACACACACACAATGTTGCTTCTGCACACATACTGTGTTGCTTCTGCACACATACTGTGTTGCTTCTGCACACACACACACACTGTGTTGCTTCTGCACACACACACTGTGTTGCTTCTGCACACACACACAGTGTTGCTTCTGCGCACACACACACAATGTTGCTTCTGCACACACACAGTGTTGCTTCTGCACACACAGTCTTGCTTCTGCGCACACACACACTGGGTTGCTTCTGCACACACACACACTGTGTTGCTTCTGCACACACACACACACTGTGTTGCTTCTGCACACACACACTGTGTTGCTTCTGCACACACACACTGTGTTGCTTCTGCACACACACTGTGTTGCTTCTGCACACACGCACTGTGTTGCTTCTGCACACACACACACAGTGTTGCTTCTGCACACACACGCACTGTGTTGCTTCTGCACACACACACACAGTGTTGCTTCTGCACACACACACACAGTGTTGCTTCTTCACACACACACAGTGTTGCTTCTGCACACACACACTGTGTTGCTTCTGCACACACGCACTGTGTTGCTTCTGCACACACACACTGTGTTGCTTCTGCACACACACACTGTGTTGCTTCTGCACACACACACTGTGTTGCTTCTGCACACACACACTGTGTTGCTTCTGCACACACAGTGTTGCTTCTACACACACACACACAGTGTTGCTTCTGCACACACACACACACTGTGTTGCTTCTGCACACACACACTGTGTTGCTTCTGCACACACACACTGTGTTGCTTCTGCACACACACACACTGTGTTGCTTCTGCACACACACACAGTGTTGCTTCTGCACACACACACAGTGTTGCTTCTGCACACACACACTGTGTTGCTTCTGCACACACACACTCTGTTGCTTCTGCACACACACACTGTGTTGCTTCTGCACACACACACACAGTATTGCTTCTGCACACACACACACAGTGTTGCTTCTGCACACACACACAGTGTTGCTTCTGCACACACACACAGTGTTGCTTCTGCACACACACACTGTGTTGTTTCTGCACACACGCACTGTGTTGCTTCTGCACACACACACACAGTGTTGCTTCTGCACACACACACTGTGTTGCTTCTGCACACACAGTGTTGCTTCTGCACACACACACACACACACTGTGTTGCTTCTGCACACACACACACACACACACACACAGTGTTGCTTCTGCACACACACACACACACTGTGTTGCTTCTGCACACACACACACACAGTGTTGCTTCGCCACACACACACAGTGTTGCTTCTGCACACACACACAGTGTTGCTTCTGCACACACACACACAGTGTTGCTTCTGCACACACACACACACACACACTGTGTTGCTTCTGCACACACGCACTGTGTTGCTTCTGCACACACACACTGTGTTGCTTCTGCACACACACACTGTGTTGCTTCTGCACACACACACTGTGTTGCTTCTGCACACACACACTGTGTTGCTTCTGAACACACACACACTGTGTTGCTTCTGCACACACACACTGTGTTGCTTCTGCACACACACACAGTGTTGCTTCTGCACACACACAGTGTTGCTTCTGCACACACACACACACTGTGTTGCTTCTGCACACACACACACACACTGTGTTGCTTCTGCACACACACACTGTGTTGCTTCTGCACACACACACACACACACACTGTGTTGCTTCTGCACACACACTGTGTTGCTTCTGCACACACACTGTGTTGGTTCTGCACACACACACTGTGTTGCTTCTGCACACACAGTGTTGCTTCTGCACACACAGTGTTGCTTCTGCACACACACACTGTGTTGCTTCTGCACACACACACTGTGTTGCTTCTGCACACACACACAGTGTTGCTTCTGCACACACACAGTGTTGCTTCTGCACACACACACTGTGTTGCTTCTGCACACACACTGTGTTGCTTCTGCGCACACACACACTGTGTTGCTTCTGCACACACACACTGTGTTGCTTCTGCACACACACACTGTGTTGCTTCTGCACACACACACTGTGTTGCTTCTGCACACACACACTGTGTTGCTTCTGCACACACACAGTGTTGCTTCTGCACACACACACACAGTGTTGCTTCTGCACACACACACACACAGTGTTGCTTCTGCACACACACACACACTGTGTTGCTTCTGCACACACACACACACAGTGTTGCTTCTGCACACACACACACAGTGTTGCTTCTGCACACACACACACAGTGTTGCTTCTGCACACACACACACACAGTGTTGCTTCTGCACACACACACACACACACAGTGTTGCTTCTGCACACACACACACACACACACTGTGTTGCTTCTGCACACACGCACTGTGTTGCTTCTGCACACACACCCACACTGTTTTGCTTCTGCGCACACACCCACACTGTGTTGCTTCTGCACACAGACACTGTGTTGCTTCTGCACACACACACTGTGTTGCTTCTGCACACACACAGTGTTGCTTCTGCACACACGCACTGTGTTGCTTCTGCACACACACACTGTGTTGCTTCTACACACACACACTGTGTTGCTTCTGCACACACACACTGTGTTGCTTCTGCACACACACACAGTGTTGCTTCTGCACACACGCACTGTGTTGCTTCTGCACACACACACTGTGTTGCTTCTGCACACACACACTGTGTTGCTTCTGCACACACACACTGTGTTGCTTCTGCACACACACACTGTGTTGCTTCTGCACACACACACTGTGTTGCTTCTGCACACACACACTGTGTTGCTTCTGCACACACGCACTGTGTTGCTTCTGCACACACACACTGTGTTGCTTCTGCACACACGCACTGTGTTGCTTCTGCACACACACACTGTGTTGCTTCTGCACACACACACTGTGTTGCTTCTGCACACACACACTGTGTTGCTTCTGCACACACACACTGTGTTGCTTCTGCACACACACTGTGTTGCTTCTGCACACACACACTGTGTTGCTTCTGCACACACACACTGTGTTGCTTCTGCACACACACACAGTGTTGCTTCTGCACACACGCACTGTGTTGCTTCTGCACACACGCACTGTGTTGCTTCTGCACACACGCACTGTGTTGCTTCTGCACACACGCACTGTGTTGCTTCTGCACACACACACTGTGTTGCTTCTACACACACACTGTGTAGCTTCTGCACACACACACAGTGTTGCTTCTGCACACAGTGTTGCTTCTGCACACACAGTGTTGCTTCTGCACACAGTGTTGCTTCTGCACACACAGTGTTGCTTCTGCACACAGTGTTGCTTCTGCACACAGTGTTGCTTCTGCACACAGTGTTGCTTCTGCACACAGTGTTGCTTCTGCACACACAGTGTTGCTTCTGCACACACAGTGTTGCTTCTGCACACACAGTGTTGCTTCTACACACACACAGTGTTGCTTCTACACACACACAGTGTTGCTTCTGCACACACACAGTGTTGCTTCTGCACACACACAGTGTTGCTTCTGCACACACACAGTGTTGCTTCTGCACACACACAGTGTTGCTTCTGCACACACACAGTGTTGCTTCTGCACACACACAGTGTTGCTTCTGCACACACACAGTGTTGCTTCTGCACACACACAGTGATGCTTCTGCACACACACACTGTGTTGCTTCTGCACACACACGCTCTGTTGCTTCTGCACACACATGCTGTGTTGCTTCTGCACACACACGCTGTGTTGCTTCTGCACACACACGCTGTGTTGCTTCTGCACACACACACAGTGTTGCTTCTGCACACACACACTGTGTTGCTTCTGCACACACACTGTGTTGCTTCTGCACACACACTGTTGCTTCTGCACACACACACACACACACACACACTGTGTTGCTTCTGCACACACACAGTGTTGCTTCTGCACACACAGTGTTGCTTCTGCACACACAGTGTTGCTTGTGCACACACACTGTGTTGCTTCTGCACACACATTGTGTTGCTTCTGCACACAAACACACTGTGTTGTTTCTGCACACTGTGTTGCTTCTGCACACACTGTGTTGCTTCTGCACACACTGTGTTGCTTCTGCACACACTGTGTTGCTTCTGCACACACTGTGTTGCTTCTGCACACACTGTGTTGCTTCTGCACACACTGTGTTGCTTCTGCGCACTGTGTTGCTTCTGCGCACTGTGTTGCTTCTGCGCACTGTGTTGCTTCTGAGCACTGTGTTGCTTCTGCACACGTGTTGCTTCTACCTGGAGTTTACCTGGAGAGAGTTTCGGGGGTCAACGCCCCCGCGGCCCGGTCTGTGACCAGGCCTCCTGGTGGATCAGCGCCTGATCAACCAGGCTGTTGCTGCTGGCTGCACGCAAACCAACGTACGAGCCACAGCCCGGCTGATCAGGAACTGACTTTAGGTGCTTGTCCAGTGCCAGCTTGAAGACTGCCAGGGGTCTGTTGGTAATCCCCCTTATGTGTGCTGGGAGGCAGTTGAACAGTCTCGGGCCCCTGACACTTATTGTATGGTCTCTTAACGTGCTAGTGACACCCCTGCTTTTCATTGGGGGGATGGTGCATCGTCTGCCAAGTCTTTTGCTTTCGTAGTGAGTGATTTTCGTGTGCAAGTTCGGTACTAGTCCCTCTAGGATTTTCCAGGTGTATATAATCATGTATCTCTCCCTCCTGCGTTCCAGGGAATACAGGTTTAGAAACCTCAAGCGCTCCCAGTAATTGAGGTGTTTTATCTCCGTTATGCGCGCCGTGAAAGTTCTCTGTACATTTTCTAGGTCGGCAATTTCACCTGCCTTGAAAGGTGCTGTTAGAGTGCAGCAATATTCCAGCCTAGATAGAACAAGTGACCTGAAGAGTGTCATCATGGGCTTGGCCTCCCTAGTTTTGAAGGTTCTCATTATCCATCCTGTCATTTTTCTAGCAGATGCGATTGATACAATGTTATGGTCCTTGAAGGTGAGATCCTCCGACATAATCACTCCCAGGTCTTTGACGTTGGTGTTTCGCTCTATTTTGTGGCCAGAATTTGTTTTGTACTCTGATGAAGATTTAATTTCCTCATGTTTACCATATCTGAGTAATTGGAATTTCTCATCGTTGAACTTCATATTGTTTTCTGCAGCCCACTGAAAGATTTGGTTGATGTCCGCCTGGAGCCTTGCAGTGTCTGCAATGGAAGACACTGTCATGCAGATTCGGGTGTCATCTGCAAAGGAAGACACGATGCTGTGGCTGACATCCTTGTCTATGTCGGATATGAGGATGAGGAACAAGATGGGAGCTAGTACTGTGCCTTGTGGAACAGAGCTTTTCACCGTAGCTGCCTCGGACTTTACTCTGTTGACGACTACTCTCTGTGTTCTGTTAGTGAGGAAATTATAGATCCATCGACCGACTTTTCCTGTTATTCCTTTAGCGCGCATTTTGTGCGCTATTAGGCCATGGTCACACTTGTCGATGGCTTTTGCAAAGTCTGTATATATTACATCTGCATTCTTTTTGTCTTCTAGTGCATTTAGGACCTTGTCGTAGTGATCCAGTAGTTGAGACAGACAGGAGCGACCTGTTCTAAACCCATGTTGCCCTGGGTTGTGTAACTGATGGGTTTCTAGATGGGTGGTGATCTTGCTTCTTAGGACCCTTTCAAAGATTTTTATGATATGGGATGTTAGTGCTATTGGTCTGTAGTTCTTTGCTGTTGCTTTACTGCCCCATTTGTGGAGTGGGGCTATGTCTGTTGTTTTTAGTAACTGAGGGACGACCCCCGTGTCCATGCTCCCTCTCCATAGGATGGAAAAGGCTCGTGATAGGGGCTTCTTGCAGTTCTTGATGAACACAGAGTTCCATGAGTCTGGCCCTGGGGCAGAGTGCATGGGCATGTCATTTATCGCCTGTTCGAAGTCATTTGGCGTCAGGATAACATCGGATAGGCTTGTGTTAATCAAATTTTGTGGCTCTCTCATAAAAAATTCATTTTGATCTTCGACTCTCAGTCTGGTTAGCGGCTTGCTAAAAACTGAGTCATATTGGGACTTGAGTAGCTCACTCATTTCCTTGCTGTCATCTGTGTAGGACCCATCTTGTTTAAGTAGGGGCCCAATACTGGACGTTGTTCTCGATTTTGATTTGGCATAGGAGAAGAAATACTTTGGGTTTCTTTCGATTTCATTTATGGCTTTTAGTTCTTCCCGCGATTCCTGACTCCTAAAGGATTCTTTTAGCTTAAGTTCGATGCTTGCTATTTCTCTGACCAGTGTCTCCCTGCGCATTTCAGATATATTGACCTCTTTTAGCCGCTCTGTTATTCTTTTCCGTCGCCTGTAAAGGGAGCGCCTGTCTCTTTCTATTTTACATCTACTCCTCCTTTTTCTTAGAGGAATAAGCCTTGTGCATACATCGAGTGCCACCGAGTTAATCTGTTCTAGGCATAAGTTTGGGTCTGTGTTGCTTAGTATATCTTCCCAGCTTATATCGGTTAGGACTTGGTTTACTTGGTCCCACTTTATGTTTTTGTTATTGAAGTTGAATTTGGTGAATGCTCCCTCGTGACTAGTCTCATTTTGTCGGTCTGGGGCTCCACGCATACATGTCTGAACCTCAATTATGTTGTGATCTGAGTATATTGTTTTTGATATGGTGACATTTCTTATCAGATCATCATTGTTAGTGAAGATGAGGTCTAGTGTATTCTCCAGTCTAGTAGGCTCTATTATTTGCTGGTTTAAATTGAATTTTGTGCAGAGATTTAAAAGCTCGTGTGAGTGTGAGTTTTCATCAGAGCTGCCTCCTGGTGTTATTACTGCAACAATATTATTTGCTATATTCCTCCATTTTAGGTGCCTTAAGTTGAAATCCCCCAGGAGCAAGATGTTGGGTGCAGGAGCTGGAAGATTTTCCAGACAGTGGTCAATTTTTAACAGCTGTTCCTGGAATTGCTGGGATGTTGCATCCGGAGGCTTGTAGACTACCACAATGACTAGGTTTTGGTTCTCGACCTTTACTGCTAAAACTTCCACTACGTCATTTGAGGCATTAAGCAGTTCTGTGCAAACAAGTGACTCTGCAATGTACAGGCCAACCCCCCCCTTTTGCCTGTTCACTCTGTCACATCTGTATAGGTTGTAACCTGGGATCCATATTTCGTTGTCCAAGTGATCCTTTATGTGGGTCTCAGTGAAAGCCGCGAACATTGCCTTTGCCTCTGCAAGCAGTCCACGGATGAAAGGTATTTTGTTGTTTGTTGCTGGCTTTAGACCCTGTATATTTGCAAAG
Organism: Cherax quadricarinatus; assembly: GCF_038502225.1. NCBI lineage: Eukaryota > Metazoa > Arthropoda > Malacostraca > Decapoda > Parastacidae > Cherax > Cherax quadricarinatus. The sequence goes on from NC_091298.1 coordinate 45,336,224, forward strand.
AAGAATGTTATCGGACTGGTGGTATTGTTGGTACTGGGGGGGGATTTTTTTTCCGGCATTAGTATCTGTATCTGTTGGTTTGGAGTGGAGGCCATCGACTGTGGTTCCACTCCAGGAATGACTGGATTTGGTGTACGATTTCTGCCATTTCCTGCCAGTTTTTTTTCCTTCCTGGCACTAAAAAACCTCTCCCTCTTGAGTGGCTGTGGCTACCCAGGTTTTCCCATGGCCTGGATGTTTTGTATCTTTTTGTCCCCTTTAGATGGTATGCCTGGCAATTTAAGTTATAGCACAGTCTTTCCTGTACTGAAGAGGTACACATTTCAGGGTGAAAAAGCTTACAGGAAGGGAGTTTGCATTTTCCTGTTGTCATATGGGCATGACATTTTCTAGGGTGGTCATAGTTGCATGTCCCATCTGTTTTTCCAGATTTCCCATGCCAGCAGATACCAAGTGCATAGTATGTGCACAGGCTTGGTTTCCGTTTGCCTTGGGTTTCTGTGACTGTATTCCCTGTTGGTGCATGTTTCCCTGTCTTATTCCTATCCTCCCTAGCACCAACAATGGAGCTCCCACCAGTTGTTTTTGGTAATTTATCCTCACTATTGCTATTGGAGTCCTCTTGTTTGCTATTTCCTGCGGTATTTCTAGTTTGCAATATTGGTTTTATCTTATCTTTGACTACACTTGTTTCCCTACTATGGCTCCTGTCCTCTATGAGGTCATTTATATGTATTCCTTCCTGCGTATAATTCCCGACTACCTGGACAAAATCTCCAGCTTCACCATTACTGTCTCCCAGGACAGTATCTCCAGCTTCACCATTTCTGTCTCCCAGGACAGCACCTCCAGCTTCACCATTACTGTCTCCCAGGACAGCACTATCAGCCCCACATTTACTGACTACCAGGACATCACCTCCAGCCTTACAGTTTGTGACTACATGGCCAGTATCAAGGGCAGTACCATTCAGCCCAGACTTTTTATGTTCCCATCTGTTGTAGAAAGCTTTCAGGTTTTCTGCACATACTGTGTTGCTTCTGCACACAGTGTTGCTTCTGCACACACACACTGTGTTGCTTCTGCACACACACACTGTGTTGCTTCTGCACACACACTGTGTTGCTTTGCACACACTGTTGCTTCTGCACACTGTGTTGCTTCTGCACACAGTGTTGCTTCTGCGCACACACACACTGTGTTGCTTCTGCACACACACAGTGTTGCTTCTGCACACACACACAGTGTTGCTTCTGCACACACTGTGTTGCTTCTGCGCACACACACACTGTGTTGCTTCCGCACACACACACAGTGTTGCTTCTGCATACACACACTGTGTTGCTTCTGCACACACACACAGTGTTGCTTCTGCACACACACACTGTGTTGCTTCTGCACACACGCACTGTGTTGCTTCTGCACACACACACTGTGTTGCTTCTGCACACACACAGTGTTGCTTCTGCACACAGTGTTGCTTCTGCACACACACTGTGTTGCTTCTGCACACACACACTGTGTTGCTTCTGCACACACACACTGTGTTGCTTCTGCACGCAGTGTTGCTTCACACACACACTGTGTTGCTTCTGCACACACACACTGTGTTGCTTCTGCACACACACACTGTGTTGCTTCTGCACACACACACTGTGTTGCTTCTGCACACACACACTGTGTTGCTTCTGCACACACACACTGTGTTGCTTCTGCACACACACACTGTGTTGCTTCTGCACACACACACTGTGTTGCTTCTGCACACACACACAGTGTTGCTTCTGCACACACATTGTGTTGCTTCTGCACACAAACACACTGTGTTGTTTCTGCACACTGTGTTGCTTCTGCACACACTGTGTTGCTTCTGCACACACTGTGTTGCTTCTGCACACACTGTGTTGCTTCTGCACACACTGTGTTGCTTCTGCACACACTGTGTTGCTTCTGCACACACTCTGTTGCTTCTGCGCACTGTGTTGCTTCTGCGCACTGTGTTGCTTCTGCGCACTGTGTTGCTTCTGAGTCAAAAAAGGAGAATTAGTGTGCATTACCTAGCAGAGTTTACTGCCAGAGGGGAATCATAGGCCTGTTTTCCGTGTGAAAAAAATAATAATAATTGAACTTTGTGTCAGAGGAAAGAAAGTCTCCCTGAAAGCATTGAGTATACATAGTGTATAGTGTATACTACAGTGGCTCCCTAGTATATTGATGATAAAGGCTAAAGTGTCATTTGAAAACAGGTGAATTTGTAAATGAAGTGATAAGCCTATAGAGGCAGGTGCCAGAAGTCGCCAGAAACTTACTACAGGTCAGCTGTTTTTAATAATCTTCCTGGCCTGCTAGTGTACTCGCATATAATCTAGTGATACCAGTGAATAGCAGAATACAGTGTTGTAGTAGCAACTAACCAGTATTATAATGGTACTTAGTGGAGTGGAGTGACTTTCATTAGTTTCTTTTTCTTGAAATACGAGACGTTACTGTGAATTTCATATAACCTGTAGTTACCAGCGGTCGCAATATACACAACGAGAAGCAATTATTACTACAGAAAAAGCGTCCTTCCTCCAAAATTTGCACCAGTCAACTATAGTGATAATATAGCATTTATTGTGGTGGAGACGGAAAAAACAAAAATAGAAAAGCCAGATACAGCGATTGATAAACAAAGAGGTCGACTGTACGTCATTGTAGGAGCTGCCAGATATCACCGGCTCTTCAACACGCAAGTTATACTTTTGTATCAGTCAAATCACATATTACTCGGGTAGATAATTTCCAGTAGATCCTTCATGTGTTAGCTCAAATCACCGACCAGTATGTTTTAAATAAGTGACCCACTGATCAGAGCAGATCGACTGGTCCGAACCCTTGACTGGTCCGAACCCTTGACTGGTCCGAACCCTTGACTGGTCCGAACCCGGGACTGGTTTCAAACAGTTTCGTTGGACAATAAAGCAGACTGTAAACGGATGGGTTTGTAGGCGCCCTTATAAACACAAACATTAAAAATCAGGAACGTGACGGTAAGCTGTCCAATATACAAATAGAGTTAGAAACAGAAATACAAATAGCTAGAGCTTCATTTAAGGTTATTAATATAATATTCAAGAGGTTGCTAGTAGAATTGCAGTAAATCAACCATTCAAATCATTATGAAGCTGTGTGTAGTCTGTGGTCAGTCAAACAAACGGGCTTCCACATGGATAAATTGTCATTTTTGTGGAAATTGGTGTCACGCTCCTTGTGCAGATATTCCAGAACTAGCTACAAGCAGTATTAAAACAGAGAAGTGTTTTTGGGTATGCCCAAATGAGGAAAATCTGTGGACTAAAATCACAAGGGTATTAAAAGAGGATAACATCAAAGCTGCTTTCATAGAAAACCTGGAAGCTTTTTACAACAGATGGGAACATAAAAAGTCTGGGCTGAATGGTACTGCCCTTGATACTGGCCATGTAGTCACAAACTGTAAGGCTGGAGGTGATGTCCTGGTAGTCAGTAAATGTGGGGCTGATAGTGCTGTCCTGGGAGACAGTAATGGTGAAGCTGGAGGTGCTGTCCTGGGAGACAGAAATGGTGAAGCTGGAGATACTGTCCTGGGAGACAGTAATGGTGAAGCTGGAGATTTTGTCCAGGTAGTCGGGAATTATACGCAGGAAGGAATACATATAAATGACCTCATAGAGGACAGGAGCCATAGTAGGGAAACAAGTGTAGTCAAAGATAAGATAAAACCAATATTGCAAACTAGAAATACCGCAGGAAATAGCAAACAAGAGGACTCCAATAGCAATAGTGAGGATAAATTACCAAAAACAACTGGTGGGAGCTCCATTGTTGGTGCTAGGGAGGATAGGAATAAGACAGGGAAACATGCACCAACAGGGAATACAGTCACAGAAACCCAAGGCAAACGGAAACCAAGCCTGTGCACATACTATGCACTTGGTATCTGCTGGCATGGGAAATCTGGAAAAACAGATGGGACATGCAACTATGACCACCCTAGAAAATGTCATGCCCATATGACAACAGGAAAATGCAAACTCCCTTCCTGTAAGCTTTTTCACCCTGAAATGTGTACCTCTTCAGTACAGGAAAGACTGTGCTATAACTTAAATTGCCAGGCATACCATCTAAAGGGGACAAAAAGATACAAAACATCCAGGCCATGGGAAAACCTGGGTAGCCACAGCCACTCAAGAGGGAGAGGTTTTTTAGTGCCAGGAAGGAAAAAAAACTGGCAGGAAATGGCAGAAATCGTACACCAAATCCAGTCATTCCTGGAGTGGAACCACAGTCGATGGCCTCCACTCCAAACCAACAGATACAGATACTAATGCCGGAAAAAAAATCCCCCCCCAGTACCAACAATACCACCAGTCCGATAACATTCTTCTTTGCAAATATACAGGGTCTAAAGCCAGCAACAAACAACAAAATACCTTTCATCCGTGGACTGCTTGCAGAGGCAAAGGCAATGTTCGCGGCTTTCACTGAGACCCACATAAAGGATCACTTGGACAACGAAATATGGATCCCAGGTTACAACCTATACAGATGTGACAGAGTGAACAGGCAAAAGGGGGGGGGTTGGCCTGTACATTGCAGAGTCACTTGTTTGCACAGAACTGCTTAATGCCTCAAATGACGTAGTGGAAGTTTTAGCAGTAAAGGTCGAGAACCAAAACCTAGTCATTGTGGTAGTCTACAAGCCTCCGGATGCAACATCCCAGCAATTCCAGGAACAGCTGTTAAAAATTGACCACTGTCTGGAAAATCTTCCAGCTCCTGCACCCAACATCTTGCTCCTGGGGGATTTCAACTTAAGGCACCTAAAATGGAGGAATATAGCAAATAATATTGTTGCAGTAATAACACCAGGAGGCAGCACTGATGAAAACTCACACTCACACGAGCTTTTAAATCTCTGCACAAAATTCAATTTAAACCAGCAAATAATAGAGCCTACTAGACTGGAGAATACACTAGACCTCATCTTCACTAACAATGATGATCTGATAAGAAATGTCACCATATCAAAAACAATATACTCAGATCACAACATAATTGAGGTTCAGACATGTATGCGTGGAGCCCCAGACCGACAAAATGAGACTAGTCACGAGGGAGCATTCACCAAATTCAACTTCAATAACAAAAACATAAAGTGGGACCAAGTAAACCAAGTCCTAACCGATATAAGCTGGGAAGATATACTAAGCAACACAGACCCAAACTTATGCCTAGAACAGATTAACTTGGTGGCACTCGATGTATGCACAAGGCTTATTCCTCTAAGAAAAAGGAGGAGTAGATGTAAAATAGAAAGAGACAGGCGCTCCCTTTACAGGCGACGGAAAAGAATAACAGAGCGGCTAAAAGAGGTCAATATATCTGAAATGCGCAGGGAGACACTGGTCAGAGAAATAGCAAGCATCGAACTTAAGCTAAAAGAATCCTTTAGGAGTCAGGAATCGCGGGAAGAACTAAAAGCCATAAATGAAATCGAAAGAAACCCAAAGTATTTCTTCTCCTATGCCAAATCAAAATCGAGAACAACGTCCAGTATTGGGCCCCTACTTAAACAAGATGGGTCCTACACAGATGACAACAAGGAAATGAGTGAGCTACTCAAGTCCCAATATGACTCAGTTTTTAGCAAGCCGCTAACCAGACTGAGAGTCGAAGATCAAAATGAATTTTTTATGAGAGAGCCACAAAATTTGATTAACACAAGCCTATCCGATGTTATCCTGACGCCAAATGACTTCGAACAGGCGATAAATGACATGCCCATGCACTCTGCCCCAGGGCCAGACTCATGGAACTCTGTGTTCATCAAGAACTGCAAGAAGCCCCTATCACGAGCCTTTTCCATCCTATGGAGAGGGAGCATGGACACGGGGGTCGTCCCTCAGTTACTAAAAACAACAGACATAGCCCCACTCCACAAAGGGGGCAGTAAAGCAACAGCAAAGAACTACAGACCAATAGCACTAACATCCCATATCATAAAAATCTTTGAAAGGGTCCTAAGAAGCAAGATCACCACCCATCTAGAAACCCATCAGTTACACAACCCAGGGCAACATGGGTTTAGAACAGGTCGCTCCTGTCTGTCTCAACTACTGGATCACTACGACAAGGTCCTAAATGCACTAGAAGACAAAAAGAATGCAGATGTAATATATACAGACTTTGCAAAAGCCTTCGACAAGTGTGACCATGGCGTAATAGCGCACAAAATGCGCGCTAAAGGAATAACAGGAAAAGTCGGTCGATGGATCTATAATTTCCTCACTAACAGAACACAGAGAGTAGTCGTCAACAGAGTAAAGTCCGAGGCAGCTACGGTGAAAAGCTCTGTTCCACAAGGCACAGTACTAGCTCCCATCTTGTTCCTCATCCTCATATCCGACATAGACAAGGATGTCAGCCACAGCACCGTGTCTTCCTTTGCAGATGACACCCGAATCTGCATGACAGTGTCTTCCATTGCAGACACTGCAAGGCTCCAGGCGGACATCAACCAAATCTTTCAGTGGGCTGCAGAAAACAATATGAAGTTCAACGATGAGAAATTCCAATTACTCAGATATGGTAAACATGAAGAAATTAAATCTTCATCAGAGTACAAAACAAATTCTGGCCACAAAATAGAGCGAAACACCAACGTCAAAGACCTGGGAGTGATTATGTCGGAGGATCTCACCTTCAAGGACCATAACATTGTATCAATCGCATCTGCTAGAAAAATGACAGGATGGATAATGAGAACCTTCAAAACTAGGGAGGCCAAGCCCATGATGACACTCTTCAGGTCACTTGTTCTATCTAGGCTGGAATATTGCTGCACTCTAACAGCACCTTTCAAGGCAGGTGAAATTGCCGACCTAGAAAATGTACAGAGAACTTTCACGGCGCGCATAACGGAGATAAAACACCTCAATTACTGGGAGCGCTTGAGGTTTCTAAACCTGTATTCCCTGGAACGCAGGAGGGAGAGATACATGATTATATACACCTGGAAAATCCTAGAGGGACTAGTACCGAACTTGCACACGAAAATCACTCACTACGAAAGCAAAAGACTTGGCAGACGATGCACCATCCCCCCAATGAAAAGCAGGGGTGTCACTAGCACGTTAAGAGACCATACAATAAGTGTCAGGGGCCCGAGACTGTTCAACTGCCTCCCAGCACACATAAGGGGGATTACCAACAGACCCCTGGCAGTCTTCAAGCTGGCACTGGACAAGCACCTAAAGTCAGTTCCTGATCAGCCGGGCTGTGGCTCGTACGTTGGTTTGCGTGCAGCCAGCAGCAACAGCCTAGTTGATCAGGCGCTGATCCACCGGGAGGCCTGGTCACGGACCGGGCCGCGGGGGCGTTGGCCCCCGAAGCTCTCTCCAGGCAAGCTCTCTCCAGGTAAACTGTGTTGTTTCTGCGCACTGTGTTGCTTCTGCACACACTGTGTTGCTTCTGCACACAGTGTTGCTTCTGCACACAGTGTTGCTTCTGCACACACTGTGTTGCTTCTGCACACACACACTGTGTTGCTTCTGCACACACACACTGTGTTGCTTCTGCACACACACACTGTGTTGCTTCTGCACACACACACTGTGTTGCTTCTGCACACACACTGTGTTGCTTCTGCACACACTGTTGCTTCTGCACACACTGTGTTGCTTCTGCGCACACACACACTGTGTTGCTTCTGCGCACACACACACTGTGTTGCTTCTGCACACACACACAGTGTTGCTTCTGCACACACACAGTGTGTTGCTTCTGCATACACACACTGTGTTGCTTCTGCACACACACACAGTGTTGCTTCTGCACACACACAGTGTGTTGCTTCTGCACACACGCACTGTGTTGCTTCTGCACACACACACTGTGTTGCTTCTGCACACACACACTGTGTTGCTTCTGCACACACACTGTGTTGCTTCTGCACACACACACTGTGTTGCTTCTGCACACACACACTGTGTTGCTTCTGCACGCAGTGTTGCTTCACACACACACTGTGTTGCTTCTGCACACACACATTTGTGTTGCTTCTGCACACACACACTGTGTTGCTTCTGCACACACACACTGTGTTGCTTCTGCACACACACACTGTGTTGCTTCTGCACACACACACTGTGTTGCTTCTGCACACACTGTGTTGCTTCTGCACACACACACTGTGTTGCTTCTGCACACACACACTGCGTTGCTTCTGCACACACACACTGCGTTGCTTCTGCACGCAGTGTTGCTTCTGCACACAGTGTGTTGCTTCTGTACACACAGTGTGTTGCTTCTGAACACACAGTGTGTTGCTTCTGAACACACAGTGTGTTGCTTCTGCACACACTGTGTTGCTTCTGCATACAGTGCGTGTTGCTTCTGCACACAGTGTTGCTTCTGCACACACACTGCGTTGCTTCTGCACACACACACTGCGTTGCTTCTGCACACACACACACTGCGTTGCTTCTGCACGCAGTGTTGCTTCTGCAGACAGTGTGTGTTGCTTCTGCAGACAGAGTGTGTTGCTTCTGCACACAGTGTGTTGCTTCTGCACACAGTGTGTGTTGCTTCTGCACACAGAGTGTGTTGCTTCTGCACACAGAGTGTGTTGCTTCTGCACACAGAGTGTGTTGCTTCTGCACACAGTGTGTTGCTTCTGCACACAGTGTGTGTTGCTTCTGCACACAGAGTGTGTTGCTTCTGCACACAGAGTGTGTTGCTTCTGCACGCAGAGTGTGTTGCTTCTGCACGCAGAGTGTGTAGCTTCTGCACGCAGAGTGTGTTGCTTCTGCACGCAGAGTGTGTTGCTTCTGCACGCAGAGTGTGTTGCTTCTGCACGCAGAGTGTGTTGCTTCTGCACGCAGAGTGTGTTGCTTCTGCACGCAGAGTGTGTTGCTTCTGCACGCAGAGTGTGTTGCTTCTGCACGCAGAGTGTGTTGCTTCTGCACGCAGAGTGTGTTGCTTCTGCACGCAGAGTGTGTTGCTTCTGCACGCAGAGTGTGTTGCTTCTGCACGCAGAGTGTGTTGCTTCTGCACGCAGAGTGTGTTGCTTCTGCACGCAGAGTGTGTTGCTTCTGCACGCAGAGTGTGTTGCTTCTGCACGCAGAGTGTGTTGCTTCTGCACGCAGAGTGTGTTGCTTCTGCACGCAGAGTGTGTTGCTTCTGCACGCAGAGTGTGTTGCTTCTGCACGCAGAGTGTGTTGCTTCTGCACACAGTGTGTGTTGCTTCTGCACACAGTGTGTGTTGCTTCTGCACACAGTGTGTGTTGCTTCTGCACACAGTGTGTGTTGCTTCTGCACACAGTGTGTGTTGCTTCTGCACACAGTGTGTGTTGCTTCTGCACACTGTTGCTTCTGCACACTGTGTTGCTTCTGCACACTGTGTTGCTTCTGCACACTGTGTTGCTTCTGCACACTGTGTTGCTTCTGCACACTGTGTTGCTTCTGCACACTGTGTTGCTTCTGCACACTGTGTTGCTTCTGCACACTGTGTTGCTTCTGCTCACTGTGTTGCTTCTGCACACGGTATGTTGCTTCTACCTACACACACACACACACACACACACACACTGTACTGTAAGGTGTTTGACATAGTTCCACACTGCCAACCCCCCCCCCCCCCCGATCCCTCTTTACTGTACTGTCTCTCTCTGTCTCTCTCTCTCTCTGTCTGTCTGTCTCTCTCTGTCTCTCTCTCTGTCTCTCTCTGTCTGTCTCTGTCTCTGTCTATCTGTCTCTGTCTCTCTTCCCCCACCTCCCTCCCTCCCTCTATCTACCTACCAATTTTTCTCCATCTCTTCCTCTCCACCATCAATTTCACCCCCCCTTGCCAATATGTCCCCCCACCCACCTCCAAGCGCACTAATCCCTCTTCCTCTGTCACTGTCCCCTTCCCACTCTATATCCTTCTCCCCCTCTCCATACCTCCCTCCCCTTTCCCTCATAACAAACACACACATTACTTTTACTATAATTTTCTTATCACTACTGATATTTAGTGGCTTAAGACACACAGTGTTGCTTCCACAAGATTTCTCTTACGAACACGCTTCCTTCTCCTACGTTATTGCTTCTACATTCTCCTCTGCTGCATTTTCTTCTCGTGGTCCTACTTAACCTTCTCCAGCCATTAAAAAAAAATCGCAGTTAGGAAACAGCCCACTGGGAAGAGATACTTCATCTCTACAGAACATGACCTTAAAACATTCCTAAGTGAGGCTGGACTAACAGAATCAGAGTAAAGTGCAGATAATACCCATAGTCCACCGTTAGTGTTATATTGTCATAAATTTGTGCCCCCCTAAAATTCAAATACCCCCAACTACTTTTCATTGTCATTGTTGTATTCAACGACCATTCTACCTCATAGTCTTAATTTGTTTAATATCTACAGAATCTATCTCCTGTTTTTTACAACTTACCGCATCACTGTTCCATCTTATTTTATTATAAACTATCCATAACTTGTCCTCAATAATTCTACCTCACTTTAAGAAATACTCAATTGCCCAATTTTATTCTAAATCCCTATTATTGCCCAATTTTGCTTTAAACTATATTGATCAAACTTATTGTAAACTTCTTTTATTGACCATTTTATTCTATACTTTTTTAAACTAGTATTTTCAACTACAACATTTATATTATCCTGTCTACCATCTTACTAGCATATTATAACCAAGTCATTGCCATTTTTATTTTTATCATTTTTTTTTATTATTATTATTCTTTTGCTACCTTAACTTGTGTATTTTATCCTGTCAATTTAAATCTAGTTATACTCTAATTCTTGTAAACAACTTATATAAGACCTTAGTGCAATTACAATTGAGAGTCTTGTGCCTTTTTTATATTACTACATTAAACACAGTTGTACTATAGTCAATACCAAATTCACTATATTAGACCATAGTGCAATTACTAGTGAGAGACTGGTGCTATTTTTAATTTGTATTTTTATATTAGATTAAATCTAGTTGTACTATAGCTCATTCTAGCTCAAAACATAGACTCCACAAAAGTCATTATATTAGACCTTAGTGCAATTACAAGTGAGAGTTTTGTTCTATTTTAAATTTGTATTTTTATATTACTAGTTTATACCTAGTTGTACTTTAGTTCATTCCAGCACAACACATAGACAACATCAACTTCATTATGTGTAGTAGTGACTATACTCTATATGACCAAAATACTCTAGCTATATACTTGTCCAAACTTCCCACCACTACAGATATCAGTACTAGAACTCAACACACAACTCAGGATATAAATAACCATAATTTAAACCTAGAAGATGATTGATCACGTTGACCCTGATCTAAACCTCCATAATCTGACACCCAATCAAAACCTATTGGAAAGTAACTGCCTTTATTACACAGCATCACAAGCCAGCACTATCCTAAACAATGCTAAAAGTCTATCAGTACTTAACTAAAACATCAGGTCCTTAAGCAAACACTATGATGACCTCCTGGCACTCCTTGAATCACTAAAGACACCCTTCTCCTGCATTATTCTTACTGAGACCTGGCTTAAGCAGGACACAATAGATATCTACCCTCTACCAGGATACACAGCAATTCACAACTGCAGACCAAACCAAGTTGGGGGTGGTATTGCAATCTATTACTCTAACCAATTATCTTGTATTAGCACCACTTGCTTTAGTGATGAATATGGGGAATACATTTTTGCTAATTTTACTGTAAAAAACCTTATAACACCTATAACAATCGGTGCCATTTACCGGATACCTCACACAAACATCCCAAATTTCAGTGAGAAATTAAAGTCACTAATAACAAACAGACAAATGAATAAGCACCACCTTCTCTTAGCTGGAGACTTCAACATCAACCTTGGCTTACTAGATGATTTCATCAACAATATGAACAACACACTTCTCATACCAACAATAACTAAACCAACCAGGCTCACTGAGACAAGTGCAACCATAATAGACCACATATGGACCAATATACTAGCCCCCCTTAAATCAGGGATAATCACAGATAGCACTACAGACCACTACCCTACCTTCCTCCTGACAAACATTAGTAAACCACCACTTGAATTCAACAAAGTCTCATTTAGACTCCATGACGAGGCCTCAATAAGGAAGTTCACAGCTGACCTAGAGATTGTTGACTGGCCTACAGAATTCTCCAAGGCCAATGGTATTGATGACTGGACAGACATTTTTCTTAACAAATTACTTAGACTATACAACAAACATTGTCCTATAAAAACGAAACAGATCACAAACAAACGGCTTGGTTGCCCATGGCTAACCAGTACCATTCTGAAATCCATTGACAAGAAACACCAGTATGAAAAGCAATATAGACAGGGCTTAATACACAAAGATATTCTTAAACACTATTCATCAGTTCTCACCAAAGTAATAAAGAAAGCCAAACAACTATACTACTCCAGTAGATTCACAGACACTAGAGGAGATATAAAAAAAGACCTGGAAAACACTCTCTCAGATTCTAGGGACCCACAAACTGAAAAAAACAAGAATATTGTCCTAACTAAACCTAATGAAACACCACTACATCCCACTGACACAGCTAACAAGATAAACGACTTCTTCTCAACCATAGGATCTAATCTCGCCAATAAAATCCCACATAACAATACCCATGCTGGGGACTACCTAGATGGGAATTTCCCAAATTCCTTCTATCTTGCACCAACTGAGCCCTCGGAAGTCACCGAGATTATAAAGTCACTTAAAAACAACTCAGGGAATCTGTCTAATGTCCCACCATTACTGTACAAGCGAGCGGCCCATATCCTTTTGCATGCTATTTCATTACTTTTTAAAAAGTCACTAGAAACTAGCACCTTCCCGAAACTACTCAAGATGGCAAGGGTTACACCAATACATAAAGGTGGTGACCCTACAGACTTAAACAACTATAGGCCAATATCAAACTTACCATTGCTATCCAAAATCTTTGAGAAACTCGTGCACAGGAGACTATATTCATTTATAACAACACAAAACATACTCAACCCCTGCCAATTTGGATTCAGGAAAAATAAAAGCACTAATGATGCAATCATAAAAATGCTAGATCTGCTTTACACAGCATTGGAAAATAAGGAGTATCCACTAGGAATTTTTATTGACCTAAGAAAAGCTTTTGACACAGTAGACCACGACATCCTACTCCACAAACTTGACCATTACGGTATAAGAGGCCATGCGCTTGCTTATTTCAAATCTTACCTTACTAATAGGTATCAGTATGTCACCATTAAAGACACAGCATCAACAACACGGCCACTTGATACTGGAGTTCCGCAGGGAAGTGTCCTTGGTCCCCTGCTCTTCCTCATATACATCAATGATCTTCCAAACGTATCCCAACACCTGAACCCCATTCTCTTTGCTGACGACACGACTTATGTCATCTCTCACCCTAATCTTGCCACCCTCAACACCATTGTTAACGAGGAGCTGATCAAAATATCGACTTGGATGACAGCCAATAAACTTACGCTTAACACTGACAAAACCTACTATATTATGTTTGGTAGCAGAGCAGGAGATGCACAAATTAACATTAAGATCGACAACACTCTAATTACCAGACATAATGAGGGCAAATTCCTAGGCCTATACCTTGACAACAACCTGAATTTCAGCACCCATATCCAACACATAACCAAAAAAGTATCCAAAACGGTTGGGATCCTCTCCAAGATACGATACTACGTGCCGCAAAATGCCCTTCTCACACTATACCACTCACTTATTTATCCATACCTCACCTATGCTATTTGTGCTTGGGGATCAACTGCAGCAACACACCTAAAGCCAATAATAACCCAACAAAAAGCTGCAGTAAGAATAATCACTAAATCCCATCCCTGGCAACACCCCCCCCCCACTCTTCATAGATCTAAACTTACTCCCTGTTCAGTACATCCACACTTACTACTGTGCAATCTACATCTACAGGACCTTAAACTCCAATATCAACCTTGACCTAAAACGCTTTCTTGATAGTTGTGACAGAACCCACAGGCATAACACCAGACACAAACATCTCTACGACATTCCCCGTGTCCGACTAAACCTTTACAAAAATTCAATGTATGTCAAAGGCCCTAAAATCTGGAACACCCTACCTGAGAACTCTAGAACTGCAGACACATTCATCACCTTCAAAACTACCATTAGAAAACATCTTATCTCCCTGATACACCCCATCAACTAACTACACGAATACCACCTGGTGGTTCACACTTACACTCACTCACCCATTTGACCATAAACAGAAATATTAATCTCAATCTTAAAATAATGAATCCTATGATACTCCAATACTGAAACTATGTACTGTGCAAAAACAAAAGCATTCACATTGCTAAACTCACAAACTAGTATTTAGTCACTTAGCCATAATACCAACTTACCTCATAATTTGTAATATCTTAAAAAAAAGAATTAAACTAAGTCTGCCCGAAATGCCTAGCCATGCTAGGCGTTCTAGTGGTACACTCTGTAATCATTATTTAACTACATGTAAACCACACAACAACCTAATTCTGTAAATTCAACTTTGTAATCTTTATAGAGAATAAACTTTGAAATTGAATTTGAACTCTCCTCTGCACTTCATCTTCCTCCTCTCCTATCGTATCCTTTCATCCCTCACCTTCTCTTCTTCCTTCTTATCTACTATTTTGCTACAAGTAGTAAAGTTATGGTCAGGTTATGGGTAACTGTCTTACCATCGTCACCATCTTATATTCCTGTAAAATTAAATCTTAAAAATATTCCACTAAATTGTGATCTGTTGTGATGATCATCAGGGATTTATTATCAAGAATCACTTGCCTATTTCTTCAGTTGGTCCTCCTGGGTGTAGTGTTGGTGGCACCTGGGTGTAGCGTTGGTGGCACCTGGGTGTAGCGTTGGTGGCACCTGGGTGTAGCGTTGGTGGCACCTGGGTGTAGCGTTAGTGGCACCTGGGTGTAGTGTTGGTGGCACCTGGGTGTAGCGTTGGTGGCACCTGGGTGTAGCGTTAGTGGCACCTGGGTGTAGCGTTGGTGGCACCTGGGTGTAGTGTTGGTGGCACCTGGGTGTAGCGTTGGTGGCACCTGGGTGTAGTGTTGGTGGCACCTGGGTGTAGCGTTGGTGGCACCTGGGTGTAGCGTTGGTGGCACCTGGGTGTAGTGTTGGTGGCACCTGGGTGTAGCGTTGGTGGCACCTGGGTGTAGTGTTGGTGGCACCTGGGTGTAGCGTTGGTGGCACCTAGGTGTAGTGTTGGTGGCACCTGGGTGTAGCGTTGGTGGCACCTGGGTGTAGCGTTGGTGGCACCTGGGTGTAGCGTTGGTGGCACCTGGGTGTAGTGTTGGTGGCACCTGGGTGTAGCGTTGGTGGCACCTGGGTGTAGCGTTGGTGGCACCTGGGTGTAGCGTTGGTGGCACCTGGGTGTAGCGTTGGTGGCACCTGGGTGTAGCGTTGGTGGCACCTGGGTGTAGCGTTGGTGGCACCTGGGTGTAGCGTTAGTGGCACCTGGGTGTAGTGTTGGTGGCACCTGGGTGTAGCGTTGGTGGCACCTGGGTGTAGCGTTGGTGACAAGTGGGTGTAGCGTTGGTGGCACCTGGGTGTAGCGTTGGTGGCACCTGGGTGTAGCGTTGGTGGCACCTGGGTGTAGCGTTGGTGGCACCTGGGTGTAGCGTTGGTGGCACCTGCGTGTTGCGTTGGTGGCACCTGGGTGTAGCGTTGGTGGCACCTGGGTGTAGCGTTGGTGGCACCTGGGTGTAGCGTTGGTGGCACCTGGGTGTAGTGTTGGCACCTGGGTGTAGCGTTGGTGGCACCTGGGTGTAGCGTTGGTGGCACCTGGGTGTAGCGTTGTTTGCACCTGGGTGTAGTTGTCGTAGTACCTGGGTGTAGTTGTCGTAGTTCCTGGGTGTAGTTGTCGAAGTACGTGGATGTAGTTGACGTACTTTGTTTCGTTGTCGTAGTACTTGGGTGTAATTGTCGTAGTACCTGGGTATAGTTATCGTAGCACCTGGGTGTAGTTGTCATAGTTCCTGGGTGTAGTGGTGGTGGTATTACCTGGGTGTAGTTGTCGTAGTTCCTGGGTGTAGTGGTGGTAGTACCTGGGTGTACTTTCGTAGTACTTGGACATAGTTGTCGTAGTACCTTTGTGTAGTTGTCGTAGTACCTGGGTGTAGTTGTCGTAGTACCTGGGTGTATTTGACGTAGTTCCTGTGTGTAGTCGTAGTACCTGGGTGTAGTTTTCGTAGTACCTGGGTGTAGTTGTCGTAGTACCTGGGTGTAGTTGTCGTAGTACCTGGGTGTAGTTGTCGTAGTTCCTGGGTGTAGTTGTCGTAGTACCTGGGTGTAGTTGTCGTAGTACCTGGGTGTAGTTGTCGTAGTTCCTGGGTGTAGTTGTCATAGTTCCTGGGTGTAGTTGTCATAGTTCCTGGGTGTAGTTGTCATAGTTCCTGGGTGTAGTTGTCATAGTTCCTGGGTGTAGTTGTCATAGTTCCTGGGTGTAGTTGTCATAGTTCCTGGGTGTAGTTGTCATAGTTCCTGGGTGTAGTTGTCATAGTTCCTGTGTGTAGTTGTCATAGTTCCTGTGTGTAGTTGTCATAGTTCCTGGGTGTAGTTGTCATAGTTCCTGTGTGTAGTTGTCATAGTTCCTGGGTGTAGTTGTCATAGTTCCTGGGTGTAGTTGTCATAGTTCCTGGGTGTAGTTGTCATAGTTCCTGGGTGTAGTTGTCATAGTACCTGGGTGTAGTTGTCATAGTTCCTAGGTGTATTTGACGTTGTTCCTGGGTGTAGTTGTCGTAGTACCTGGGTGTAGTTGTCATAGTTCCTGGGTGTATTTGACGTAGTTCCTGGGTGTAGTTGTCGTAGTACCTGGGTGTAGTTGTCATAGTTCCTGTGTGTAGTCGTAGTTCCTGTGTGTAGTCGTAGTTCCTGGGTGTAGTTGTCGTAGTTCCTGGGTGTAGTTGTCATAGTTCCTGTGTGTAGTCGTAGTACCTGGGTGTAGTTGTCATAGTTCCTGTGTGTAGTCGTAGTTCCTGGGTGTAGTCATAGTTCCTGGGTGTAGTCGTAGTTCCTGTGTGTAGTCGTAGTACCTGGGTGTAGTCGTAGAACCTTGGTGTTGTAGCTCTGTTACGACTTAATCTTCACCGTAACAATAGGGGCACAAATAACTCCATTTTTTGTTAGTTTTATTTTATTACCAATCATTTAGCTTCATTGGTATTTGGTTAGTGAATTAAAATAACCACAAGCAATTATAAATGAAACACTATACAGCAAGAAAGCCAATCTTACGTTCAAATTCTCATTAACAGAGTATGATACAATAATTTCAATTAATAATCTACTAATCTCACCATTTAACTTTTTTAGAAAGGTCTGAGGTAACGAAATATTTATCTTTCATAAGTGACATGAATTACCAGACTTTAGGAAACTAATGGCAAAGGCAAGACAATAGACTTGGTTTAAAGTTTTAGTTTAAGCTAGGAGCTTTGTGTTGAAGACCCGTACCGAGTCAGAGCTAGGAGCTGACTCTCTCACTCAACTACTTCATAGTATGACTTCAGCTCGGCCAGAAGGCGACGCGTGGCGTCAATTCTAGAACCACCAATTGGTCACTACAGTAGTGGTTACACATTCGTAATACCTAACCTAATAGTATAATATTACAGTTATAATAATGGTTCGCGATATATTATTACAGAACTTATTTTAACCAGGCCTTTTATTTTTGTATATAATGGAGTGAAGTAGGGGCGCGTAACAAGCTCCTGGGTGTAGTTTTCCTAGTACCTGGGTGTAGTTGTCGTAGTTCCTGGGTGTAGTGGTGGAAGTACCTTGCTGTAAGATTGGAGGTGGTGCCAGTGAGTGATGGAAGTGTTGCCAGTAATGGAGGTAGTGCCAGTAATGGAGGTGGTGCCAGTGAGTAATGGAGGTGGTGCCAGTAATGGAGGTGGTGCCAGTAATGGAGGTGGTGCCAGTAATGGAGGTGGTGCCAGTAATGGAGGTGGTGCCAGTAATGGAGGTGGTGCCAGTGAGTAATGGTCATTGGTACATATATAAAGATGATAGATGCCTCAGAAGCCGCAGTATCTGTCAGCAGAGCAAGCATGACTCGTCTCGTGTTCATTGTGGCAAGCCTGGCTCTCCTTGGTATGTAGTCAAGATTTCTTTGTGCACTGCCTATGATCAGTGTGTGTTCTATTGCTAAACAGTTTGTGTACAGCCTTTGATCTGTGTTCTGTTGCTAAACAGTTTGTGTACTACCTGTGATCTGCGTTCTGTTGCTAAACAGTTTGTGTACAGCCTGTGATCTGTGTGTTCTGTTGCTAAACAGTTTGTGTACTGCCTGTGAGCTGTGTGTGTTCTGTTGCTAAACAGTTTGTGTACAGCCTGTGAGCTGTGTGTGTTCTGTTGCTAAACAGTTTGTGTACAGCCTGTGAGCTGTGTGTGTTCTGTTGCTAAACAGTTTGTGTACAGCCTGTGAGCTGTGTGTGTTCTGTTGCTAAACAGTTTGTGTACTGATGGTGATGAGTATATTGTACTGGCCTGCCTCATGTTCATTATATACATATTCAATAACAACACTGTGACTAGCCGAGGGCTAAAACTTGTGTTGATTTGGCCTGCCTCATGGTCAGCGAAAATTCCACGAAGCTCTAACCCACAGGACCACCCAATCCTACAAAGATCACGCAACCAGCAGAGCTAGGTGTTGTACTGTGATCCGAGGACATACGATGGTACTCACCTATTTGTGGTTGCAGGGGTCGAGTCATAGCTCCTGGCCCCGCCTCTTCGCTGATTGGTACTAGGTTCTCTCTCTCCCTGCCGCATGAGCTTTATCATACCTCGCCTTAAAACTATGTATGGTTCCCGCCTCCACTACGTCACTTTCTATGCTATTCCACGACCTGACTACTCTATGACTGAAGAAATACTTCCTAACATCCCTTTGATTCATCTGAGTCTTCAACTTCCAATTGTGACCTTTTGTGTCTGTGTCCCTTCTCTGGAACATCCCGTCCTTTTCTGTTATGCGCAGCATTTTATATGTCGTTATCATGTCTCCCCTGACCCTCCCGTCCTCCAGTGTCGTCAGGCCGATTTCCCTCAACCTTTCTTCGTAGGACAATCCCCGTAGCTCTGGGACTAGTCTTATTGCAAACCTTTGCACTTTCTCTAATTTCCTGACGTGCTTGACTAGGTGTGGGTTCCAAACTGGTGCTGCATACTCCAGTATGGACCTGACGTAAATGGTATACAGAGTCTTGAACGAATCCTTACTGAGGTATCGGAACGCTATCCGTGGTGTGGGTGCCGCAGAGCTAATTTCATTCTATTGACCGTTTTATGTATACTTGCTAGTCGCAGTGTTGTTAGTGATTAAATACCACTCATTCGTGGTTACAATGATATATACTGCTAGTGGAGGCTAGTACACCAAACTGCTAGTGGAGGCTAGTACACCAAACTGCTAGTGGAGGCTAGTACACCAAACTGCTAGTGGAGGCTAGTACACCAAACTGCTAGTGGAGGCTAGTACACCAAACTGCTAGTGGAGGCTAGTACACCAAACTGCTAGTGGAGGCTAGTACACCAAACTGCTAGTGGAGGCTAGTACACCAAACTGCTAGTGGAGGCTAGTACACCAAACTGCTAGTGGAGGCTAGTACACCAAACTGCTAGTGGAGGCTAGTACACCAAACTGCTAGTGGAGGCTAGTACACCAAACTGCTAGTGGAGGCTAGTACACCAAACTGCTAGTGGAGGCTAGTACACCAAACTGCTAGTGGAGGCTAGTACACCAAACTGCTAGTGGAGGCTAGTACACCAAACTGCTAGTGGAGGCTAGTACACCAAACTGCTAGTGGAGGCTAGTACACCAAACTGCTAGTGGAGGCTAGTACACCAAACTGGGCTAGTACACCTACCTGCTAGTGGAGGCTAGTACACCAAACTGCTAGTGGAGGCTAGTACACCAAACTGCTAGTGGAGGCTAGTACACCAAACTGCTAGTGGAGGCTAGTACACCAAACTGCTAGTGGAGGCTAGTACACCAAACTGCTAGTGGAGGCTAGTACACCAAACTGCTAGTGGAGGCTAGTACACCAAACTGCTAGTGGAGGCTAGTACACCAAACTGCTAGTGGAGGCTAGTACACCAAACTGCTAGTGGAGGCTAGTACACCAAACTGCTAGTGGAGGCTAGTACACCAAACTGCTAGTGGAGGCTAGTACACCAAACTGCTAGTGGAGGCTAGTACACCAAACTGCTAGTGGAGGCTAGTACACCAAACTGCTAGTGGAGGCTAGTACACCAAACTGCTAGTGGAGGCTAGTACACCAAACTGCTAGTGGAGGCTAGTACACCAAACTGCTAGTGGAGGCTAGTACACCAAACTGCTAGTGGAGGCTAGTACACCAAACTGCTAGTGGAGGCTAGTACACCAAACTGCTAGTGGAGGCTAGTACACCAAACTGCTAGTGGAGGCTAGTACACCAAACTGCTAGTGGAGGCTAGTACACCAAACTGCTAGTGGAGGCTAGTACACCAAACTGCTAGTGGAGGCTAGTACACCAAACTGCTAGTGGAGGCTAGTACACCAAACTGCTAGTGGAGGCTAGTACACCAAACTGCTAGTGGAGGCTAGTACACCAAACTGCTAGTGGAGGCTAGTACACCAAACTGCTAGTGGAGGCTAGTACACCAAACTGCTAGTGGAGGCTAGTACACCAAACTGCTAGTGGAGGCTAGTACACCAAACTGCTAGTGGAGGCTAGTACACCAAACTGCTAGTGGAGGCTAGTACACCAAACTGCTAGTGGAGGCTAGTACACCAAACTGGGAGTAGAACGAATAATCAGAAAAAGTTTTTCGTCATAAATCAGCAGAAATTAATCTGAACATATATAAATTTTATGTTAAATAATATTAAATAAATTTAAACTGATCCATAATATATGTAGAAAGATATAGGTAAAAAAAATAAGTTACATTAAGTTAGGTTAAGTTAGGTGTTAAAGTTACGTTTTGACTAAATATATTTTGTTTTCACAGCATTATCAGTGAGAAAATATATATATATCAATTTGTATAAATTTTGAGGGGAATAGTCCTATTTTTCAAGGAGATCGGGTAATTAGGCCGAACTAATGAAGGCAGATGTTGTGGCAGTGAGTTATTAGGTAGTGTGTCATCATCTTGCTTCACACAACAAACAAACTTTTATTAATTTGTATAATAAACTACAACGTTTCTGTTTCATGAGTTTTGCGGAATTTTCTTAACCCGTCGTTCAAGTGTAGCTGAAGTGATGTCATGATGATAGCACTAGTAACTAACCGTCGTTCAAGTGTAGCTGAAGTGATGTCATGATGATAGCACTAGTAACTAACCGTCGTTCAAGTGTAGCTGAAGTGATGTCATGATGATAGCACTAGTAACTAACCGTCGTTCAAGTGTAGCTGAAGTGATGTCATGATGATAGCACTAGTAACTAACCGTCGTTCAAGTGTAGCTGAAGTGATGTCATGATGATAGCACTAGTAACTAACCGCCGTTCAAGTGTAGCTGAAGTGATGTCATGATAGCACTAGTAACTACCCGCCGTTCAAGTGTAGCTGAAGTGATGTCATGATAGCACTAGTAACTAACCGTCGTTCAAGTGTAGCTGAAGTGATGTCATGATAGCACTAGTAACTAACCGTCGTTCAAGTGTAGCTGAAGTGATGTCATGATAGCACTAGTAACTAACCGCCGTTCAAGTGTAGCTGAAGTGATGTCATGATAGCACTAGTAACTAACCGTCGTTCAAGTGTAGCTGAAGTGATGTCATGATAGCACTAGTAACTAACCGTCGTTCAAGTGTAGCTGAAGTGATGTCATGATAGCACTAGTAACTAACCGTCGTTCAAGTGTAGCTGAAGTGATGTCATGATAGCACTAGTAACTAACCGTCGTTCAAGTGTAGCTGAAGTGATGTCATGATAGCACTAGTAACTAACCGTCGTTCAAGTGTAGCTGAAGTGATGTCATGATAGCACTAGTAACTAACCGTCGTTCAAGTGTAGCTGAAGTGATGTCATGATAGCACTAGTAACTAACCGTCGTTCAAGTGTAGCTGAAGTGATGTCATGATGATAGCACTAGTAACTAACCGTCGTTCAAGTGTAGCTGAAGTGATGTCATGATAGCACTAGTAACTAACCGTCGTTCAAGTGTAGCTGAAGTGATATCATGATGATAGCACTAGTAACTAACCGTCGTTCAAGTGTAGCTGAAGTGATATCATGATGATAGCACTAGTAACTAACCGGCGTTCAAGTGTAGCTGAAGTGATGTCATGATAGCACTAGTAACTAACCGTCGTTCAAGTGTAGCTGAAGTGATGTCATGATGATAGCACTAGTAACTAACCGTCGTTCAAGTGTAGCTGAAGTGATATCATGATAGCACTAGTAACTAACCGTCGTTCAAGTGTAGCTGAAGTGATGTCATGATAGCACTAGTAACTAACCGTCGTTCAAGTGTAGCTGAAGTGATGTCATGATAGCACTAGTAACTAACCGCCGTTCAAGTGTAGCTGAAGTGATGTCATGATAGCACTAGTAACTAACCGCCGTTCAAGTGTAGCTGAAGTGATATCATGATAGCACTAGTAACTAACCGTCGTTCAAGTGTAGCTGAAGTGATGTCATGATAGCACTAGTAACTAACCGTCGTTCAAGTGTAGCTGAAGTAATGTCATGATAGCACTAGTAACTAACCGCCTTTCAAGTGTAGCTGAAGTGATGTCATGATAGCACTAGTAACTAACCGCCGTTCAAGTGTAGCTGAAGTGATGTCATGATGACAGCACTAGTAACTAACCGCCTTTCAAGTGTAGCTGAAGTGATGTCATGATAGCACTGGTAACTAACCGTCGTTCAAGTGTAGCTGAAGTGATGTCATGATAGCACTAGTAACTAACCGTCGTTCAAGTGTAGCTGAAGTGATGTCATGATGATAGCACTAGTAACTAACCGCCGTTCAAGTGTAGCTGAAGTGATGTCATGATAGCACTAGTAACTAACCGTCGTTCAAGTGTAGCTGAAGTGATGTCATGATAGCACTAGTAACTAACCGTCGTTCAAGTGTAGCTGAAGTGATGTCATGATAACACTAGTAACTAACCGTCGTTCAAGTGTAGCTGAAGTGATGTCATGATAGCACTAGTAACTAACCGTCGTTCAAGTGTAGCTGAAGTGATGTCATGATAGCACTAGTAACTAACCGTCGTGCAAGTGTAGCTGAAGTGATGTCATGATGATAGCACTAGTAACTAACCGTCGTTCAAGTGTAGCTGCAGTGATGTCATGATGATAGCACTAGTAATTAACCGTCGTGCAAGTGTAGCTGAAGTGATGTCATGATAGCACTAGTAACTAACCGTCGTTCAAGTGTAGCTGAAGTGATGTCATGATAGCACTAGTAACTAACCGTCGTTTAAGTGTAGCTGAAGTGATGTCATGATGATAGCACTAGTAACTAACCGTCGTTCAAGTGTAGCTGAAGTGATGTTATGATAGCACTAGTAACTAGCCGTCGTTCAAGTGTAGCTGAAGTGATGTCATGATAGCACTAGTAACTAACCGTCGAGCAAGTGTAGCTGAAGTGATGTCATAGCACTAGTAACTAACCGTCGTTCAAGTGTAGCTGAAGTGATGTCATGATAGCACTAGTAACTAACCGTCGAGCAAGTGTAGCTGAAGTGATGTCATGAGAGCACTAGTAACTAACCGTCGTTCAAGTGTAGCTGAAGTGATGTCATGATAGCACTAGTAACTAACCGCCGTTCAAGTGTAGCTGAAGTGATGTCATAGCACTAGTAACTAACCGCCGTTCAAGTGTAGCTGAAGTGATGTCATGATGACAGCACTAGTAACTAACCGTCGTGCAAGTGTAGCTGAAGTGATGTCATGATGACAGCACTAGTAAGTAACTAGTAACTAACTAGTAACTTCTGTGGAAAATTTCAGACTGATTCAAGGATCCGTTAGTTACTTACCTTCTTAGTTACCTTCTTAGTTACTTACCTTCTTAGTTACTTACCTTCTTGGTTACTTACCTTCTTGGTTACTTACTTTCTTGGTTACTTCTTGGTTACTTAGCTTCTTGGTTACTTACCTTCTTGCGTACCTTCTTAGTTACCTTCTTAGTTACTTACCTTCTTAGTTACCTTCTTAGTTGCTTACCTTCTTAGTTACTTTCTTAGTTACCTTCTTCTATTCATGGCTGAATGGCTGACTTAATTTAGTGTATATTTTTGACACGCTTAGTCGTGAGAGATTAATGTCAGTAAATACCACGGTACTGTGTCGCTTCCTTTCAAACACTTGACAAGTGTCATTGACAGGGCTGGCTAACACACAATACCAACCAACTTGGGAGTCCCTGGACACGAGGCCGCTACCCACTTGGTACGACGGGGCCAAGATTGGTATCTTCATCCATTGGGGCGTATTTTCTGTGCCTTCCTTTGGTTCCGAGTGGTTCTGGGAGAACTGGCAAGGTAAGCTTATTATTTTCATTTTGAAGAGCAAGGCAGGGAATAAACTAGTACTGCACGATGTAATAATATCAGATTTGTTTCAGCCGGCAGATGGATCCTCAGTATCACATAACCACAGTTCCATTTACTTAACCCAGGCAAGAAGTGTATCTCAAAACTCTCAATAGGCCTAGGAGGTGCAACTCAAAATTCTCAACAGAGCCTTAGGCTACTACTTAACCCTCTCTGAGATCAAAGAATTCACCTAGCTCAAGAGTTTTGGATGTATCAACTCAGTAACCCAAATATTTGGGCGTTGACCCCCGGAACTCTCTCCAGGTAAACTCCAGGTAATACCTGCCCACCACCTGTACATAACACACTAAAGACACAGGAGCAGTATGTCAACACCATGATACTCAGGACTGTTTAAGACGTGCTCCTTTATTTTGGTGACTGGCTCTTTATCCAGGGAATCAGATACTTTTTTGCTTTGGATAAAATCTGATTATCTTCCGTTCCTATAGTGCTCCCCCCCCCCCCCGAGTTTAAAAATAATAAGCTGAAAATTCGCCTGGATAAGTATAGCAATGAGTGTGAGGTGGTTAGTGTTACTGAAGGGTAACAGGTTGCCAACAGTGAGGAGCAGATTGGCAGCTGTTACAAATGGGTGGAAGTTTGTAATAAATGAAGAAACATCAAAGTGAGGAAGGTTAAAAGAGAACAGTTGAAGGTAGGAAATTGCTTCTTTGTTCTCCAGGCCGAATGTACTTCATTAGTCATTAAGGTTAAAGGTACCACTAACTCCTCTGCTACTAAAGGTAAGAATATCCTTGTGGTCGATGACTCTCAGGCAATATATATTAACTGTGCTTTCTGTAACAGAGATAAGAAGGTGAGGCAGAGGGTGTGTTTCCCAGGAGCTGCTGTTGATGACAGTTAACTGGTTGTATCATGTTAGGTAATGAAAACAAGCCCATTATCCGCCCCAGTACTGGTGGAGACTATATCAGGAGACAGTAGCTGCTAGATAAGTACAGGTCAATTATAGATTTAATTTGGTCTAAGGGATTGGTGGGTCCCGATCATATGTAACATCTCACCTAGAAGGAGAGTGGGCAATGAATGGATGGTTATCTAGGGCAAATGGTGTAAACTGCAATCCCATTCATTGACAACTGGGGCAGTTTCTATGGCAAACATGATATGTATGCAAGGCATGAAGTATATATATCTGGGCAGGAGTTAGTTTAATGTTTATTATGCACCCCATACCCATCCTGTGGGCAGTAGTCAAAAGATTACAAAGGTACATAATGGGTCCAGTGACTGGACCCCAAAGTTATGATAGCCGAACTAGTTACAAAGGTAATGAACTCCAGGTAGATCTGATCACAATCATGGCAAGTTACAGAGGTAATGAATCAGCCTCACTCCTATACATGGTTACAATCATGAACAAATTACAAAGTAATGAACCACTGATACGTCCACACCTGGTCACAATTGTAATGAGTTATAAATACAAATATTAAGTGGATCATGCACCCACACTAGCGCGCGGTAATGTTAGCTAACTCTGTCGACAGGGCCATTGTTGAGTTGCTTAGGACTTTAAACTGACAGAAGATAGAGGTATGGGTGTGTGGGGGTAACACAGGTTGCAGCATGAGGGATGAAAGCAACACATATTACCAGGATACTTCAGGGATGTATTTAAAAGACATTATTCTTCATATAGTTACTAATAAAGGCAATGCAACTGGTCAACAGAGACAACAGAGGATTTGCTATACTAATAGAAGGAGTGCACAAAAATTAGATGAGCTAAGATTAATCGCATGCGTAGGAAACAGATATTATTGTTATAACAGAGACCTGGTTCAACCTGGCCACCAGGCCACGGTGCCCCGTGGCCTGGCGGCTAAAGTTCTCACCTCACACGGCAAGAGTCCGGGTTCGATTCCCATAGAGGGCAGAAACATTGGGCGTGTTTCCTTACACCTGTTGTCTATGTTCACCCATCAGTGTAAAATGGGTACCTGTGTGTTAGTCGACTGGTGTGGGTCGCATCCTGGGACAAAACTGACCTAATTTTCCCGAAATGCTCAGCATAAAAAGTTATTTTCTATGTAGTAGTATGTCATTGATGTCAGCTAGGACTGTATACCTTGTGCATGTACTTGTAGAAATAGATATTATTATTGAGAAATGCCTTCTGAATGCACAAACAAGGCTATTAATTATTTCACGCCGATATAGTTAATAAAAATGGTGGTGGAGTGGCGATGTATGTCAGAGACAATTTAAATTGTTGCGTTAGACAAAATATAATAGAAGCATCGGACACAATCTGTTTAGCTAGTTTCTGAAGAGACGTGAAAAACTAATCTTGGGTGTGATTTACAGGCCCCCAAAACTTGATAGGGAATGCAGTAAACTTCTGTTGGAGAAAACTCATGTTACCGAGAGATTTTAACTTTAGACACATTAATTGGAGTAATCTGACAGGAAATATTATGTCTACAACTTTCTTGATACGATCCAGGATTGCTTTTTAAGAGTCTGTGACAGAACCAACTGGAGGAAACAATCTGCTTGACTTGGTTCTTGCCAACAACGAATCACTAATTAATAATCTTGAGGTTAATGATGAGCTTGGGGAAAGTGATCACAAATCGATTTGGTTTAACATATCGTGGAATTACTTTGACTACAACCAAGTCTTTGTCCCTGACTTAAGCTTGGTCAGTTGCACAGGACTGAGAAATTACACGTGTCAGATAGGTGGTGATGGTTGCCAATAAGACATTTTTCAAACCATAGTTCAAGCTTCCCATACTACTTGTGTTCCAAACAGGAAAATTAGATAGAGCAAAAATGACTCTAAATAAATAAACAATGGATTAAAGCATCTTATAGGTCAAAAGAGAAGCCTTTACAGGGGAATCAAAAGTGGTATTTAAGGTATAATTATATTCAATTAAAGAGTAATAATTTGACAATTAACCCAAAAGCTTTTTTTTTTTTTCAGGTATACAGGAGAGAGATTAGGGACAAGATAGACTGACACAACAGCTGTTCGAGTCAGCTCACTGACAGTCATCAATAAATGTGCAGAAGCTTTAATTACTTCCTGCTGTATAGTCCTTGTGGCTTAGCGCTTCTTTTTGATTATAATAATTTAATTACTTCCTCTCAGATTTATGTAGAAGACACTAGCCTGCTGCAGTGCTCCTTCCTGAGCGTGTGAGTTGGACATACCTAGCACGGGCCAGCAGCAGTGTTCCTTCATTTTTATATTTTTAAATAGGTGTTTTGTCAGTTTTAAACTGTCATGGCTTAAAAGTTTAAAGAATGATAATTATACAAGTAACTTATGAGTGATAAATGTTGAAGTGTACATATAAACATTTAAAAATATACTTAAAGTGTTATAAATAATGCAAAGATGACATTACAAAAACATCTGAAGATTCTTGACACAAACCCGTTACTTATATCAATGTTGTATATTTACTGTTGATCAGGAGAGGCTTTCTAAAGTTATTATGATACAACCACACTTGTCAGTCTATAAAATGAATCAGGAAGGATCAATATATACAAATATTAGCATAAACCTGACTATAGTTATGCTGTTAAAAAATCGTATGAGGCTTTGTTTAGTTAAATACGGCAGCTTGTGAGGGATAATAACTAAGGTAGTTACTTCAGGTTAATCTCCGAGTGATACACAATAGACAGATATAACTTGGTCACTATATAATGCCAGGAAGTTATTCCCGTATCCTGTAAGCTCAACCCCGTCTACTTCGATGTAAGAGAGAAAGGAATAGTACAGAGTGCGGTTATTGCACGAATTACATCTTTTTATAAATCTGGAAAATTAAAACATACTCTATCCAATATGAGTGCAAAGATTTTTTTTGAGAAAAACACATAATTGGTACAAATTTGATGTTGATATAAAGATGCATTCTCGAGTTATTACATTAAAACCAATAATTTCAAGTTTGTAAACTGTGTTTAAAACTTAACAAGTTTGTGCCAACACAGTATAAATATATAACAATTATTCTTGTTATATATCAACTCATAAAGATTCATAACAAAGAGTATCATGAAGAAATAAAATAATTACTTTAGCACATTAGTATGTGAGAAATAAATCGACTTTCTTATCTATTCTAATGGTTATAATTATAACCATAATTTTTTAAAGGGATGGAGGGGTAAGCCAGTGGAAGGTCTCGGTCAGATGAACAAAAGCTCTAACTGTGGATCATCATATGACTAAGACTCGTGTCAGGAAACACCTGTCTTGTTTCCTAACGAACCTTGCATAACCTTACCTAATTTAACCTAACCTTACCTAACCTAACCTAACCTAACCTAACCTAATTTTACCTTGCCTTACATACCCTTACCTAACCTAACATAACTTAACCTTACCTAACCTTTCCTAACATAACCTAACCTAACTTTACCTTACCTTACCCAACCTTGCCTTGCCTTACCTAACCTAACCTAAACTTGCCTTACCCAACCTTGCCTTACCTAACCTTGCCTTACCTAACCTAACCTAAACTTGCCTTACCCAACCTTGCCTTACCTAACCTTGCCTTACCTAACCTAACCTAAACTTGCCTTACCCAACCTTGCCTTACCTAACCTTGTCTTACCCAACCTTGCCTTACCTAACCTTGCCTTACCTAACCTAACCTAAACTTGCCTTACCCAACCTTGCCTTACCTAACCTTGCCTTACCTAACCTAACCTAAACTTGCCTTACCCAACTTTGCCTTACCTAACTTAACCTTACCTAACCTAACCTAACCTAACTTTCTTCTAAGTAGGATAGACCAGCTTTAAAAATATAAACTATTATGAGAGAGTCTCTAGTCATGGAAACCAAACTCGGGAATGTATATGAAGCCCAGATAAACTTGTGCCAGCCACTCTCGACCTGTCACTAACAATGGTAATTGTTTAAGCTGGTCGAATTAGGCATTTTGAAGGTATAAGCCAAAACGCAAAATCGTGAGGCGTTCCATATTTTTTTTTTTTTGCCAGATTAACCAGGCTGTGTTGGATATATGTGGCATTGGGCCTCCAGCAGCAACAGCCTGGTGGACCAGGCAAGCACCAGACGAGCCTGGCCCATGGCCGGGCTCAGAGTGCAGAAACTCTTCAAGCTGTACCTGAGAATAAGTGTTTCCTGACGCGGGTCTTAGATGATAACCCGCCTTTAGAGCTTTTGGTCATCTTACCGAGTCCTTCCGCTGGCTTACCGGTCCACCCTTTTAAAAATTATGGTCATTTATAACCATTTAGTTATAAATTTTATGAATATTTGGTTATCGTCGCAAAATTTCAAGTTTGATAATATATTAAAGTTGGTAAACTGGCTGTTACTCAACAATGTTAAAATATATTTAACTGAACTGCACCAGTGTTTATACAGTCAAAATTATCAGTATTTTTTTCCAGTAGTTGTAGGGAAAGTAATTTAATATTTGCAAAATACAATTTTTATATAAAGTCTATTAATGCTGAAGACGATCAGAAAAACAATCTTCAGTTAATACTGTGGGATTCATCAGTCTTTAAAGATGAACACAGTTGAACACAGTTGAACAAGTTTGGTAAAGTGGCACCTATACACTCCAGTAATAAGTTTTATATTCTTACAAGTTATATAAACCAGTGACTAAAAGTTGAAGCCGATCGGAAGAGGCTTTCTAAAGTTATCACTAGGAAAGAAAATTTGTGAATGATGTATATATCACTGACGGAAGAGCTCCCATGTATGTCAATACTTGCATGAACCTTCCCTTAATTACAGTACATCAGCGATGAAAAGTTGAAGACGACCGAATGATGCATTCTTTAGGTATAAACGAGAACACAGGTCTGTCTCACTGTATATACTGAGAATTTGCTTTAATCCCTATTTTAGGGATTACGGTATTTTCTAACCTGGAGCGCCGATGGTTCCCGTGTAACCGAAGTCTTTAAACCCAATTAACCGGCTAATATATACAAAGGTTATCTAAACGGAGGTGTGTATCTATCTCTGTAAGTGAAGTGAAAGTTACATTGTTTCTATACTTGAGATTGTACTTAATATTACTGATTAATTTTGTTGCTGACAAACCTACAGAGACGGATAATCTAACTAACCAGTTTTTCTTATAATAATAAGGTCGACAGAAGGAATCACATGAAAACAAGCTTAGTTTATTCCCACATCAATCACTGGATATTATCTCTAAGTTAACAGGTGGACGTGTTTTCTTTCAGATATCAGATGTTCATGTTATCACCTGAGATGTGTAACACCTGCTGTTGAGTATCCAGCTTCCCAGTTATCATACTTGTCCATGATAGGCTTAATTATCATTTCTAGTGTTGCTAGGATAATATACAGGTACAGAATGTGTTACTATCCTAGTTATTACTCTTTACTGCTTTTATTGTCACTGTTATTGTCAGTTATATGTCAAGTTTATCTATGTTTATTTGTAAAGAAGTCTTTCTTTTGTACATCTACCGATGATTTTCTTTCCTCAAGGTTCACAGTCTCAGAGTTACGTGGAATTCATGCAGAAGAATTATCGGCCAAATTTCACTTACCCGGACTTCGCACCGATGTTCACGGCTGAGTTCTACAATCCTGAGGAGTGGGCAAGTATTTTCGAGGCATCAGGGGCCCGCTACGTGGTACTGACCAGCAAGCACCATGAAGGCTTCACCAACTGGCCATCTCGTTACTCCTGGAACTGGAACAGCATGGACGTCGGACCCAAAAGAGACCTCTTGGGTGAGTTAACATTATAAATAAACAATATTATAAAGACTATTTCTCCAGCAAGGTTGTATTTGCCAGCTTACAGTGCCGGAGTTAAAATGAAGATCTCTGGAGTCACTTAATTTTACAATTTCTTTCGTCAGTGTCACAAACTGATCAAGATAAGATAGTATATCTCGACTATTTAATTCGATAATTTGATTTCTAAACAGTTTAATTTTTAGGTTGTGGTGTTGTCCTACCTCAGTTCTTCTCAATGTCAATTTCTATTTAAGGTATACTTCCACTTTCAAGTATAAGATTTAAGATAGCCAATATCCCTGTTTATGGTATACCCAAAACAATGGACTGTCCTTGCCCAAGGTATACTTCCACCTCCAAGTACAAGACTTAAAACAGGGAATTCCTGATCACCTTCCCCTTAAGGGAGGTTCCTTAACGCTGGTGGGGGGCTCTTGATCTAGGGAATTGGATCTGTGCATTGAGTCTGAATACCTTCCATCCCCCCCACATGAGCTGTATAATTCTACGGGTTTAGCGCTCCCCCATGATTATAATCCTGATCACCTTCTGGAAAAAAAAAGTATCAATACATAAAATTAAAAGATAATAGATAATCGAATAAAAAAACAATTATTTCCTTTGTATAATAATTTTACAGAAGTTAGACATAACCATTCTAAAGTCTGTTTACATATTTCTGGTGGCTAAAGCTCCCGCTTCACACACGGAGGGCCCGGGTTCAATTCCTGGCGGGTGGAAACATTTCGACACGTTTCCTTACACCTGTTGTCCTGTTCACCTAGCAGCAAATAGGTACCTGGGTGTTAGTCGACTGGTGTGGGTCGCATCCTGGGGGACAAGATTAAGGACCCCAATGGAAATAAGTTAGACAGTCCTCGATGACGCACTGACTTTCTTGGGTTATCCTGGGTGGCTAACCCTCCGGGGTTAAAAATCCGAACGAAATCTTATCTTATCTTATCTTATCTTCTGTGTGCAGGTGATCTAGCAGAGGCCATCAGGTCTACTACCGATATCCACTTCGGTATCTACCACTCATTGTTCGAGTGGTTCCACCCGCTCTACCTCGACGACAAGGCCAATAACTATCATACTAACAACTTTGTTACATCCAAGACCATGCCAGAGCTCTACGAGCTGGTAAGTCCGTGCCAGAGCTCTACGAGCTGGTAAGTCCGTGCCAGAGCTCTACGAGCTGGTAAGTCCGTGCCAGAGCTCTACGAGCTGGTAAGTCCATGCCAGAGCTCTACGAGCTGGTAAGTCCATGCCAGAGCTCTACGAGCTGGTAAGTCCATGCCAGAGCTCTACGAGCTGGTAAGTCCATGCCAGAGCTCTACGAGCTGGTAAGTCCATGCCAGAGCTCTACGAGCTGGTAAGTCCTTGCCAGAGCTCTACGAGCTGGTAAGTCCTTGCCAGAGCTCTACGAGCTGGTAAGTCCGTGCCAGAGCTCTACGAGCTGGTAAGTCCGTGCCAGAGCTCTACGAGCTGGTAAGTCCGTGCCAGAGCTCTACGAGCTGGTAAGTCCGTGCCAGAGCTCTACGAGCTGGTAAGTCCGTGCCAGAGCTCTACGAGCTGGTAAGTCCGTGCCAGAGCTCTACGAGCTGGTAAGTCCGTGCCAGAGCTCTACGAGCTGGTAAGTCCATGCCAGAACTCTACGAGCTGGTAAGTCCATGCCAGAGCTCTACGAGCTGGTAAGTCCGTGCCAGAGCTCTACGAGTCACAAGTGTTAAGAGGGGGGGGGGCAGGTCGCAGATTTCGAGCAAATTACCTCAGTGATGGTGATAAATTACACCAGTGATGGTGATAAATTACCTCAGTGATGGTGATAAATTACCTCAGTGATGGTGATAAATTACACCAGTGATGGTGATAAATTACACCAGTGATGGTGATAAATTACACCAGTGATGGTGATAAATTACCTCAGTGATGGTGATAAATTACCTCAGTGATGGTGATAAATTACCTCAGTGATGGTGATAAATTACACCAGTGATGGTGATAAATTACACCAGTGATGGTGATAAATTACACCAGTGATGGTGATAAATTACACCAGTGATGGTGATAAATTACACCAGTGATGGTGATAAATTACACCAGTGATGGTGATAAATTACACCAGTGATGGTGATAAATTACCTCAGTGATGGTGATAAATTACCTCAGTGATGGTGATAAATTACACCAGTGATGGTGATAAATTACACCAGTGATGGTGATAAATTACACCAGTGATGGTGATAAATTACACCAGTGATGGTGATAAATTACACCAGTGATGGTGATAAATTACACCAGTGATGGTGATAAATTACACCAGTGATGGTGATAAATTACCTCAGTGATGGTGATAAATTACACCAGTGATGGTGATAAATTACACCAGTGATGGTGATAAATTACACCAGTGATGGTGATAAATTACCTCAGTGATGGTGATAAATTACACCAGTGATGGTGATAAATTACCTCAGTGATGGTGATAAATTACACCAGTGATGGTGATAAATTACCTCAGTGATGGTGATAAATTACCTCAGTGATGGTGATAAATTACACCAGTGATGGTGATAAATTACCTCAGTGATGGTGATAAATTACCTCAGTGATGGTGATCAATGGTATACAATACCAACACAATATAATAATAAACCCAGAATCAGTATAATATGATCCTTTATTTACAGACACTTATTCTTGGTTATATTATTTTCAACAATACGATAAAACACATAATTAGCAGTGTAATTATTTTTGCAAGCCAAAACATAACTGTACTGTATTACAAAGACATTTAAGACAGGTTGAACCATTAACACAGTTACAAAGATTTGGTATTGAATAAAAATTTGAAAAAAAAAAATAAGTTTTGAAATTGAATAACTGTTCTTTAATGTAAAGTAAAAGGACACAAGTGCAACTAATGTGACATTTATTGTGGCAACGTTTCGCTCTCCAGGAGCTTG
This sequence comes from Cherax quadricarinatus, assembly GCF_038502225.1. NCBI lineage: Eukaryota > Metazoa > Arthropoda > Malacostraca > Decapoda > Parastacidae > Cherax > Cherax quadricarinatus. Next base: position 45,370,636 of record NC_091298.1, read on the forward strand.
ATAAAGCTCCTGGAGAGCGAAACGTTGCCACAATAAATGTCACATTAGTTGCACTTGTGTCCTTTTACTTTACATATTGTCGGTAATTCTACCAACTTTATGTTCTTTAATGACCAGATCACAAAATTTACAAGTACTGTTATTTTCAAGTTACCCAGAAGTCAGTTGTGGCGTGGAGTCAGTTGTGGTGTGGAGTCAGTTGTGGTGTGGAGTCAGTTGTGGCGTGGAGTCAGTTGTGGTGTGGAGTCAGTTGTTGCGTGGAGTCAGTTGTGGTGTGGAGTCAGTTGTGGTGTGGAGTCAGTTGTGGTGTGGAGTCAGTTGTGGTGTGGAGTCAGTTGTGGCGTGGAGTCAGTTGTGGTGTGGAGTCAGTTGTGGTGTGGAGTCAGTTGTGGTGTGGAGTCGGTTGTGGTGTGGAGTCGGTTGTGGTGTGGAGTCGGTTGTGGTGTGGAGTCGGTTGTGGCGTGGAGTCGGTTGTGGCGTGGAGTCAGTTGTGGCGTGGGGTCAGTCGGATGAAGAGTTTTCCTGAAAGCCAGTATTAAATTTTCCAAATTTCTTTAAGGAACTTGACAAATTTTCACCTACACAGTTGAATACCAATACAAGATTTTTTCTAAGCAAGGTAGATCAGGGTTTACGGTTAAATGCAGATCAAAAAGGCTTTCAACAAGAGAAATTTGTTCATTAAACCTGTCAAAATACAACTTACACAGCAGCAAAGCGGCAGGAAGCTTCAATTAATGTTAGATCACCATCACTGAGTGTTTGAACCAGATCAGCAGAGTAATTATCATGTTATTTCTCGGAATCCAGTAAGGCCTAGTTACCGACCGGGCCGTGGGGGGCGCCGATCCCCGCGGCCCGGTAAGTCCAAGTTCCTTTATCTGTTACGACTTTGATGTCGTAACTTAAATAAAATGGCCCTGGCTCCTAAAGGCTGCTCACACTGCTGTCTAGGGGTTATAAAATTACTTTGAAAACACAGTGAACCTTGGGCCAGCATGTACTTTTATATTAAACAATCTTAATTATTATTAGGAAGGAAGGACAAAAACTCGCCTATATAAAATATATCTGTTAATAGTTATAGTAACTTACAACTTACAATCTACTACAAAAACCACCACACTACAATTCACATTAGCTCACTAGCACACTGCTACTAATGAGTTAAAATAAATGAAAATTTATGTACAAGGAGGCTCCATGACCCCCCCTTCCCCCATCTTTCTGCAGTCTACATAGCCTACAGTGGAAACGGCAAGTGGCCCGGTGGCCTGGTGGCTAAAGCTCCCGCTTCACACACGGAGGGCCCGGGTTCGATTCCCGGCGGGTGGAAACATTTCGACACGTTTCCTTACACCTGTTGTCCTGTTCACCTAGCAGCAAATAGGTACCTGGGTGTTAGTCGACTGGTGTGGGTCGCATCCTGGGGGACAAGATTAAGGACCCCAATGGAAATAAGTTAGACAGTCCTCGATGACGCACTGACTTTCTTGGGTTATCCTGGGTGGCTAACCCTCCGGGGTTAAAAATCCGAACGAAATCTTATCTTATCTTATCTCTTAAATACTCTCCAAAACACAGGCCCCTGCATACTAAGCCTTTACAAATAAACATGAGAGCACTTAAACACAAATAATGATACATCAGAGGATATATAAATAATGATACATCAGAGGGATATACAGTGGAACCTCTGGTCACGACCACAGTTCATTCCAGAACTCTGGTCGCGACCTGATTTGGTCATGGCCTGAACCTAATTATGTAAACACGATTAATCCGTTTCAGACCCCTACGAACTGTATTGTAAATATTGTTTTTGAAGACTTATAAGTACAAAAATAGTTAATGATACCATAAAATGCAGAGTGTAATAGTAAACTAAATGTAAAAACCTTGAATAACAGAGAAAACCTTGAATAACACTGATAAAACCTTGAATAACACTGATGAAACCTTGAATAACACTGAGAAAACCTTGAACAACAGAGAAAGCTAACATTGCACGAGTCCGTTTTAGACCCCTTATGAACCGTTCGCTGTAAACAGTTGTTTTAGTTTTAATGGCTGAGAAGTGAGCTCCGTTATTTATCGTCCGATATCTTTCATTTTTGTGTACGTTAAGAAACATCTTTCCATCAAACATTGCCAAAGTTTCAATAAGACAGCCCAACAAACAAAACAAACAACTGAGAAAAAAACATTTACCAAAAATCATATGCGGTAAGCCCTAGCCGGGTACTGGCACTGTGAGAAGCTGTTTGTGTACTACCTGCTGATAAAACATTGCTAATCCAACTTATCACGGTCGTATTTTCTGTAATTTATGAATTACTTTCGAGATAATCGATGAAAACGAGGGCGCACCGAAAAAATGAGAGAAAATAAGTCACTGTGACTTTTATGGGTTATCTTAGGTTCTCTACATACATGTTGCTATATATGATAATCTATGTAACTGTATTTGTGTATACCTGAATAAACTGCTTAGTTTTATGGTTCATTACGAGTGTATATCACAGCACTGTACTACACTACGTTTTCTCAAATATAAGTACCCAGGAGGGATAAGAGGATGGTACTTTGTCAGTTATCCTCAAGTTCACAGTGAATGAATGCACGTCTGACCCAGACCGACTACAAGGTGAGGGGTCTTTGTTAGGTGTACACAAACAACAGAAAGTGGGCAAAATTGGCGCAAGCAAAAAAAAAAATGGCGCAGAATGTGAACATTGGCGTGGCTGTGTTTGCTCGGCACCCGATTATGTGTTCGTGACCAGATGCATAAATTTGGCGAATTGTTTGGTCGTGAACCGATTTGTTTGTGTAAGGAAGTATTTGTGACCAAAGGTTCCACTGTATAAATAATGGTACATCAGAGGGATATATAAATAAATTGAAGTACTCGTTAAATTCGTTAAACTTGAAACACCATTAACGAGAGTTTTCAATAATTCATTGTTTTCCTTTCTCATTTATATTCTACTTTACAGCTGAAAGTCTGAAGCTGATAACATGAAACTTCAAAAATTATCGTAATATTTCAGTTTTACCAATTTCTTCAGTAAAATTGTCACAATTTTACTAAAGTTTTGTGCTTGATTGTTGGTGAGGGGCTCTTGATTTAGGGAATTGGATCTGTGCTCCAGTTCCCCGAATTAAGCCTGAATGCCTTCCACATCCCCCCCCCAGGCGCTGTATAATCCTCCGGGTTTAGCGCTTCCCCCTTGATTATAATAATAATAATAATTTGTGCTTGATGATGATCATAGGAGGAGACCTTCTCCAGTAAATTCACAGACACTAATATCTAATAATATCTGAAAATTTAGGTTTGCGTATCTCAAAACTTATTCTTTGAGAAAACTTGATCATCGGTGGAAGTTTCAAGCCAGTTAGAAGAAGCATTCTTAATAATTGCTCGGAATTAACAATTTCAAGTTACTTAACTATGTTTGAAAATTTACAAATTTTTATGTAGACAGCCTGAGCGTAAATGGTACCATCATGATTATTTAACTCAGGTCACTGACACAGGTCAGTGACACAGGTCAGTGACACAGGTCAGTGACACAGGTCAGTGACACACACACAGGTCAGTGACACACACACACAGGTCAGTGACACACACACACACACACACACAGGTCAGTGAAACACACACACGCACAGGTCAGTGACAGTCAGTGACACACACAGGACAGTGACACACACAGGTCAGTGACAGTGACACACACAGGTCAGTGACAGTGACACACACAGGTCAGTGACAGTGACACACACAGGTCAGTGACAGTGACACACACAGGTCAGTGACACACACACAGGTCAGTGACACACACACACACAGGTCAGTGACACACACACACACACACAGGTCAGTGACACACACACACACACACACACACACACACACAGGTCAGTGACACACACACACACAGGTCAGTGACACACACACAGGTCAGTAACACACACACACAGGTCAGTGACACACACACAGGTCAGTGACACTCACACACACATACACACACACACACACACACACACACACACACGTCAGTGACACACACACACAGGTCAGTGACATACACACAGGTCAGTGACACACACACACACACAGGTCAGTGACACACACACAGGTCAGTGACACACACACACACAGGTCAGTGACACACACAGGTCAGTGACACACACACACACACACACACACACACAGGTCAGTGACACACACACACACACAGGTCAGTGACACACACACACACAGGTCAGTGACACACACACACACACACACACACACACACACAGGTCAGTGACACAC